>NW_008347536.1:12185621-12186065 GCF_000622305.1 Nannospalax galili
CTCAATATCTTTCTTTAAAATTTTCATTGTAGAGGTCTTTAATGTCTTTGGTCAGGTTTTTCCTGAGATATTTTATTTGTTTCAGCTAATGTGAAGGGCAGTGTTTCCATGTGCTCTTTTTCTGATTGCTTGTTATTGGTATATAGAAAGGCTACAGACTTGTAAGTTAATTTTGTAACCTGCCACTTTAATGAACGTGTTAATAATTTCTAGGAGTTTTCTCGTGGAATTTTTGGCATCTGTTAGATTGAATATCATATCATCTGCAAAAATGGATAATTTGATCTCTTCTTTTACAATTATTACTCCTTTAATTTCCTGCTCTTGTCTTATTGCTCTTGCAAAAGTTTCAAGCACTATGTTAAAGAGAAGTGGAGATAGTGGACAGCCTTGTCTGGTTCCTGATTTCAATGGGAATGCTTCCAGTTTTTCACCATTTGTTGG
>NW_008347536.1:12186158-12187448 GCF_000622305.1 Nannospalax galili
GCATGCTGAATTTTGTCAAAGGCCTTCTCTGCATCTATTGAGATGACCATGTGGTTCTTGTCTTTGAGCCCATTTATATGATTAATGACGTTTATTGGTTTATGTATATTGAACCACCCCTGCATCTCTGGGATAAAGCCAACTTTTGATCATGGTGGATGATCTTTTTGATATGTTTGTATGTGGTTTGCAAGAATTTTGTTGAGAATTTTTGCATCTATGTTCATTGAGGATATGGATCTATAGTTTTCTTTTTTGATCACACAACAGTTCTTAAACAAATTTAGACCCCCTCTCCCATCCACTCCCTCAAATCTTCCTCCTCTGCTGGACCGCATACATTCCCCAATACATGTTAAGTCCTAACCTGTCAAGCATGTACTCAGATGGCCTTGGGTGCAAGTTCATCCACTATAGTCTACTCTCCCTCACCTCAGTCTCAGAGCAATGGAACAGGAATTGACTGCGACACCTTCCACCTGAAATCTGGCTTTCGTAGTTCTAGAGGATACTGTGCAGCCTTCTAAGGAAGAGAATCGATCGATGGTCCAACCTAGCCCAAGGTCTAATAACCATAACAACTGGCACAGAAAACTACCTCTACTGTTGCAGTAGTGGCACTGCTAACGGGGGGTAATCAACAGCTATCTAATGTGTCCAGAGGTTTCCTTATGGTGTACTATCATTTTAACTTAGTTCCAGGTCTTGTTTATCTTTTCAAAGAACCAGCTCTTGGAAGATTTGATTCTTTGTATTGTTTTCTTTGTCTCAATTTCATTAATGTCTGCCCTGATTTTTGTTATTTCTTCTTGTCTGCTGGGTTTGGGTTTCATTTGCTGTTGCTTTTCAGATGTCTTGAGTTGCAATGTTAAGTCATTATTTGTGTTCTTTCCGATTTTTTGATGTAGGTACTTAGAGCTATAAAATTCCCTCTAAGGCAGCTTTCAGCGTGTCCCAGAGGTTTTGTTGTGTTGTATTGTCCTTTTCATTTAGTTCCAGGAATACTTTTATTTCTTTCTTAATTTCTCTTTTGACCCATTCATCATTCAGGAGTGTGTTGTTTAATCTCCATGTGTTCATGTGGTGATTAGGGCTTCTTCTGGTGTTGATTGTTAGCTTTATTGCATTGTGGTCTGATAGAATGCATGGAATTCTTTCAATCTTTTTGTATGTGTTGAGGTTTGTTTTGTGCCCCAGTATGTGGCTGATTTTGGAGAAGGTTCCATGGGGTGCTGAGTAGAAAGTATGTCCTTTGGTGCTTGGGTGGAATACTCAGTAGATGTCTCTTCA
>NW_008347536.1:12187525-12187980 GCF_000622305.1 Nannospalax galili
AGTTTAAAGTCTATTTTGTCCGATATTAGGATTGCTACGCCTGCTTTTTTCTTAGTGCCATTTGCTTGGTATATTTTTTTCCATCCTTTCACTTTGAGACAGTGTCTGTCCTTGAAAGTGAGATGCGTTTCTTGCAGACAACAAAAAATGGGTTTTGTTTCTTAATCCATTCACCTAGTCTGTGTCTTTTGACTGGGGAGTTCAGTCTATTAATATTTAAAGTTATTAATGAAAGATGAGTATTGAATTCTGTCATTTTTATTTCTGTTTACATTCTTGATATAGCTGTACTTTTCTAGTTATACCTTCATTGAATTTCTTTCTGCAACCCATTGGGTATAGTTGTTCCTTTCTTCAGCTCTTTGTATTGCTTCCAGAACTCTCTCAAGGGCTGGTTTTGTGGACATGAATTCCTTCAGCCTATTTATGTCATGGAAGATTTTTCTTTCCCCTTT
>NW_008347536.1:12188145-12191837 GCF_000622305.1 Nannospalax galili
GAGTGTATTGCCTGCGTGTATGTGAGTGCACCTGTGTTGTGCAATGCCGCAGAGATCAGAAGAGGGCTTCTGAGTCCCCTGGAACTGGAGTTAAGGACAGTTCATAGCCACTATGTGGGTTCTGGGAATCGAACCCAGGTCCTCTGCAAAGAGCATTCAGTGCTCTTAACCTCTGAGCCATTTCTCCAGCCCCTATTTATTTTTATTTTAGTGTATGAGTGTTACACCTGCATGTATCTAAGTGCACCTGTGTCATACAGTGGCAGGGGACAGGTGTTAGATCCCCTGGAACTGGAGTTACAGATGGTTGTAAGCCATCATGTGGGTGCTGGGAATTGAACCCAGGTCTCTTGCAAGAGCAGCCAGTGCTCTTAACCACTGAGCCACCTCTCCAGACCCTGTACCTGATTTCTTTAGCTTCACACAGTACCCCTGAGAAACACCCTGAGTTTGTGGGTAGCAGTAGTCCACTCTTTTTTTTATATAATGTAGTAGTAGCAGACCATAGAGGACAGTGAAATAACTGTTTTTACTCAGTTGCCTTTTTTCTCAGAACTTGAATATTCCCTTTAAAAGTAAAAAAAGGGCACCGGCCCCACGGCCAGACAGTGCTCAGATGGACTCTTGTGAGATGAGAAGCTGTTAGCTTTTTGAGACACGGTCTCCTTGTAGCCCCAGCTGTCCTGGAACTCACTATGTAGACCAGGCTGGCCTCAAACTCACAAGGCCTGCCTCTGCCTCCCAAGTGCTGGGATTAAAGGCGTGCGCCACCACGCACAGCTCTCTTTTGATTTTATATTGAGTGGCATATTGCTTTTGTCTTTAGGAGTTCCCACAGAGGCCCAAGTCAGATGAGGATCAGATGCTCTCAGGCTTTCTCCTAAGTCTGGATTCCTCCAGGAAAGATTTTGGCCTCAGGAATTTAGGGGTTGGACTGGCCTGGGAGCTGGGTCCAGGAAAGATTCTGGTCTAGGGCAGCTGGTGGGCGTGCCACCCAGAGATGCAAAGGAAGATGGGGGCAGGAAGTGGCCCCAAGGGTTCCTGAGGACTGCACTGAGGAGCTGGGTTTGTTCCCAGAGAGAGAGGCCTGTGGGTTGGAGAGAGAGGCTTTCAGGTCGGAGAGAGGCCTGCGAGTCCATCCAGCCAGTATTCTTAATCACTGAGCCATCTCTTCAGTCCATAACCAATTTTTTATTTTCATATTATTTACTCTCTTTTCATTGTTTTTTATTTTGCAATGTCTTGGACATACGAGGCAAGCTTTCTACCACTGAGCTATACCTCCAACCCTAGACCTTCATTCTGTCTTGTTTTGTTTTGTTTTGTTTTGTTTTGTGTGACTGAGGTCTCCCTGTAGCCCCAGGTGGCCTGGAATGCTATAAAGATCAGGATGGCTTTGATCTCACAGAGATCCACCTGCCTTTGCCTCCAGAGTGCTGGGATTAAAGGTGTGTGCCATCATGCCTGGCTAGACCTTCATTGTTTGTTTGGTTTTTTTTGTAAATATTTTATTATTTTTATTCTATGTGTATGTGTTAGGAATCAACCCTAGGGCTTCATGTATGCTAGTCAAGCACTCTGCCAACTAAGCCACATCCCTGCCTGGCTATTTTTACTTTTATTTTCTTATGGTACTAGAAATTGAACCCAGGGCCTCATCCATGAGTGCTCTACCACTGAGCTATATCCCTAGCCCTTTTTGTACTTCCTATTTTTGAGACTGTCTCAATAAGTTGCCCAGGCTGGACTTAAAATTGCTCTGTAGCTCAGGCAGGCCTTGAATTTGTAATCCTCCTGCCTCAGCCTCCTGAGTGACTAGAATTTTAGGCCTGCACAACAGTCTCTCTTCTCTGCTCCAGCCTTAATTAAAAATGCAGCTTTAGGGGCTGGAGAGATGGCTCAGCGGTTAAGAGCACTGACTGCTCTTGCAGAGGACCCGATTTTGATTTCCAGCACCCACATGGCAGCTACAAACTGTCCTTAACTCCAGTTCCAGGGGAATCTGACCCCCTCTTCTGACCTCTGCGGCATTGCATGACATGGGTGCACTCACATACATGCAGGCAATATACTCATACACATGATGAAAATAATAAATTTTTTTTTTAAAAAAAAAAACACAGCTTTAGAGGGTGGGGAGATGGCTCAGTGGATAAAGTGTTTGCTGTGCAAGTATGAGGACCTGAGTTTTGGATCCCCTAGCACTCACATAAAAGTTGGACATAGCAGCTTGTGCCTTGTAATCTGAATGCTTGGGGGTGGTAGATGGGCAGCCCCCGGCTCACTGGTCAGCCAGTCTAGTTCAAAAGGGACAGTTCCAGGTTTAGTGAAAGATCCTGTCTTCAAAACTAAGATGGATTCCCTTTGGAGGCAGAGGCAGGTAGATCTCTGTCAGATGGAGGCCAGTATAGTGGGTTCTAGGCCAGCTGGGGCTAAAGGGAAACCCTGTCTCAAAAAGAAAAAAAAAAAAAAAAAAAAAGAGGTATGATGGCATGCTTTTAATCCTAGCATTCTGGGAGGCAGAGGCAGATAGATCTCTGTGAGTTTCAGGCCAGACTGGTCTACATAGTGAGCTCTAGTGTTCTTAACTGCTGAGCTATCTCTTTTTGTGTCATCTCTGGCTTTGGAAATTTGCATTATGGTGACATTCTAATACATCATTTTAAACTATCCTAGTATTTCAAACATAATACATAAAATGCTTACCTAAGGATGGAGCCAGCCAATATACTGTAAAAAACTGATGGAAAGCATCATCAAAGCACATGAAATGCAGTGAAAGTGCCAAAGCTGGATTAAACAGAGCTCCTGTTAGACTTCCCCCTGCAACAGTAATGAAAACACAGTTAGGATGAATACAGTATCCCAAGACCCTCTGAGCACACATGTGCCTTTGCACTAAAAACAAAAAGTATTACTGCTGAATTCATTTTTACTTGCCAGCATAATCCTTAAGAAGTGACTGACAGGGCTGGAGAGACAGCTCAACAGTCCTTGCTGCTCTTACCCAAGGCCCAGGTTTGGTTCCCAGCACCCATATAGTGGCTCACAATAGTCCATAACTCCAGTTCCAGGAGATCTAATACTTTCTTATGGCCTCCTTGGGCATCACACACATGTGTGCACTTACATACATGCAGACAAAACACATACACATAAAAAACAATAAAAAGAGCCGGGCGTGGTGGTGCACGCCTTTATCCCCAGCACTCGGGAGGCAGAGGCAGGTGGATCTCTGTGAGTTAAAGGCCAGCCTGGTCTACATAGTTAGTTCCAGGACAGCTGGGGCTACAGGGAGACCCTGTCTCAAAAAGACCAAAAAAAACCAATAATAATAAAAATAAATAAAAATTAAGAAGTGGGGGCTTGGGAGATGGCTCAGATGGTAAGAATGCTTGCTAAGCAAGCATGAGTATCTGAATTTGAAGCCCCAGGATCTATGTAAAAGCCAGGCATTGGGAGAAGGGGGCTGGAAAGATGGCTCAGCAATTAAGAGCACTGGCAGCTCTTGCAAGGACCCAAGTTTGATTCCCACCACCCACATGGAGGCTAACAACCATCCATAACTCCAGTTCCAGGGGATCTGATACCCTCTTATGACCTCCATGGGCACTGCACAACATGGGTGCACTTACATACATGCAGGCAATACATTCATACACATAAAAAAATAAACTAAAATTATATATATA
>NW_008347536.1:12192133-12232372 GCF_000622305.1 Nannospalax galili
GCCCGCAGAGGACAGAAGAGGCTGTTGGATCCCCTGGAACTGGAGTTACAGACAGTTGTTAGCTGCCATGTGGGTGCTGGGTTTTGAACCCGGGTCTTCTGCAAGAACAACCAGTGTTCTTAACCACTGAGCAATCTCTCCAGCCCCATAAAAATAAATTTTAAAGCCAGGCATGACTGTGCGTGCCTGTAACCCCAGCGCTGGGGGAAGGTTGTGGAGACATGGATCCTGGGAGAAGGTTCAGCAAAAGATCCTGTCTCAGAGGAATAGGGTGGAGAGTGATGGAAGAAGACACTTGAGGTCCTCTAGCTTCTACATGTGTGTGCATGGGTATGTGCACATACACACACACAGACACACACACACACACACACACACACACACAACATAAAGCTTAAAACGTGATTGAGTAGAAAGCACAAAGTCCAGTTGTGGATTGCTTTTCAGGACTCGTTCCAACTCCACACTCAGGGTAGATTTGACATGGGGCCCAGGGGTTTATGTTCTGACCACACAGTCAGCAAGGAAAGGAAGGTTGGGCAACTGACCAACACCATTCACCAGAGCTGTGGCAGTGCATTTCCAAATACCCCCTAGAGAATCCCTAAGACAGGGACATTTCTGGTAGTTCTTACAAATGGAAGCTTTCTCACATGTCTTCACTCGGATCTTCACAAGTTAAACACTGACATGAACCACTGTACTTGCTGTCTTCATAAAATGGGGGAAGGTGAAGTTGGGATTAAGTGATCCTTTCATAGGGTTCCACGAATGAGGTTTCACAGGGGATACACTGAGAATGATGGAACAGTGCTGAGGTAAAGCTATTGAGCAGTGGACTGAACTCATTAAAGTCTGAGATTTTCTCTTGAATCGCAGCCCAACAGCATGATTCATCTCAGTAATTACAAACCATGTCATCTGAGGACCTTCAGAATCACTCTTTAACAGTCAAATACTGGGATAGTAAACCTGATGAGATTTGGCCACTCTTAACATTCAACAGGACTGTTTGGTTGGCAGCTGGTCATTTCAGTTTCCACGCACACAAATAATAATAATAAATCGAGTGCCTGTGCACTAAACACCATGGTCAGAAAGATAAAGACTTGTAGATCTTTGTAATGTTATGAGATGATCATACAGGTGGCTTTTTAAGGCATTTTTCAGTCAAAACAGCCTGAGTCATTGCCCTCACTACTAGTTTACTTCAGTAATGCAGGCCATAGCTTATGAAGAGGGTGTTAGGTCTAAGTCCAACACTCACTTCTCCTCTAATCCTCACAGGGCTCTCTATTCAGAATCTGTGGCACCGCTACTAGACCAAGAACTATGGAGTCTTTCTTCCCTTTCTTAATTGACAGAATTAAGAAGTATGGAGTCTTTCTTCCCTGTCTTAATTGACAGAACACAGAAGTCACTGCATTCTGAAGGGCAGGAGAGACACTGAATGTCTTGTTTGTAATCTCCATTTTTTTCCTTGTAAGAAGTGGTCTAAGCCAGGTGTGGTGGTCACACCTTTGATCCCAGCACCCAGGAGGTAGAGGCAAGCAGATCTCTGTGAATTCAAGGCCAGCCTGGTCTACACTGTGAGTTCCAGGACAGCTGGAGCTACAGGGAGACCGTGTCTCAAAAAGACCTGCTAGAGGATAAAAAGCCACATCCCAGGTGACAAGTGGCACCAACAGCCAGACATGAGCAAGGGTCCCTTGGCTTCTGACCCCACTACCATCCAGCTGAATGCAGCTGCATGAGTGATCTCAGAGTTTCACCCACAGAATCATGAAAAGTAGTAAATGATTACTTCTAGAGTTTCAGGGTGGTTTGCCGTATAGTGTGGGATCTGTGTTTACAAATGCCCCAAACACAGCATCGGCTTTGCTGTTTTGCTATATAATCCTTTGCTATCAGAGGCCATTAACTGTAGGACATTTGTGGCATCTCCAGCCCCTGCCCACTAGATGCTGGTAGCACACCCCTCTCACTACATTATAACAATCAAAAATGTCTACAGAAGACTGAGCATGATGGTGCTTGCCTTTAATCTTAGCACTTGGAAGCAGAGGCAGGCAGATCTGTAAATTCGACAAGGCCAGCCTGATCTATACAGTGAGGTCCAGACTAGCTGGGACTATATAGTGAGACTCTTTCAAAAAAACACAAAATTCTCCCATGAGAACCTCTGTCCTGGAGTGACAATCATGTACAAGGAGACATACAGAAGCTGGGAAAATCTAAATGTCCAGAAAGATTGCTAAATAAACAAGTTTGTTTGTAATAATCTGCACTATTTTGAATTAATGACAGAATTTTCTATGTATATAAATCTCCAAGATAAACACTGAACCACTATCATGAAAAAAAAAACTTCAGAAAGTAAGGTGTGATACTTTTGTGTGCCATGAACACAAACATAAAATGCAGTTTCATAAGGTTTTATCTATATGTACAATAAGTAAAGCCAAAATTGCCTACAGGACTAATGCATGTTTTCCTAAAGATGCTACAGATAAGGATGTTAAAAGCAAATGAACTATGTTGGGTGTGGTGGTGCATGCCTTTAATCCCAGCACTGGGGAGGCAGAGGTGGGTGAATCTCTGTAAGATTTAGGCCAGCCAGGGCATCTGGGAGCCCTGATTCAAAGAAACAAACAAACTACACTGAGAGCCAGATATCTGTAACTTTGAGTTTTATTGTATTACTATTTCTCTCTCTTCCCCCAAACCTCATAAAACCACTTTATACTCTCACTTACAAAAGGAAATTAAGAATTTTTTTAAGCTGATATATTTTTATTTAACTTTTAAACTTTAAACTTTAAGCTTTGCTTTTGTAAACGACATCCTTTGAGAAGCATAATTTAGAAAGCCGCAGGGTCATTTTATAGGCCACTCTAAGCTGCCTAAGGGGGATGGGCTGTGTTGATAGGCCACGCCCACCTGTTCTTTTCCTCTGTGACTCCTCTAAAGACTGAATAATGTCTCTAACTTTGCTTCATTCTAGGAATCTGCTTGGCTTGAGGTACAGGTCCCTGGGGGGGAAGGGAATTCCTCCTCAGGTTGCACCACTTACTAAAGGAATTGTGAACAACAAATTATCAATCATGCAGAAATGATCAAGTTAAACAGGAAACCCGTGGGAAATTAGGGTGAAGGAATAACAGCAACATCTCTCCAGCATTTAGTTTACACCAGGAACTAGCTACAAAGCTTCAAACACCATCCCTCATACTAGTAATACCTGTTTTTTATTTTTATTTGTTAATTTATTTTTTTGTGTATGAGTGCCCTGTTTGCATGTATGTAATGTAAGCACACCCATGTCATGCAGTGCCTGCATTGGATCTCCTGGAACTGGAGTTAAGGACGATTGTTAGCCACCATGTGGGTGCTGGGAACTGAACCTGGGTTCTCTGGCAGAGCAGCCAGTGCTTTTAACTGCTGAGCCATCTCTCCAGCTCCAGCATTGTCCATTTTAAAGATAAGGAAATTGAGGCCCCAATTAAGTAAGGGCACATACTCTAGGCCCTAGGTTCAAGTCCCTGCATAGCAACAAAATTGGTTTGCTGAACAATAAATACACAATCCTGAGAGCCTGTAGCTCTGCTGCTCAATATAAAACAGCACAGACACTCAACCAGTCCCAAGGCAGTCCATTCTCTGTACAAAACACAATTTCCTCTTGGAAAATAATGGGAATGATACACCTAAGTGTTGACAGTTCCCAAGGTGGGCTCTCTTCTGCTTCACGCTCTGGCAAACCTGTTTCCCATCGTCCTCCTGGAGTTTCACATACACAGTAGTAAAGTCTATAAGATCTCAGCATTAGAAATCTGTTTAATCTGTATTTGACAAATTTATTGGTAACAGAATTACACAATTCTGTTATAATTTAAAGATTTTAAACTGTCATATATATGTAATAGATCATGAATTTCTGTAACTAGTTGGTACATTTGAACTCCTGATCCTCCTGCCTTAGTGCTAGGATTACAGGTGTGAGCCACTACGTCTGGCCCAAAGTTTTCATTTTCCCATTGCTTCAAATACAAATCCCGTACCCATTAGACGATAAAATCGCCCCCATCATTTACTTTCAGTTCTTGTAACATCTGCTTACATTGTGACTCTGAATTTACCTGTTTAGAAATTTCACATAAGTGGAGTCACGCTTTGTGTGATTCTTTTTTAATCTGGCTTCTTTTGCTTAACATGATGCTCATCCATGAGGTATGTGTCAGAACTTCATTCCTTCTTACTGCTAAATAGCATAGTGTGTATTTTGTATTCTTGAGCACACTGCAGAAATGTTGATAAAGAAATGAATTTGTTGCTGGGCGTGGTGGCACACGCCTTTATTCCCAGCACAGGCAGAGGCAGGTGGATCACTGTGAGTTCCAGGCCAGCCTGGTCTACATAGAGAGTTCCAGGCCAGCTGGGGCTACAGGGAGACCCTGTCTTAAAAAAAAAAAAAAAAAAAAAAAAGAAAAGAAAAGGCGTTTGTTAAACTGACACTCATCACTTATCAGAGAGATCCACGTTTCTAGCACAGACTGCGACTCAGAGGCAAGTCATTTGACTTCTAAGTGTCACTTGCTTTACTTAAAATGGGAATCATGTGCTCATTAGTGGGTGACTGTAAGGTTTAAGATAACTCATAATCCTGGCCTGCTATAGCACACCTTTAATCCTAGGCAGAGGCAGGTGATCTCTGCGAGACAGAGGCCAGCATGATGCATGATTGACATATCGAGGTCCAGGCCAGCCACCAGGCCATCAGGACTACATTTGGGAGGCTGTTTCAAAACAAAAAAGCACCAAAAAAACTCATATAAATTTCCTAGCAAATTACTTTGGTCTGTAACAGGCTCAATGAGTACCTCTTTTTATATTGGCAGAGAAGGAAATGAGAAAATCTATATATGTAATAGATGGTGAATTTCTGTAACTAGCTGGTGCATTTGGTTCTATCCCTGCCTTTATTCCCAGAACAGGCAGAGGCAGGTGGATCACTGTGAGTTCAAGGCCAGCCTGGTCTACATAGAGAGTTCCAGGCTAGCTGGGGCTACCCTGTCTCAAAAAAAAAAAAAAAAGAGTTTGTTAAACTGACATTCATCAGACTTTAATCCTAGGCAGAGGCAGGAGGAGGCCAGCATGATGCATGATTGACATATCTCAAGCCCTGCCCAATCCTGTAGCCACTAGCTATAGGACAACATGACACGTGTGAACACATGAAATGTGGCTACTGCAAGAGAAGACGTTTAAGGTCATTTCGATCAAAGCAATCATATGGGGCTGTGGCTGCTAAGCTGGACCAGGCAGATCTAGACTCCTAGAGCAACTGTTCACACCCTTGGTTTCATAATGGCCTCACCTGGAGCGAACTTTAAAATGTACCCTTGCCTAGACTCCTTCCCAGAGCAATTAAATTTTTATATACCCAAGATTGGTGCATTTTTAGAGCTTCTCAAGTGATTTGAAAACAGGATGTTGAGACTCTCTGCTTCAGAGATGGGTTTGCTCTCTCCTCCTCATAATTGGTATTCACATTTCAAGAAACAAGGGAAGTGTTTCAAATCCCTTAAATTGGTATTCTAGAGACTCATTCCCCACTTTCCTTCTACTTATCTACAGACTCAAATATTATCTTGTTTCTTTTCTTTCAAAATCTGTTACTTGGGCTGGAGAGCTGGCTCAGCAGTTAAGAGCACTGGCTGTTCTTGCAGAGGACCTGGGTTTGGTTCCCAGCATCCATATGGCAGTTTACAACCATCCTTAACTCCAGTTTCAGGGGATCTGATGCCCTCTTCTAGCCTATGTGGGCATTACACACATGATGTACTTACAGGCAGACAAGACACTCATACACAAAATAATAAATAAATAAATAAATAAATAAACCTATCTAATCTTACTTATAGGGCTCCCCCCTCCAACCCCCATGTAGTGCTGAGGATGGAACCCAGGGCCTTGTGCATGCAGGCATAATGCTATCTCTGAACTACATCTTGAGCCCAAGAATGGTTAGTAGCATATACATTATATACAGAATTCTAACTTTGTATTCAAAGCATAAAATTCAGGAAGAATGCCAACTTCACAACAATCAACAAAGGCAGGATGAGTAACGTAGCGAGAGAAAGGTCCAGATGTAGTTAATGTTTTGTTGTTGTTGTTGTTTTGTTATGTTTTTATCTTTTTTTTTTTTTTTTTTTTTTTTTCTTGAGACAGGGTCTCCCTGTAGCCCCAGCTATCCTGGAACTCCCTATGTAAACCAGGGCCTTCCATCTTGCAGAGACCTGCATGACTCCATCTCCTGAGTGCTGGGATTACAAAGGTGTGCACCACCATGCCCAGCTGTAGTTAATATTTTTTAATTATTAAAAAAAAATCTCAAATTTTCACTTTTTACTTGTTTTTAGAGACAACGTCTTATGTAACCCAGGCTGGCCTCAAACCCAGTGTGTAGCTGAGGATGACCCTGATAGTCCTGCCTGTATCTCCCAAGTACTGGGATTGCAGGCACAAGCCACCTGCCCTGCTATTTACTGCTTTTACTGTGGTGTTATAGCTTTTTACCAGGCATAATACTGTGTGCAGCAATGTTTCTGCTTTAGCCAAAACCTAAAATTCTAGCAAATAACTATTCACTAATTCCTCAAATATGCATATACCTTCTTCCCTTACTCCTATACAGTGAATTTCATGTATGTCTACTAAAAACTTAGTAGCAGAGATGATTGATTGTGCAGTCTTTTACCCTAGGAAAGCAAACATATGCCTAGGAATCCTTGCCTTAAGCATTCGTGTACTGAGTTTCAGGAATTTTGTTTGTGGTGCTGGGGATTGAACCCAGAACCTCATGCATGCCAGACAAACACTTTACCACTGAGCTACATAGTTTCACTTTTAATGGTTACAAGACAAATTATTATGAATTTCCTTTATTATATCCATGCCTCTAAGACATTTTTATAATTCTACTATTGTCCAATAAAGGCATTTTTGTTGCAATCACTTAATTGACACTTTTTAAAAAGGCACATTTTTATCATTAAACATTGTTTTGATTTCCTTGTTTTGGTTAGACTACCCTACTACAGCAGCTTGAGTTTGATAAGGTAAATAAATGATTAAAAATTAATACGTCAGGTGTATCAAAGGCACTTGCCTTTAATCTGGGCCCCAGGGGCAGAGGCAGGCAGATCTCTGTGAATTGAGGCTAGCCTGGTCTACACAGTAAAAAGGAAATAAGGGCCATAAACTTCTGCAGATCTTTTCTTTGTTGTTTTTAAGACAGTTTCGGTGGGTAGCCTTGGCTAGCCTCAGACTTGCTGTCATCTTCCTCCTGAGTGCTGGGATTATACACCACACCTAGCTGAGAATTATGTTTTTTAAAAATCACCTTTAAGCAGGTTTTAATTTTGAAACACATATCTTTCACGATAGGCTACTAAATAGGAGTAATTTGCAAGAAAAAAAAAGGAAACACAATGACAGAATTTCTACCCCCACTGTTTACTGCTAACTAATCATGTGCTTTAAACTGGAAGGAACTTTTTAGAGGAGGATCATTTTTCAGTGAGTATCAGAAAGGATCTCTACCACCTTGGCATGAGAGTAGCAACTGATAAGCTGTCTTTCTAACATCAAAACAACCCCTTTATAGGCTATTTGAGCCCTTGGCAGTATCTTAGAGGATCTCAGTTTCGGCACAGGAGTGTCTGCTTTCTCTAGGTGTTTGAAACAGCACTGAATGGAGGATCTGTATGTCTGCCCTATCAGCCAGGCACTAGCTGAAAGTTTAGAGTAACGCGGGAGCCTGGTGAGGGTACAAATATTTACACGACATTGGAGTAGAGCTTTCAAATGTATCTTGGTAAAGAACTTGGGGCCTCGGGTCTGAGGCTGGGAACTGCCAAGTGTTTTTGTGGGAGTGACAAACCTGCATAGGCCAAAAAGGTGATGAGCGCAGCCAGCAGGTGGATGCGAAGCTTGGTTCGGACCTCTTGGAAATGCAGCAGGGCGCTGTGGAAAATAAAGGAGCAGATGGCTTCTGTGATGATCGCTTTGGGCAAGTCGGTGTGGATGGGATTCTTGCAAGCTAAGCTCCTCTCGTTGAAGTGGTACTTGGTCAGACCCAGGCTCCACAGGGCGCCGATGCAGTACCTGCTGCACAGGGCGCTCATCAGCTGAGCCAACAACCTCAAGGCACCCATCTCGGGGGACATACCCCCCAGCATCATCTGCATCATCACGCCGCACGGGTTGCTGGCGGTGCCCACCAGGGTCAGGCCATGCACCAAGGAGAAGAAGTAGATCAGTGTCAGCGTCCAGGTGGGGTGCGCCGGGTCCTGCTCGCTCAGCAGTTGCAGCTCATGGGTGCAGCAGCAGAGCTGGAAGGTGGCTAAAAACTCCAGGACGAAGGCGTGGACCAGGGGCCTGTGCCGCTGCTGCCGGGC
Source organism: Nannospalax galili (assembly GCF_000622305.1). Classification (NCBI taxonomy): domain Eukaryota; kingdom Metazoa; phylum Chordata; class Mammalia; order Rodentia; family Spalacidae; genus Nannospalax; species Nannospalax galili. The sequence goes on from NW_008347536.1 coordinate 12,200,599, forward strand.
GATCACGCGGGCCAGCCCCACGAACAGCACGACCAACAGCATCAGCCCCAGCGAGATGCAGGTGTCCTGCACCTCGGGCCTGAGTCCCAGCAGCGCCGACATGCCTCCCTTTGCGCCGCTGCACGCTGCGGGCTTCAGCTGAGCCCTGACCTCCCAGCCGGCGCGAGTCCGAAGTCCGCGGCTCCGCCCTCCCACGCCCCTCGGGGCGGGCCGAGCCCGGCGGGCGGGACCCCCGGGGCGGTGCGCGGGAGGGCTCTTCCCCCTTCCCGGCTGGGCGCACAGGACCTGGGACCCGAGCCGGGGATGGGGTGAGGCGAGGAGGCGAGAGCGCTGCCCCTGGGCACCGGCTGCGGGGACAAGAGTCAGCGGAGTCCGGCCCGTACCCGCCCTCGGCCGCCCCCCTCTGCGACTGGTCGCGGGTGAGGCCGGCGCGCAGGACCGAGGCCGGGACCACTGCGCAGGCGCGCGGAGTAGTGCGCCCCGTGGTGCTGGACCCGGAGCCCCTAGCCGGCTCTACTCAGGTGGAAGCGCCTTTTGCGCCCCGAGTACCGTGGCTTTGAAACAGTTCGGTGAACTTTGTGCGCTCCGAAAACTGTAATACACGGAGCTGGAGAGTCGCTGAGGTCATCGGCAACCGCCTCGTTTTTATTAAGGGGGCGACTGAGATTAAAGGAGGAGGTCCCCCTCAAGGGAGGGGGTGTGATTTAGGGGGCGGTGGGCGTGCAAACCAAGGTTTGACCTATGCAGACTGGTCTTGAGCCTTAGTTTTATTTCACCTGACCCAAACCTTTTTTGTAATTGTGTTTTAAATTTTATATACGGAGAAATATATCATATATTTGACATTAAAATATATCATTTGTATCACTGACATTAATTCATATTGTTATTCGGCCATTACCACTATCTGTCTCCAGAATTTGATTTGTGTGTGTGTGTGTGTGTGTGTGTGTGTGTGTGTAAGACATGGTCCTCCTGTAGTCCAGGCTCGCCTGGAACTCACTATGTAGACCAGGCTGGCTTTGATTTCCCAATGATCTGCTTCTGCTTCCTGAGTGCTGGGATTAAGGGCGTGAGCCACCGCCAGGCCACATTTCTTTTTTATTACATTTATTTATTGTTTGTTTGTTTGGGGGAGCGCTGGCCACAGCATCAGTGGGCAGACAACTTGTTGGTTCTTTCCTTCCACCATGTAGGTTTGGGGGATCGAACTCATTTAAATATTATGAAATTATATTTTGCTTAAATGCACTTGCATCCTATGTGGGGAAGGAAACTCAGAGTACATCCCTGGAGAGGTTGGCCTATTGAGGAAGAATAGAAAGAAGGGAAAATTAAGGGGACATGGGAAAGGAAAGGAGTTCCTAGCCTGGAGTTGGTCTGAAGTCTCTCACCAACTGAGAACCAAGAATTTCAGCACAATTAACATTTGCTGTGAAGTTTGTCTGCCTAGGAACAACCTTCTTAGAGATATTTCAAATAAGAATGTTAAAATAGAGATATGCTTAAGGACTAAGCATATATGACCACATAGGCCTCCTCCTTTCTGAGCTGTAAACCTATAATTTTCTAGGAATCTCTGGAAGAACGCCTATTACAGTGAAAGACTTATCTTAACTCCATTGTGTAACTTTTATGACCCATATTTTATTTTATCAGAGTGTAAACCTATCCAAGGTACCGCAGGAACTACTCTAGAATCTCACCACAAAAAGGGTAAAAGTGGAGGAAAGGGCCCTTAGAAGCCCTTTGAGCAAATCCAAAAGTTTCCAGAATTGTATTATGTAGCTGTGGCAGAGACATTTAATTGCAGCTCTTGAGAAACCCACACCACACTTGGGTGTGTCCTATCTTTCCCTGAGTATCTATTAATGCCCATGCTTAATCTATGTTTGAAAAAAATGTGTAATAAATTCCGACTTTGCTTCATACCAAGTCATCCTGAAATCCTTTTCTGCACTGCAGATAAGATTCCCAGCTTCACCTAAGTTGGTCTCTGAAAAGAACTTGGGCTGCTACAGGCAGCAGACGAAGCTGTGTCTCCGATCCACCCCCACCCCCACCGACTGCCACTAACAATATGACCTCCGATTTGCTTCAGAAAGCTTGGAAACCCAGTAGCACAGAGCCTAGCACTCAGTGAGAAGTGTTTAGTAAGGGGCAGCTTGAAACGGAAATGCCACGGTTCAACACGGTGAGTCCAAGAGTCCATTTGCCACCACTCCGTGCTCCAACAGCTCACCCTCTGGGGTGACCCCACTGTGACTGAAGAATGGGAGAGAACGCCTGGGGCTCCTCAGACCTTGCACCTAGCAAAGTTCTGTGCTAGTGTGGTGGTGTCATGCTTGGCTTTCGTGTGGAGGTTCCAAAAGACTCAGCACCGTCCTGCCTCAGTCTTGCTCCGCCTGCTTCTATTAACTGAAAAGTCCACATTTCATGCGGCGGAAAACGAGGGGAATGAGAGCGTAGTCATAGTTCGGGTTTTGCTTCCCATCTCCTTTCATAACCTATCGAATAGTTCCAGACTGTGATGCTGGCTCACACCTGTAATCATAGCACTCCGGTGGTGGAGGTAGAGTGCCTCAATTTTAAAGGGAAATTCCCTTTTAACGCTAAGATTTCTGCTTCTGCCAATAGGAAAAAAGACTCATAAAATACAAATTATGTAGAGAAATGAAGTCCTTTCCTCTTTCTGTGTTGATGCCTGAGCAGGAAGAATTTAGGGTAAGTTAAGGCCATTTCTTATCACTGCTGATTGAAGAGATTGCTGGAAAATAAGTTCTGAGTGTAACCCTTTCACCCATCCCTTTATCAGAACTCTCTTGAGGCTTAGTTAATGTCAATGAATTTTATTTACCGCTGTGCTGAAATTATCGCTTTTGCTAGCAAGAGCCATATAGAAAATTGGTCTTTTGGACTTTGGTAAGAATTTAAAAATCAACATACTAGGGGCTGGAGAGATGGCTCAGAGGTTAAGAACACTGGCTTCTTGCAGAAGACCCAGGTTCGAATCCCAGCACCCACATGACAACTAACAACTGTCAGTAACTCCAGTTCCAGGGGATCCAACAGCTTCTTCTGTCCTCCGCCGGCATTGCACGACACGGTGCCCTTACCTACATGCAGGCAACACATGCATACACATAAAATAAAAATAATAAATAAAATATTTTTTAAATCATCATAATATACATTGTTATTAAGTGCACTTTGGACATTGTTTCAATTAAAGAATAAGAGCAAAATAAACTGTGAAGATCAGGCTGTGCCCTGCTCTAAGTATTGTTAAAACAGCGGCTTTCAGACTGTGCCTTGCCCTGGGTGACTCTATTTTACAAAGCTCCATTTCGGTCCATTTTGAGTGCAAATAGCTCTGTATCTTCTTGTACCGCACCACCTGTCCAACACCATTCATGAGGCACAAACTGATAATTTATTATTTTTTAGAAGATTTTATTTATTTTTAGTTTATGTATTTGAAAGTGTTTTGCCTGCATGCATGTAAGCGCACTATGTGCATGCCCAATGCCTAGGGAGGCCAGAAGAGGGCTATGCCCTGGGATCTAGAGTTACACTGCTTTTGCAGAAGATCTGGGTTCAAATCCCAGCACCCATATGGCAGCCAGGCTAACACCCATCTGTAACTCAGTTCCAGGGATCCAACGCCCTCTGGGGGCACTGCATGACATGGGTGCACTTACATACATGCAGGCAAAACACTCATACACATAAAATAAAAAAATTTTAAATTTTTTAAAATTCTGAAATTGTGGAAATTCTCCAATGCATTTGTCTGTTTCTGGCATAGCAGGCTGAAAATATAAAACTTTAATTACTTGAGATTGAACATTTCTTGTCAACTAAATCAATCTTTCTTATAAAATCTCTTTAGAGTGAAATGAGCTCAGACCTCTGTTAGCTTTGGTGCAGCAACAAAAAAAGACCATCTTTGTCCTTTAATACTATACAAGAAAGAACAGAAAATTAAAACTATAAGAAAGGTCAGGCTGGGTGGTGCATACCTCTAATCCCAGCACTCAACAGCTGCCGGAAGTTTATATGACACTGTGGAAAAGTGAAAATACAGAGATGAGAAGCAGATCAATAGGGATGAGTGGAAGAGGAAGGTTGAGTAGGTGAGGCCCAGAAGGTATTTTAGACAGCAAAAGTGTTTGCATGGTACTATAATGACTGACACAGAACACTGTGCATTTAAGAAATCACACAGAGCCTTAGTGTATGCAATTTTGTGTATGGGAAGAGGGTAGTGGAAAGCAAGCCTAGGGCCTCATGCATGCTAAGCACTCACTCTACCAGTGGATTACAACCTCATCCCCAATGTGTGCAGATCTTTAATGATTTAGGAAGTTAAGGGATCCTAATATGTGGTAAGAAACAGTACAAACTATTTTATGCAACAACCTCACTGAAGAGGGTAGGAGAACATTGCTGACTTAAATAACTTTGGAAAGGACTAGAGTCTATAAAACTAAATGTAAAAAAGGGGTATACAGCACTACTTCAATTGATAAAGCTGCACACCTGTGGTGGCACGAATTGGTAACCCTGATATAACTGTGTATGTGGGAAATGAACAATTAAGAGTGAACAGTTTGCCAGAGTTCTGTGGGTAGACTGTGGTTATGGTTGCACAACAATGTGAATGTACTTAATACCACTGGATTGTACTCTTTGTACTCTTGAAAATGGCTAATGTGGGTGGCTGATGGTGGGAACCAGGTTTCTTACTATTAGGAGTGGGAGTTCACAGATAATCAAGAAGCTAGACTGTACCATACAGCTATGATTTGAATTGGAGATAGCAGTATGAACACAAGTTTAGCTTAATATAACTACAAACGGTCACATAAAAATGTTTATAGATATGTGCATATGCATGGATTACTATACACATATAGATTTCCTCGTTAGTCCACAAAAAGTGCCTAGGAGGAAGGACACATTGCTAGTAGTAAGAGCACATTTAGTGCCCAGATACTGGTTTCTAATATGATGCCCTAATACAATAAACAAGGGATCTTTGGAGAAATGATTCATTCAAAGACGGAGGCAGAGACTATGCAAAGTGATCTTGGAACATCTTATGGTGCCAGAATGTAAGAGACTGCTAAAGGCTAAAAAAGATGGAGACATGACAAACTGACACAGATGCCAACTAAAAGAGTAGACCAAAGCTGGGCAATTTGAGCAATAGGATAAATAAAACCATAGTGGATGATAAATCAAGGTACAAAATCAAAGTAGCTATGGGAACATATGATGATGCACATACATGAGAGAGAACAGAAAAATCTTCTGTGGGGCTGGAGAGGTGGCTTAGCAGTTAAGAGCACTGACTGCTCTTGCAGAGGACCCAGGCTTCTGGCCTCCAGAGGCATTTCATGGTACAGATGCACTTAACACGAATACAGGCAAAACACTCATATACATAAAATAAAAATAAATAAATTAAAAAGATTTTAAAAAAGAAAAGTCTTTAGTGCTAAAATATTCCAAGTAACCTGTCTTCCTTCAAGGAGGTTGAACTTCGCTCCTTGTTACCTATGGATTGTCACATGTATTGACTTCCTTCCAAAGAATACATTATGGAAAGATGGAGAACTCTAACACATTTCCTCCACCAGGTGAGCACACTTAGCATTGAATGACAGTAGAGAGTCATGTTGATGGGATGTTATGAGAAGAGCACCTGAGCCTTGTGAGCTTCCTCTCCAATGTGAAGGACCTCAATCTAATCATGAGAAAGTAATCACATCAAAATTGAGGAACATTGTACAAAATATCTGACTGGTAGAACTGCCAGGCAGTGTGGCATGTGCCTGTAATCCCAACACATGGGAGAGGGAAACAGATCCTTGGAGCTTGCTAGCCAACCAGTCTAGCCTAAGTGAGCTCCAACCTCACGAGAGACCTTGCCTCAAGGTGGATGACATTCCTAAAGATGACACTCAAGGTTGATCTCTGGTCTCAGTGTATACACCCACGTACATGCACCCACCCACACATATACAAATAATAATAATAATAATAAATTATCATGCACATACAAAATAGACTTTGTCAATTTGAAGGAGGGTCTGTAAAAAAATTCAGCACAGCCTGGAGTTGGCACTGATGATCTTTACAATGACAAAGGAGGATGAAGACTTTGACAACCATTGAGGAAGAAAAGTCGTAGAGCCGTAACACTCTTGGAGCAGATGCCTTGGAGCACCAGCCACCACAGAGTGCTTTGGGTAGGTGCTGAGGTCTGTCTGTCCCTCAGCAGAAACAGAATCAGAGGTGTCTGCAGAGAGCCCCAGGCAGAGCAGGCTGGAGGAGAATGGAGAGGAGCCATCTTGTCTGTCTGCAGGTGCACTCTAGGTTTTCACAAAATTTCAATAGAAGTTCTTGAATTTCGAATAGAAGTTCTCTGAAGAATGTGTGAAAAATGAGTAAAAACTACTGCTTTGTGCAGTCCTGATTTGCTGTGAAGGAATCTGTGGCCTGAAAAACACCAGATCTACAAAATGAAGGGCTTAGGTCTAACGTATCTCAAAGTCTCTTTAAAGTTTGTTACATAGAAAATGTAAGATGGGCTGGAAAGATGGCTCAGTGGTTAAGAACACTTGCTGTTCTTCCAGAGGACCTGGGTTTGAGTCCCAGCACCCATATGATGGCTAACAACCATCTGTAACTCCAGTTCCAGCAAATATGACACCCTCTTCTGGCCTCTGTGGAGCATTGCATGCATATGATGCACTTATATACATGTAGGCAATATACACATGAAATTTTAAAGAAAATGTAAGATTTAAATAAGTCTATAAAATCTATACGTATGTGTGTATTTGCACACACATAACCACACACACTCATACACATATATGTCCCAACTAAATGGGCAAAAAACTGGTTGTTTGATTTTTTTGGGGGGGGTCTTTTTGAGACAGGGTCTCCCTGTAGTCCCAGCTGTCCTGGAACTCACTATGTAGACCAGGCTGGCCTTGAACTCACAGAGTTCTGCCTGCCTCTGCCTCCCGAGTGCTGGGATTAAAGATGTGCGCCACCACGCCCGGCCTGATTTTTTTTACAGGCATGTTGAAGTTCAGACAGTATACAGATAGATGCCAGGAACACCTTTCATTTTTTTGGCCACTTAGAAATATCAATCTCAGTCCAACTTGTTTTCAAGTTTCCCTTTGCCTCTCTAAAGACAAATTTGGCAATCTGAACACACACTTGCATGCCTAATTTTGAGTAGATGTGGAAAGCCTGGATTCTTGCCAGAAATATCAACTCTTAGAATTCTAGTTCTAGGAGGATTCACTCTTCTAATTTCCTGTTGAATGTTCCCTTTCTGATGCCCCACCAGCAACTTTGTCTTTACTCAAGTCTGGATTATGACTGACTCTTCTATGTTAAAGTAAGGTTCATGGGCTTAGTAGGACTGGTGAACAGAATCTGACTAACCGCATTAAGACATGTCATACTTCTCACACAGGCTTATTCAATTGATATAATGGGCAGATAGTTAATGGGCTGTTTATCGCCAAAGAATTTTTGTTCATGCAAGTATTTATTGAGCATTCATTAGATATCAATCACTATGTTAGGCACCATAACAGTGGTAAATAAATACTATCTTTATTTTCTTGGTGCTTAGCCTATTGAGTGCCTATTTTATTTATATTTATTTATTTATTATTTATTTATTTTTATTTTATGTGTATGAGTGTTTTGCTTGCATGTATGTAAGTGTGCCATCTGTGTACAACACCCAGAGGCCAGAGGAGGGTGTTGGATCCCCTGGAACTGGAGTTATAGATTGATCCCTGCCCATCTGTGTTGTAACTGCAGTGACACACCTATCCATAGCACCCAAAAGGTGATGAGCAGTGGCAGATTTCTTTACCCTGACCACCCCATACCCAGTCAGTCACCCCTCTGTAAGGTCCCCATGGCATGCAATCCTCAACACTTTGTTGGACCTTTCTCTACCTAGGGCTTTTTAAACTAGTCAGTGCTCTGCAATATCAATAACCCTTCAAGTTGATAGTCCCATGCCTCTTTCAGACATCTTAAAGCATGCCAGATATCGTTGTATAGATGGGCCACTTATTGGTTCCACCCCATGATGAAAGGCAGGGGTAACAGCAACATCAGAAAATACTGTATTTGGGGCTAGAGAGATGGCTCAGTGGTTAAGAGCACTGGCTGCTCCTCCAGAGAACCTGGGTTCAATTCCCAGCACCCACATGGCAGCTAACAACCATCTCTAACTCCAGTTCCAGAGTATTTGATGCCCTCTTCTAGACTTTGTGGGCATTGCATGACACAAGTGCACTTACATACATGTAGGTCAAACACTCATACACATAAAATGAAAATAAGTAAATCAAAATATTTTTAAAGAAAATACTGCATTCAAGGGACCTAAGTACCTCTTACCGTTATTTTACATCTCTACTAGTAAGTCACCAGAGCTCATGTGAGTTTATTATTTATTTATTTATTTATTTATTTTATTTTATTTTTTTTATAGGTCTCACGTAGCCCAGGCTGGTCTTACATTCAACTATGTAGTCAAGGGCAACCTTGAACGCCTGACCCTCCTGCCTCCACCTCCAGAGTGCTGGGATTACAGGCATCTGCCGCCATACTCCACTTTTTCTTTTTTTTTGAGGAGGAGTAGTAGTGAGACACAGCTTTACTCTGTAGCCCAGGCTATCCTCATTGTGTAGCCCAGGCTGGAATAGAACCTGCAGTGATCTCCTGCATCAGCTTCCCAAGTGCTGGAATTGCAGGCGTGAGCGACCATGGCCAGCTTCTTATTTTCTTTCTTCTTTCTTCTTTTGGATGTGCTGGGGATTGAACTCAGGGCACTGCTCATACTAGGCAGATGCTTTACCATTGAGCAACATCTCCGACCTTCAGGGGCATAATTTTCTGTATGGTGCAGTGGCAGGAGTTTGCCCACCAGGGGACACTGAGCATTGTCTGGGGGACGGTTTTGATTGTCAGAGCTGAGGGAAGGAGAAGAAGTGTTATTGATGTCTAGTAGGCAAATAGTGAAGAACCCTGTTTAACATCCCACAATGCACAGGGCAGCCCCCACAACAAAGAATTCTCTGGACCCAAATACTGTCACTGCCCTCTGGGGGCACTGCATGATATGGGTACACTTACTGTCACTGCTGAGGGTGAGAAACCCTGTTCTGGGCTAGGGGGAGAGGGAGGGCCAACATGATTGCTCTGGGGGAGAGGAAGGGCCAACATGAATATCCCATCCTGGGCTAATAATATGCTCCCCAGAGCCATGTGGAGCAGTATTTTTAAAATTTTTTTCCATTTGATTATTTGTGTGTGGGGTGTGTGTGTGTGTGTGTGTGTGTGTGTGTGTGTGTATGCGTGAGCACGAGAATGACCTTAAACTTTTTTTTTTTTTTTTTTTTTTGTCTTTTTGAGACAGGGTCTCCCTGTAGCCCCAGCTGTCCTGGAACTCACTATGTAGACCAGGCTGGCCTTGAACTCACAGAGATCCGCCTGCCTCTGCCTCCCAAGTGCTGGGACTACAGGTGTGCGCCACCACACCCGGCTTGTTTTGGTTTTTTTGAGACAGGGTCTCCCTATAGCCTCAGCTGGCCTGGAACTTGCTATGTAGAACAGACTGGCCTCAAACCCACAAAGTTCCACCTGTCTCTGCTTCCCAAGTGTTGGGACTAAAGGAATGTGCCACCACGCCCCACTATGACCTTAAACTTTTGATCCTCCTGTCTCCAGTGTTGGGACTACAGATTTATAGTGCCCTGCCATTTCTGCAGTGCTAAGTTTCAAACCCAGGGCTTCACATATGCTAGACAAGCACTCTGCAAGCTGAACCACATCCCCAACCCCTATAATTTGGATCCCAAATTTGGCCCAAAGGCCCATGTGTTGAAGGCTTGGTCTCTAGCCTATGGCACTATTGGGAGGTGGTGGAGCCATTAAGAGGCAGAGACTAGTACATGGAAGCTACATCACTGGAGGCATGTCTCTGAGGGAAAATTGAAAGCCTAGCCGTCCACCTCCCTTCAGTGAGGTGAGCAGCTTTGCTCCACCACACACTCCTGCCTCACTGTAGACGCAGAAGCAGCAGAATCAACTGGGAGTGGACTGAGACCTACAGATCTATGAGTCAAAATAAATTTTTCCTCTTCCTAGCAAGTTGCTTACCTCGGGTATTTTATTATAGTAACAAAACAATATTGCACTTTGTTATATGAGCTGACTACTGTAGGAGATAAAAAGTAACTGAAATTTTGTGTGTTTGTGCTATTTTACAGTAGTGTGGATTGTCAAAGAAGGCTTTGATGATAAGGTGGCATTTGAACAGAAATTTGTAAAAGTGAGGAGGCGGATTGTGGATGTGTGAGGGAGCCTTTCAGGTAGAGGGTGCATCAAAAGGAGAGGGTGGGTGGGTAGAGCAGAGTGAGGGGAGAGTGTGGGGAATGTGGCCAGAGAGCTAGTCCAGGTGGTGCATTGGCATCTCTGGCCGGGATTTCAGCTAGTGTCATGGATTCTCTGAACGGCAGCTTTCTCCTCTTCCTCTTGTTCCTCTGCTTTCAATGAGGCTCCCACCGCTTGCTTGAAGGTTAGTATCTGGATTAGAGGTAATATAGATTCTGTAGTGTTTGGTACATAAGTACTAGAGTTGCAGCATGTACTGCTGTGAGTTAGACACAGGGTGGACCTGGCATGGAGGCACAGCAGTGAGCCTGAGGCTGCTATGTGTGCTGAGAGAGCCCAAGGCCCTGAGTCAGTCAACTTCTGTTAGAGTATCTGATCTCGTGTCACCAGACAAGACACTTCCACTCTCTGAGCCTCTTTCTTGAATATACAGTGAGCATGTTAGTCTAGAGAAATAGTCCTATATTAGTAGACTCACTAAGAGAACTTTAAAAAAACTCAAATGAAAGCAGGACACATAGCTCAGAGGTAGAGCACTTGTCTAGCACACATGAGGTCCTTGGTTCAATTCCAAGCACTGTTAAAACAAACAAAGCAAAACAAAACCTTTTTACTGATGATCCCAGACCCTGTACCCACTAAATCAGAACCTTTGTTAATGGGACCATGGATGTCAGGCTTTTTGAAACTTCCTACATGATTCCAAAGTACATCCAAGGTTGAGAAGCAACAGATGGAATCATCTCTAAAGGTTCTCAAAGGGTAGAGAAAAATGATAAATAACAATTGATTATTGTATACATTGCTACTACTTATTGAGTGATATCTGTGAGGCACCTCACCAAGAGCTCTCTGTATGTGCCGTGTAATATTCCCAGTTAACTTATGAGATAGAAAATTTTAAGAGTGTGTGTGCCCATGTGTGTGAATGTGCATACACGCATGCATATATCATAGTGTGCGGATGTGTGTAGGTTAGAGAACGACTGTGGGGAATCAGTTCTCTCCTACCTTTATGTGGGTTCAGGGGACTGAATTCAGGTGGTCAATCTTTCAGCACTGGCCCAAGAAACAGAAATTAAAAAAATATTTTATTTATTATTTTTATTTTCTGTGTATGAGTGTATTGCCTGCATATATGTGAGTGCACCCGTGTCGTGCAATGCCATGGAGGTCAGAAGAGAGATACCAGTGCAGTGTTGGGCACAGGCAGGTGGACTCAAACAGCCCAGGTTCTCTGGCTACATTCACTGTTGTCTCTTTCTCCCCCATTTATAGGCTTATTTCTGCATCAAGAACTTGCTTTAGGAGCTGGAGAGATGGCTCAGCAGTTAAGAGCACTGGCTGCCCTTGCAGAGGACCTGGGATTGATTCCCAGTACCCACATGGCAGCTAACAACCATCCCTCTTCTGACCTCTGCCAGGATTTCATGACACAGGTGCACTTGCATACATGCAGGAAATACACTCATAGACGTAAAATAAAAATAATAAATAAAAAAAATAGGGCTGGAGAGATGGCTCAGCGGTTAAGGCCACTGACTGCTCTTGCAGAGGACCCAGGTTCTATTCCCAGCACCCACATGGTGGCTACAAACCGTCCTTAAGTCCAGTTCCAGGGGAATCTGACGACCTCTTCTGACCTCCTCAGCATTGGATGACACGGGTGCACTCATACATGCAGGCAATACACTCATACACATTAAAAACAACAACAACAACAAAAAAAACAAAAACAAAAAAAACACCTAGCTTTAGGGGATGAGTGTATAGCTCATAGCTCAGGAATAGAGCATGAGCCAGTGTTCACTGGGCCCTGGGTTCAATTTCAGCACTAAAACAACACAAACTGAAAAGAACAAAACCAAACCCACTCTCACTTCCTTGCTGCCTATCGGGTCCTCCAGGATCTCTTTATTGACGCGCTTGCACAGCCTCATTCACTTGTATTAACAGGATCTACTGGGGTTCATTTTGTCTGGTATGTGGCCTGCTCCCACCTGCCTGAGGCTGGGAAGAGGGAGCTTCTACCCGCGTTTTTTTCTTGCAGTCAGAGCTGTGACAAGGGGCCCGGAATTGTAAGATCATATAGTAATAGTAATTCTTGCGAGACTCCAGCCTTGAGAAAGCCTAGAGAAGAGGAACACCTGCTTCTGGGCTTGTGTTTGTGGGAGTAGTTCTACAAGTAAGCCTCTAGGTGTCAGTCGAGTCCTAGTTCTGAGTGAGAGGCTCCTAAATGCTATTCAGCATTTTCCTCGCTGTTCACCAACCGGCTTTTCGCTCCATCATCACGATGGCAACATTAGGTCCAATTCAGGGGCCTATGGAAAGGAACCCAGTGTCTGAGGCACCACTAACGTTTTCACAGCTTTATGGAGAATGCTGCTCCTGATTTGATGGAAACTCTGCCACCTTGTAGCGTCCACAGGGAAATGAAGTGCACCTGGAGGCTCTTGACACAAGTGACTCACTTGTGAGTCACGCTGCTCTGGGATGTCCTGCCCACTAGACTCTCCCCCTGAGTCTAAGCATTGTTCATTCTGGAGGGCCAAGGCAGAGAGGACGTGAACCACGCTGCACCCCTGGCCGAGTGCTGTCTTCTTGGACCTAGGGGTGGAGAGGGGATTCTTTGTAGCAGAGTCCAGAGACCTGGGCACTGGATATGTGTGCGATGTTGAGAGAGACCTCCCCCCCTTCTTCCCAAGAAGGCCATGAGCCTGGACTCTGTTAAGCCAAATCTACTTTCTCTGATCAAAATTAATAACTAGATAAATAAATATGGGCCAGGTGTGGTGGCACATGCTTTTAATCCCAATACTTGGGAGGCAGAGGCAGGCTGGCTGATCGCTTTCTGTGTTTGAGGCCAGCCTGGTCAACATAGCCTGGACTAGTCAGGGCTACATGGTGAGACCCTATCTCAAAAATTAAAAAAAAAAAAAAAAAAAGGGGGGGGGGGGGTGGGGGGCGGGAGAGATGGGTAAGGGGTAAAAAACACTGGCTGCTCTTGCAGAGGACCTGGGTTTGAATCCCAGCACCAACACGGCGGGTAACAAGCATCGGTAACTTCAATTCCAGGGGATCCAACGCCTCCTTCTGACTTCCGTGGCATTGCACGACACGGGTGCGCTTGCATATTTGCAGGCAATATGCTCATAAACATAAAATAATAATAAATAGGGCTGGAGAGATGGCTCAGCGGTTAAGAACACTGGTTGTTCTTGCAGAAGACCTGGGTTCGAATCCAAGCACCACATGGCAGCTAACAACTGTCCCCGAAACTCCAGTTCCAGGGGATCTGACAGCCTCTTTTGTCCTCCACGGGCATTGCACGACATGGGTGCACTTACCTACATGCAGGCAATACATGCATACACATAAAATAAAAATAATAAAATAAAATATTAAAAGAAAAATATATATTTTTTAATATTAAGATTTTTGTTTCATTATATACATGTATGAAATTGTCAGAGTAAAAAGATAAATTTTTTTAATTTTTAAAATTAAAATTTTTAATTTGTTATAGAGTGACAGAAGGCCATTTTCATGCATTATGATATATATGTTCATGTTTTGAGCATATTCCCCTCCATATCTCAGTTCTCTCCTCCCCTCCTGTGATTCCTATGATTTCCTGTGATCCCCAGACATCTTCTTTTTCTATGTCGTCAGTACATATATAAAAAGATAAATTTTTAAAAAACTAAAAATAAATAGAAATTGCTAAGATATATGTTCTTCTTAGACGTGCAGAACCCCAGTGTCTTTTCCTTTAGGGATCTTCTAGTAGCCAAAGAACATGGGCTCAGTATGGGCTTGAAGGCTAATTCAGTCACAGGTAACTACTTTTACACAGTGACTACAGCCATTTGAGGGACCTAGAAAGTGCTGAGGATGAGCTACCTGTTAGGCAAGGGGCTAGCTATAAATGTCTGATATCATTCACATCTTATGGAATAGACCGTCTACATCTCCATTTTGCAAATGAGGAAATTGGGGAGCATAGAGTTTAAAAAAACTTCACCAAAGACACACCACTATTAGTGGTGAAGCTGGAGTTGGATACAAACCTCCCTAACCACAAAACCACCTCAGCCATGGGCCTTCCCATGGCTCCAAGGACAGCTGAAGGGACATCGTGGCCCTCTCCTGTCATGTGTCCCATAAACATTGCCTCAGATTTTCCTTCCAAGCTCTCCAACCCAAATCCTTCATTTTCTGTTTCTTTTATTTTGCTGAAACAGGGTCTCACGCAGCTCATGATGACTGAACTCCTGATCCTCCTGCTTCCACCTCCCAAGTACTGGGGTCATAGGCATGCACAACCTTGAGTGGTTTATGCCGGGCTGGGGTTTTCTTGGTGTTTTAGTGCCTACTGTTTCTAGCAATGAGAGAATCTGGGATGTACATTAGAGTTCTTCCCAGTCAATACTGGGTGGTTCTACTTATCCATAGGGCTTTTACTTGGCAGTACTCTCAGACCCAGGGAAGCCTTTTGGGGCCACTGTTCTACAGTCCCCAGAGGCCTCTAATGCCTGCATTAATCGGAATCACTATATTTGTCCTCTGATTGGCTAATGTCACTTAGCATAATGTCTTCAAGTTTCCTGCATGTTGCCACATATCACAGAATTTCCTTGTTTTTGAAGGCTGAATTTCATTCCACTGTGCATATCCACCCTGTTTCCTTTATCCATTCACCTACCAACAGCAGTTAGGTTGTTTGATACCTTGGCTATTACGAATAGTGTTGCAAGATCCTGATTTCAATTCTTTTTGAGCATTATGCAGAAGTGGAATTACTGAATAATATGGTTGCTCTATTTTAAAGTTTTTGAGGAACCTCCATACTGTTTTTCACAGCTGCATTTCCATCAAAGGCATTCCAACGGCTTCTCTTCTCTCCACATACCCACCAACTTGCTTATCTTTTGTCTCTTTGATAATAGCAACAGGAAGGTGAGAGGTGAGATCTCCCTGTGGTTCACATTTGCATTTCACAGAAGATGAGAGATGCTAAACATTTTTCCACTTTGTGTATTTTCTTTGGAGAAATGTCTGTTTAGGTCCTTTGTTCATTTTTGAGTTAGGTTAAGTTTTCAATTGTATTAAGTTATAAGAATTATTTATTATTTAAAATTTTTTTATGTGTATGAGTGTATTGCCTGTATGTTTGTAGATGCATCTAGGTCATGCAATGCCCACAGAGGACAGAAGAGGGTGTCAGATCCTTTGGAACTGGCTGTTAGCTGCCATGTGGGTGCTGGGATTCAAACCCGGATCTTCTGTAAGAGCAGCCAGTGCTCTTAATCTCTCTAGCCCTATTTATTTATTTATTATTTATTTATTTATATTTTAAGTTATTATTTTTAATTTTATGTGTATGAGTGTATTGACTGCATGTATGTAAGTGCACCCGCTTACATTGTATGTTGTGCAATGCCAGGGATATATAGTAAGACCTGTTTCCAAAAGTCAAAATGGGTTGGAGAAATAAATTTATGCCCGAACAGGCAAAAACAAAACAAAACAAAACAAAAACCCAAAAACAAACAAAAAGGGCATCAGATCCCCTGGAACTGGAGTTACGGGTAGTTGTTAGCTGCCATGTGGGTCCTCTACAAGAGCAGACGGTGCTTTCAACTGCTGAGCCATCTCTCCAGCCACCATTTATTTATTTTTAAAGACAGGGTCTCACTACGCAGCCCTGACTGGCCTGGAACTCTGTATGTGGACCAGGCTGGTCTGGAACCCACAGAGACTCACTTTGCTCTGCCTCCTGAATACTCCACCACATCCCTATATATGCATTTTGGTTAACATCTTATCAGATACGTGACTTGACAACATTTTCTCCTGCTCCGTAAGCTGCCTTTTTTACTCTATTGTTTCCATTGTTGTACAGAAGCCTTTTAGTTTCATGTAGCCACACTTGGTTTTGGTGTTCTGTCTATGAGATCATTGTCCCGCTAATACTGTAAAACTCCTCCCCTGTGTTTTCCTCTAGGAGTTTTATAGTTTCAGGCCTCACATTTAAGCCCACAGTCCATTTTGAAGGCTTTGGCTGTTGTTAATTTTGCTTTTGGTGTTCAGGGTTGATCCCAGTGCCTTGTATGTGCTAAGTATGTTCTGTACATATGAGTTTTGGTTTTATGGAGACTTGTGGTTCGTGTCAGATGTGTTGGCAAAGAACTCTATTCTGTGTGCTGTGTCTTCACCAATTGTTTCCTTTGCTCTTCAGAAACTTCTGTTTGTCAATTCTTGGGATTACTTCCTGTGCCACTGGAGTTCTTTTTCAGAAAGCCCGTGCCAATATGCCTATACTGTGAAGTACTTTCCCTATGCTTTCCTTTAGCAGTTTTATAGTTTCAGGTTGTATTTTAAAAACTTTAATCCATTTTGAATCAATTTTTGTTTTTAAAAATATTTTATTTATTTTATTTTTTTATTTTTTGGTATTTTTGAGACAGGGTTTCCCTGTAGCCCCAGCTGGCCTGGAACTCACTATGTAGACCAGGCTGGCCTGGAGCCCACAAAGATCCACCTGCCTCTGCCTCCTAAGTGTTGGGACTAAAGGCATGTGCCACCACACCTGGCTTGAATCAATTTTTGTACAGGAGATATGAATCTAGTTTCATTCTACATGTGGAAATCCAGTTTTCCTGGCATATTTGTTGAAGAGGCTGTGTTTTAAGAACATGTGTTTTTGATACTTTTTCCAACAATTAGGTGGCTGCAGATGCATGAGTTTACTTATGAGTCTTCTATCATATCTCGCTGATCTACCATCTGTTTCTGTACCATGCAAGTTTCGTTGCATGGCTCTGGGGTATAACACGAGAGCAGGTGTTGTGATACCCCCAGCATTGCTCTTCCTGTTTAGGATTGCTCTGGCTACTCAGGGTCTTTTGTGCTTCTGTGTGAATTTTAGGATTGTCTTTTCTAGGTTTGTGAAAACTGTTCGAATTTTGATGAGAATTGCCTTGTATCTGTAGATGGCTTTTAGTAATATAGACATTTTCAAAACATTAATTCTGCCGATTAATGAGCATGGGAGGTCTTTCCATCTTCTAGTGTCTGCAAACTCAATGTTTTAAAGTTCTCATTATAGAAGTCTTTTATCTCCTTGATTAGATTGATTCCTAGGGGTGTTTAAGCTATTGTGAATGGGAGTTTCCTCCTGATTTCTTTCTCAGGAGTTTTGTTACTTGTTTATAGAAAAGCTACTGGGTTTTGTATGTTGCTTTTCTGTCCTGCTACTTTGTTAAGTGTTCATCAGTTCTAAAAGTTTGTTGGTGGAGTCCTTGGGGATGTTTGGGTTTGGTTTTTCTGAGGAGTCAGTTGGCCCATCTGTATGGATGGGCTCAGGATAATTTTGAGCTCCTGATCCTCCAGCTTCTGCTTCTCCAGTGCTGGGATTACAGGTGTGCCCCACCACATCCAGCTAGGGTCTCCATAGTGTCAGCAAACAGAGTCACTTTGACTTCTTCCTTTTCTTTTTGTCTCTTGCCTTATTGCTGTAGCTAAGACTCCAAACACTATGTTGACTA
This sequence comes from Nannospalax galili, assembly GCF_000622305.1. Classification (NCBI taxonomy): domain Eukaryota; kingdom Metazoa; phylum Chordata; class Mammalia; order Rodentia; family Spalacidae; genus Nannospalax; species Nannospalax galili. Next base: position 12,218,598 of record NW_008347536.1, read on the forward strand.
GGAGTGGAAAGAGTAGGTACCCTTGTCTCATTCAATTCACATTATGTATCTGTGTATGTGTGCATGTGCAGGTGTGTATTTGGGTTCCTGTGTATGGATGCATGTGTGTGTCAACATCCATTTATTATTTAAGAAAATATCCGTCGCTATGGTATACTTGAGTAGTATACTGCTTACCTAGCATACACCAGGCCCTGGATTTGATCCCTATCACTACACACACACACACACACACACACACACACACACACACACACATGCATGCACACACACAAATATGTTCCCATGTTGAAGAATATTGACTTCAAACTAACAGCCACTATTGTATTTAGCAATAAAATGTAAGAAACATTTCCACTAATGTTAGTAATTTGACCGTTCTGGGTGGTTGTTAACTGCCATGTGGTTCTGGGAACCTCTGTAAGAGAAGTTGGTGCTCAGAACTGCCGAGTTGGCTCTCCAGCTCCCTTTGACTGTTCTTACCACTGTTTACCGTTATTTTGTAAGTACTAGCCCTGAGCTGGGTATGGTGGCACCCACTTTTGATCCTAGCACTTGGGAAGCAGAGACAGAGTAGGTAGATCTCTGTAAGTTTGAGGCTGGCCTGGTCTAAATAGTGAAACCTTGTCTAAAAAAAAAAGCCCAAGCATGGTACGCATTCCTTTAATCCCAGCATTTGGGAGGAAGAGGCAGGCAGATCTGTGAGTCTGAGGCCAGTCTGGTCCACATACATAGTGAGCTCCAGGTGATCTGGACTATAGGGAAACCCTGTCTCAAAACAAAACAAAACAACAAAAAGAATTCATATTACAGCAATAAAAAGAAAAAAAAGCACTTAAGATTGACCTTAATGATAAAAGTGTAAAGGAAATTTGAATACAGGAGAAACACTTTGCAGTCTGCACTGGAAGATTTAATATTTTAGATGTATTCCCATTTCTCTACCTAGGCCCAAATTTAACAAAACTCTCATAAAATATCTGTGGGAGTTTTTTTTTTTTTTTTAAGAATATAGAAAAATCCATTTTATAGTTATTTAGGAAATAAACAAGTGAAAAAAAATCAAACACACATTCAGGAAGAAAGCTACTGAAGTTTTTCCTTACTATTTAGTCCAAGAGTATAACTTGATGACAGAGTGTATGCTTAAAATATCCAAGTGTATTAGTCACTTTTCTGTTGCTGTGATAGAAACACTGACCCAAGCAATTTATAGAAGGAAGAGTTTATTTGAGCATATGGTTCCAGGGGAATTACAGTCCATCACGGCAGGGAGGCATGGTGGCTGGAGGTGGCTGGAGCAGGAGCAGCAGAAGCTAAGCTCTCACATCATCACACAGGCACAGGAAGCAAGAGAGTGACTGGAGATGTGGCAAGGCTTAAGAACTCTCTAAGCCCACCCCCAGTGACCATCTTCCTCCAGGATAGCCACACCTTCTAAAGCCTCCAAAAACAGTGCCACCATGTGGGGAAAAATGTCCAAACACTTGGAGGCTATGGGGGACATTTTCATTCAAACCACCACACCAAGGCCTTGGATTTGATCCCCAGCACTCCAAAAACTATATACAAGATTTAAAAAATAAGTAAGTGTATTATAAAAGTAAATAGAATATTTTAAGAAATTAGTTTTTTCTGTGTGTGTGTGTATATCACACAAAACATCCCAAACCATCTTATTCAACTATACACCCACTTCCCAGATGGCACCCTCCCATAGCCTCCCTCTCCCCATTAGAGCCCTTATACTCTCATATCCCTGTTACTGTCTGCTGTGTTGTTGGCACCCCAGCTGTTCCCCACTACTTGTCCATCTGGTGAATCTAGTCAGCCTATCTAGAGGTCTTTGTTTTAGGAAGGTCAGCTGTTCCTCATCTAGCAGCAATCAGTTGTCAATATTCCTTTAGATAAGATTGGGGTCTGCTGTTTATTTTCCCAATTTTATGCTGGGTTACTCTCTTGGAGTCCCTTGGGCCACTCTGGCCAACAACTCAAAAGAAGGTATCTCCTATCTGACATTGTTGCTTGTTATGTAGCGTTTAGTTATACATATGGACTCTTAAATTATGTTGGACCCTTTAATCTTTGATTGTACTTCCCTTTTCGGTGTTTAAGGCCATACAGTTGGCCCAGATAAACTAATTTAGTTTTACTCTTAAGGTCGTTTGAGGATCTGTTCCTCAGGGGTCACATGGGCTTGGGAGGAGCCCCTGGCTCCTTTCTTTTACCAGTTCCGCCTGTGTGAAGATAAGTCAAAGGTCATATTCGACCATGGCTGGCTTTGCTTGGAAGCATGGAGGAAATGATTCCTCTGTGTTGACCCTCCTCTTTGTAGACTGGACACTGGTTCAAGTCCATCTCGTGGGGTCTCCTCAGTCTCCTTGATCAAGAGGACAGGTGACCCACCACCATTACAGGACATTTTGGGAGATGGTCATAGTCCCCTGGAACTAATCGACCTAGGAGGGCAAGGAGCAAAAACAGTCCTTTATGTCCCTCTGACGAAATTATTATAGGCCTCAAAGTATGTCTGTTAAACATCCAAGAAGGTTAGTTCCACCAGTCTGGTACTTTTAATTACTGTGTGTCATCAGTAACAGGGATGACAGAGTATATTGGGCTCCAGTGGGGGGGGGCAGGTTATGGGACAGTGCCATTTGGGAAGTGGGTATATAGATGAATAAGATTGTATGGGATGTTCTGTATGAGATACAAAAATTTTTTTTAAACTAAAAAAAATGTATTATATTTGAGGAGGAAGTATAAAAATTTACGTCATGTTAATTAGTAGAGGTGATAAACATTACCATTGAAATCTACCCAATGACTTTATAGACATACACAGGTGTCAAGGATCCGAGTGTAACCAATTATGACTAGTAATAATCAGATACAAACAGATTAGAGACGCACGGGCCAACATCTCAGTGTTAGTAGCAAAAACAAAAATGAAATGGAGATCTTTTTTTTTTTTTTTTTTTTTTTTTTGCACAGGGTCTCCCTGTAGCCCCAGCTGTCCTGGAACTCACTATGTAGACCAGGCTGGCTTTGAACTCAGAGATCCACCTGCCTCTGCCTCCCGAGTGCTGGGATTAAAGAGGTGCACCACTATGCCCTTTTTAAAGGTTAAAAACTCATCCAATTTTTGTCTTACAGGGCTTATACTGTGTTCAATATTGTATAACTATTAATTCAACAGCGAACCTAAAAATTTTATAGCCACTTTTGAAAGAGATGTATCCTTGCTCTGGAGTGTGTTACTGAATATGTTAGAGCTGTAATGAAATGCTTCTTCTAATCATGTGGTTATTAAATTAAAAAAATATTTAAAAGTAATAATTCTTCAAAGCATAAAAATGTTACCAATTATGAAAATATTAGTTAAACTTTAAAAATAGGCAGTTTTGCGGAGCCTGTGGAAAAGGCCTTTAATCCCAGGCTTTGGGAGGCAGAGGCAGAGGCAGGCAGATCTCTGTGAGATTAAGGCCAGCCTACTCTACATAGCAAGTACCAGGCCAACTGTGACTATAGGGAGAACTTGTCTCAAAAGAATAAGAAGAAAAAGAAGAAAAAAAAAACAGTTTAGATACATATCCAAGTACATATAAATGTTTAACATATAACATATATTTTTATTTATTTACTTATTTAGTTTTTGAGACTGAGTCTTCCTGCAACCCTAGCTGGCCTGGAACTCACCATTTAGAACAGAATAGCTTCGATCTCACAGAGATCTACCTGCCTCTGCCTCCTGAGTGCTGGGATTAAAGGCATACATCACTACATCCAGCTAATTATATATTTCAGTATTTAATTACATGTTATCTATATAATAATCTATAATTGTAAAATATGTAATTAAGTATATAAGCCAGTATGGTGGATTGAATGAGAATGTCCCCCATAAGTTCCAAGTATTGGAGTACTTGGTCCCAGTTGGTAGTGGTGTTTTGAGAAGGTTGTAGAATCCCTAGGAGGTGTGGCCTTACTGGAGGAAACATGTCACTGGGGGTGGGCTTTAAGAGTTCATAGCCACGTCCCATTTCCAGTTTTTCTCTCTCTGCTATGTGTGGTGCTTGAAGAATCTGAACTCTCAGCTCTCTGCTCCAGCTGCCACATCACCCCCACCACAATGGTCTCTTAGCTCTCTGGAACTCTAAGCCAAATAAACTCTTTCTTCTATAAGTTGCCTTGGTCATGGTGGGGCTTTTTGTTTTTGTTTTAACTATTTTATTTTATGTGTATGAGTGTTATGCCTGCATGTGTGTAAGTGCACCTGTGTCATGCAGTGACTGTGGAGGGCAGAAGAGGGCATCGGATCCCCTGGAACTGGAGTTACCAACAGTTGTTAGTTGCCATGTGGGTACTAGGATTTGAACCCAGGTCTTTTGAAAGAACAGCCAGTACTGAGTTATTTCTCCAACCCTGGTCATGGTGTTTTATCACAGCAATAGAGAGATAATACAGCCAGTAACTCATATTAATGGAGAAAGTGTTATGAAATGTCTAACCATTCAAACACAGTTAAATACAAATTCATAGCACACTAAGATAAATTCTAGGATTAAAATTTTTAATGTGGGGCTGGAAAGATGGCTCAGCGGTTAAGTGCACTGACTGCTCTTGCAGAGGACCTGGGTTCAATTCCCAGCACCCACATGGTGGCTACAAACCGTCCTTAACTCCAGTTCCAGGAGAATCCAAAGCCCTCTTCTGACCTCCGTGGCATTGCATGACATGGGTGCACTCACATACATGCAGGCAATACACTCATACATATAAAATAAAATTTAAAAATAAAATAAAAATAAAATAAAAATTTTAATGTAAGTAGAGCCAGGCATGGTGGTGCACGCCTTTAATCCCAGGATTTGGGAGGCAGAGGCAGGCGGATCTCTGTGAGTTCAAGACCAGCCTGGTCTACACAGTGAGTTCCAGGTCAGCTGAGACTATAGGGAGACCCTGTCTCAAAAAGACCAAAACAAACAAAAACATTTTAATGTAAGTAGAAAAGAATATAGATGCATGTTTGCTAACCCTTAGGGCGAGGAAGGACTCACTGAAGGGGAGACTAAAGGCCAAAATATACAGGATGATAGATTTGGTTGTTTTAAAATGTAATGCTTTTTTTTTTTTTTTTTTTTTTTTTTTTGAGACAGGGTCTCATTATGTAGCCCTGGCTAGCCTGGAACTCACTATGTAGACCAAGCTGGCCTCAAACTCGTGGAGATTCACCTTTGTAAAACTTTTATGATGAAATTCACTATAAACTAAGCTAAAAGACAAATGCTATTGGAGGAAAGTACCTTTAATAAAAAATTCATATTGTCAATATTCAAATACCTTCAAATCAATAACTGAAAAATGAAAACATACATTTAATTAGAAAAGGCATTTTATAGAAGAAAAACCCTTAGATGAACAATTCATGAGAAAATGTCAACTTCACTTCGGCTAATGAAAAGTAAATTAAAACCACACTCACACACGTGCACGAAGGCAAAACACATATACTATTATTTTCTTTACTTTGGGTGCTGGGAATTGAACCTAGCTTCCATACATGTTAAGGATGTGTCCTACCATGAACAATACTCTCAACCCAAATGTATTAACTACTTTTCTGTTGCTGTGGTAAGACATCACAACCAGGGTAACTTATAGAAGGAAGGGTTTATTTGGCTTGTGATTCCAGTGGGATTAGAGTCCATAATGGTGGGGGAGGTATGATGGTGGAGGTGGGCAGAGCAAAAAACTGAGTGATCACATCTTCAAGCAGACACAGGAAGCAGAGAGACAAGAAATTCAACAAGGCTTAAGAAGTCTTATAGCCCGCCCCAGTGACATACTTCCTCCAGCAAGGCTGCCCCTCCTAAAACCTCCCAGAACAGTGCCACCAACTGGGGACAAAATGTCCAAATACTTGGAGCTTATGGCGGACATTTGCATTCAAACCATCAAATCAAATATATGTACAAATAGGAAAGATTTGGAAATTCAGATGCTCTTAAACAGTATTGAATATATATATTTATAAATCAGAGAGCGTTTTACTAGGAGTAAATAGTAAATGATTAAGGATATGTGTACAGTACGTAAGTACTAATCTAATATTTTAGAATATCCTTGATATATTATCATGGCACTGTCCTTAATAATAAGGCATTAGAAACAACCTAAATACAAAAACCAGATGATTTATCCAGCCACTCCAAAAGCAGAACTAGGTGTGATAGTACCTCTAATTCCAGCAAGGCAGGAAGATCACTGAAACTTATGGTTAGCCTGTTCTACACAGCAAGTTCCAGTCCAGCCAGGGCTTCGTGATAAGACTCCAACTCAGAAAACCAAACAATAAGCTGGAGAGATGGCCCAGAGGTTAAGAGCAGTTGCTGCCTCTCAGGAGGACCCAGAGCTCAGATTCAACACCCACATAGCAAGCCAGGCATCCTGCATACACCTGTAAACCCAAGAGGGGCAGAAACAGAGATAGTTGGGACTTAACTGGCTTCCAGCCTAGCTGAGACATGAATCCCAGGTTCAGGGAGACTCTCACAAAACCAAACACTGGAGTTACAGCTCAGTGGTAGAATACCTGCTTATCATGTGCAAAGCCCTGGGGGTGATCCCCAGCATTGAAAATTAAAAAATAAACAAAACCTTCTAGCATTTTTTCCCCTAATGCTAGTCATAGAACCCAAGAATATTATTCTAAATTCCCCTCACCTTTCTGTGTAAGGATTACCATAAAGAAATTCTCTGATATACCTTGTTTGACTGTAGGTCAAAAGACCCCCATTCCAAAAAGAGTCCTGCTCATTACCAAGAAGGGAAGAATGCTCTACAGCGAGGCCAGAAGAATCTAGACAGGCCTTGCAGGGATCCCTTGGCATGTCACTACTAGGTCATTTTAATCCAGCCTCATCTGTGCTCCCATGCTTCATCTAACTTAATGGATGCTTCACCCTGGGTCCTTGGCCTTCATTCTAAAGCTTCCCAAGTCATGTAAAACTATGATCCAATAAATATGTGCACCTGTCTCTTGCTAAGCTATTTTATTGTAAAGGTATCGGCTGTGACTGTTTATGATGGGCAGGAAAGCGATCATTCCCCCCCCTTTTTTTTTTTGCCTGTTTGGGCATAAATTTATTTCTCAATGGTTAATAATGTTTCTTTTGAAAAAAAAATTTGGAACGCTTCATGAATTTGCGTGTCATCCTTGCACAGGGGCCATGCTAATCTTCTGTGTATTGTTCCAATTTTAGCATATGTGCTGCCGAAGTGAGCACTCATTCCCTTTTTTATTGCCCTTACAGTGGAAAGAAATGTAGCTGGTAACGGAAAAAATATTAGTTTGACCACCTAACACTGCTGTTCAGATGGGGACAGACTATTTTGATTTAGCAGAATAATTTCTAATCTCTGCTAAGAGGAATGAAGCAAAGGAGTATTGAATTGCCTTATACAAAAGGAGATGGGGACTAAAAATGAGTGCTTTAGAGTTCACAGCTAGAGAGATGGGATCTGGAAACGACAAAACTGAGGAAGAAGGATGGGAGGGAGAGGCTGGACAGCAGGCAGAGGGATGGCCAGGCAGGAGAATTTTCCAGTGTAAGCAATGACTGACCAGCTCTTCAAAGACCTGCTCGCCAATGCTGTTTCAATTTGTTCTTTGATATAGCTGGTCTACTTCCTATTTCCAGAAGAGAAAGGGTTGAGGAAATGTCCAACAGGGTGATACAGTGGAGAAGGGGTGAGGTGTCCAGGAGGTGAAGAGGAATGGAGATCAAGGCGGAACATTAGAGCCAGAGTTCATCAAAAGAAACACACTCCAGGTGAGACCCTTCAGGGCTGTCGGGAGAGACTTGAGTTCCATGACCTTCATAGGCTAGGGGTTTGAGCTGGATTATTACATCTTTCAAACACTGGAACCACTTGGGGTGTGAAACACTTGGAAAATCAGAACGGGAGGGACTGTGGGTGAGGACTAACAGAATCAGAAATTGTTTAGGTTACAATAGCCTAAAAAAATTTATGCATCATGTTGAGATATGGCAATTATTTATTTTCTTCTTTTTGTTCATCTGCATTTTGGTTTTCCTAAAATGAATCCCTATTACTTGTATAATACTTAAAAAGAAAGAAAATGGACTGGAGAGAAGGCTCAGGGGTTAAGAGGGTTTGCTGCTCTTCCAGAGGACCTGAGTTCAGTTCCCAACACCCACGTTGGGTGGCTCACAACTACCTGTAATACTGGCTCCAGGGGATCCAACACTCTCTTCTGGGTCCCTAGGGCACACACACACACACACACACACACACACACACAGACACACAAATAAAAATAAATCTTTAAAAAATATTCAGAGGGATTAGGCAAATCCAAAGAGAACACTTGTCTAAAGGTTGTCAGAAAGGTGATTGGGGATGAACTCCTTGGGTATGGCATTTTCTTTGGGGTGATATAAATGTTTTAGAACTTGATAGAGGTGGCAGTCATGTAACATTGGCTGGATAAAATGCTATTGAATTGTGCACTTTAAAATGATAATTTGGGCTGGAGAGATGGCTCAGTAGTCAAGAATACATACTACATTTGCAGAGAACATGGGTTCAGTTCCCAGAACCCAACCATCTGTAACTCCAGTTCCAGGGGATCCAATACCCTCTTCTGACCTCCATGGGCACCAAGCACATATGTGGTACACATAACATTCATGTAGGCAAACACTCATACACATAAAATAAATCTTTTAAAATGCTAAGTTTTGCCGGGCATGGTGGCGCACTCCTTTAATCCCAGCACTCGGGAGGCAGAGGCAAGCAGATCTCTGTGGGTTCAAGGCCAGCCTGGTCTACATAGTGAGTTCCAGGACAGCTGGGGCTACTGAGAGACAGTGTCTCAAAAGACCAAAAAAAAAAAAAAAAAAAAAGTTATAGTTGCCTTCGGCATGAAACTAAAAAGGATTCAAAGATGTTTAAATGGGGCCCATGAGGCAGTTCAGCAGGCAAAACTGATTAGTGTTGAGCCTGAAGACCTGAGTTCAGTCTGGACCTACATGGTGGAAGGACAGAACAGACTCCTGAAAATTGTCCCTCACTTCCTCATCATGCCAAGGCACACACATTTACATGTACATGTGCACACACATATAAGTAAATGCAATATTTTTTAAAATTTTTAAATGATTTATTGTGTAGCATTTAGCTGAATTAGTGATACCCACCACTACCATCCATATATACACACATACCACACACACACACACCATCCACATGCACAAAGCACACCCACCACACACATACCACACCCATGCACACAGAACACACATAACACTATACACACCATACATATACACCACACACACGTACCACACCTATGCACATAGCACACACATAATACCACATACACACCATACTGAACTGGCTCATCAAACTTCCCTAAATTACTCCATTTTGCTCAGAGACATTTCAGCAGCAACTTTGCTCCACACCAAAGGAAAAGGGGGGCAACCTTGGGTCTTGGGAAATTGTCCTAGCCAGGAATCATGGAATGTGCTAATTCCAGACATTATACATTGCCGGTGCCAGCCAGCCAAGACAGACAGTACCTGAAAGGGGGAGTGAGGATTGAAAGAAAAAACAAGAGACAGAGAAAAGATACTTGGGAGGACTGTCAGTAGAGACTGCAGCCCTGGTTTATTTTAGCTCTGCCTTTTTATACAGAAGAACATCAGCAATAGCCACCGTTTGCTCAGCTCAATTAGCTTCAACAGCTGTTTTTCCCACCTGTATCTGAGGGTCAAGGAGCGGTCAAATACTTGTTGTGAACTCCACCATATAAACACATTCCTCCTGACTTGGCAGATTAAGTACTGGGGTGCAAAACATAAACTCTAAGTAAACAAGCCTGCCACAGCTCAATGTACATAATGGCTGCGCTTATATCAATAGCTCCCAACAATACATCTGGCTAACCAGCTTGTTTTCGCTTCTGTAATCCACTTGCTATCTTGGGTCACCTTGACACAGGGCATAAGACCACCCTTGTTATCTATCCTGTTATTGTATGACCACCTGGTAACTGCTGATTTCAGCTTTCTTACTAGTTATGGCTAGGGAGTTGACTAATTTTAAAATTACAAAGTTGATTGCCAAATTATATGACTGTATCATTTGTCTGTATAATGATTGGTTGTTGATTAATAGAGTCAAAATTCTGCTATGTTGTAAGAAACTGATTGGTTCACAAGTGTCCTGTTTGAATACTATTTCTGTAATCCTATAAAAACTCTGACCCACAATCATTAGGGCTGCTGCTACTCCTGAGATAGACAGCCAGCTGGTTGAAAAATAAAATTTACCTTGCTACTTTTCTTAAAGTGGTGTTGGTGATTTTTTGCAAACTCTGTCCTATAACACATGCCACATACTATACACACACATATCACACCTATGCACACAGCATAAACATTCATAGACCACACACACCATATACACAAACCACAGATACCACACCCATGCCTACAGTATACACATACAATAAAGCATACACACTACACACACACCCCATTTTCATACATATTACACACAAATACACATACATTTTCTTCTTTTTTATGGATACTCAGACATTGTAATGTGGGTAAAAATTCCAGTAATAAAGAAATATAACAATCTGAGTAACAAAATGGATGCCATATTGTGCTTATGGGTTGACAGAATACTGATAATCTTAGGAAAATAAAGCCAAAACCGAGTTGCTCTTGCAAAAAGCCACGATGAGTAATTTATTTTTTGATACCTTTTCCCCAAAGTAAGATATAGTGGTACATTTTACAATGGTAAGTTTCAGAGGATTAAAAGTGAACTCAATGCCTAATTACATGACCTGTTTAGGCAAATGTCATCAATGGCTGCTATAGCTATTAGGTAAAATTTTTTAAAAAATGAAGACAGGATCTCATGTAGCTCAAGCTGGTCACACACTCTCTATGTAACTGTGCTGGTTAGTTTTTGTCGACCTGACACAAACTTGGGACACCTGGCAAGAGGGAACCTCAGCTGAGGAACTTCCTCCCTCTGTCTGGCATTTTCTTAATTGGTAGTTGATGCATGAGGGCCTAGCCCACTTTGGATGGTGCCATCCCTGGGCAGTTGGGCCTGGACTATATAAGGAGAGTAACTGTGCAAGCCAGGGGAGTAAGCCAGTAAGCGGCACTCCTCCATGGCTTCAGTTCCTGCCTCCAGGTTCCTGTCTTGAGCTCCTGCTCTGACTTCCCTCAGTGATGGATTGTGACCTGGGAGTTGTAAGGTGAAATAAACCCTTTCCTCCCCCAAGTTGCTTATGGTCAGTGTTTTATCACAGCAACAGAAAAACTAGGACCATAGCAAAGGATGACCTTCTGACCTTCCTGCCTTCACCTCCCAGTTGTTGGGATTACAGGTATGTACAACTTGGCCCCATTTAAAATTATTGGATGAAAAGTAGATGAGAAATTTGCTTTTAATTGTGTGTGTATGTATATGTATATTGTATGGCTATGTGTCTGTATGTTTTCATGTATCAGATGTCTTTGTCAATCTCTCTCCATCTTATATATTGAGGCAAGATCTCTCATTGAACCCAGAGGTCACTGGTTCATCTACTCTAGGGAGCCAGCCTGCTCTGGGGATCTGCCTGTTTCCTCTCCAGAGAGCCGGGATTATAGATAGGCCACCATACCCACCTGGCCTTTATGTGGGTGCTGGGGATCCAAATTCTGATTCTCATGATTGCAGACAAGTGCTTTGCCACTGAAACCTCTCCCCAGCCCAGAAAATTTTAAGATAGATGATCTGGCTGATAACCCCTAACCCTACTGTAACCTTAGCATTAGTAAAAGTGGGACAGCCAGACATTAATTGTCTCTTAATATGATGTGATTGGAAGTTTAAATGACATTTAAAAAATACTTTTTTTTCAGTCTTTTTGAGTGTCTTCCTCAGTTTCTCTCCACCATTTTTTATTTTATTTTATGTGTCTAAGTGTAAGCCTGCATGTGTGTAGTGCACCCATGTTGTACAATACCCATGGAGATCAGAAAGAGGGCATTGGATCCCCTGGAACTGGAATTACAGATGGTTGTTAGCCACCATGTGGGTGCTGGGAACAGAACCTGGGTCTTCTGCAAGAACACCCAGTGCTCTTAACTCCTGAACCATCTCTCCAGTCCAATACCTTTTTTTTTTTTTCTTTTTGAGAAAGAGTCTCTCCTTGAACATGAAGCTCACTGATTTGGCTAGGGGAGCTGGCCAGGGAGCCCTACAGAATACCTATCTCTATCTTTCTGGTGCTGGGTTTATAGGTGCCTGACTTTTTATGTGGGTACTAGGGATCTGAATTCAGGTCCTCATGTTGTGTGGCAAGCACTTTACCTACTGAGTCATCTTTCCAGCTCCTAGAAAATATTCTTGCTAAAAGAATTGTTCCTGTTATATGATGATGTATACCTATAATGCCTGTATTTGGGAAGCAAAGGAAAGAGAACTGATATGAGTTTAAGACGAGCCTAGGCTACAGGCTCTGCCTCAAAGGGGAGATTTTTACATTTTGTTTATTTTGTGGAGGTGGTGTGTGTGTGCCAAAGTAAGTGTGTAGAGGTCAGAGAACAACTAGCAGGAGTTGGTTCTCACTTTCTATTCTGTGGGTTCTGGGGATTGAATTCAGGTCACCAGGCTTGGAGGCAAATGCCTTTACTTGTTAAGTCATTTCACAGGTCCTTTTATTTATAACACACACACACACACACACACACACATACACACTACATTTTACTTACTTTAGTGTATGTGTGGACCCAAACTTAGGAACTCTCTAATCATCAGTTTATAAAAATGTGAAGGATAGGGGAGCATGGCAAACAACACTGTAAGGCCATCAAAAATCAAATGAAGGCCGGGTGTGGTGGCATGCACCTTTAATCCCAGCACTTGGGAGGCAGAGACAGGTGGATCTCTGTGAGTTCAAGGCCAGCCTGGTCTACATAGTGAGTGCCAGGACAGCTGGGTCTACAGGGAGACCCTGTTTCAAAAACGACAAAAAAAAAAAAAATGAAGAAGATGGAAAATTCAGCAAGACGAATGGTTCAAGTTCCTCAATAAATCAGTGGTATGAAGAAAAAGGGGGGCAGGAAAATTACACATTCTAGGAGTTGTAAATACTCAGAGATGTAAATATGAACAAACAGATAGATATACATTGTTGAGAAAAAATATACATAGATTGGCTACTAGATAATTTAAAGTTTTTGTTACTTTATTGTGACTAGTAATGGCACTGTAGCTATGATTTTTAAAAAGTTCTTACCTCTAATTCAAATTTAGAATAAATGCTCCTCTCAAAAAAAGTTCTTACCTTTTAGAGATTGAAATATTTATGATGATATATCTTGAATTTTCTTTAAAATGTTTTCCATAAAATTTATATGGGAGTGCTGGAAAGATGGCTCAGCAGTTAAGAGCACTGGCTGCTCTTGCAGAGGACTTGGGTTCAATTCCCAGTACCCATATGGCAGCTAACAACCATCTATAACTCCAGTTCCAGGGGAACTGACGTCATCTTCTGACCTCTTTGGGCACTGCATGACATGGGTGCACTTACTTACATGCAGGCAATACACTTATACACATAAAAATAATAAACAATGGGAGGCACAGGCAGGTGAATCTGAGTTCAAGGCCAGCCTTGTCTACATAGCGAGTTCTAGGCCAGCTGGGGCTACAGGGAGACCCTG
>NW_008347536.1:12232477-12264697 GCF_000622305.1 Nannospalax galili
TATTTATGACTGGGCATAGTGGCACACGCCTTTAATCCCAGCACTCGGGAGGCAGAGGCAGGTAGATCTCTGAGTTCAAGGTCAGCCTGGTCTACATAGTGAGTTCCAGGCCAGCTGGGGCTACAGGGAGACCCTGTCTCAAAAAGCCCCTCCCCCAAAAAAAGAGAAGATGAAAGAAAATATATGGGAGGGGCTGGCAAGATGGCTCCCAGTACCCTTAATAGGCCAGGCATTAAGGCAACCACCTGTAACCTGAGCGCCAAGGGAAGCAGAGACAGGCAGATTGCTGGGATTTGCTGGCTGCCAGTCAAGCCAAGACTCAAGCCACAGGTTCAGGAAGAGATCTTGCCTCAGAGGAACAAGTGGAGAGTGTTGGAAGAGGAAACCAAGTCCCTCACAGGCACTTGTACCTGCACACACATGCATGCACGCACGCACACACAAAATAAATAAATGCAAAAAAGTTTAAAGTGAGAAGATAAAGCAATGATAAAACACGAATAATTGTTGCTTCATTATGCTATTTCTTCCTCTTTTGTGTATGTTGGAAATTTTCCATTATAGAAGTTTTTAAGATAAGCCTATGTTTAAGGTGCAACATGGTAGTGTCAATCAGCTCATCTGTTGAGTCAGATTCATGCTGCACAAGCTAGCATCAGACCAATGAAAAAATCTTGGGCTTTGTAATCAGAAAAGTCTGGCTTGCTTTCCAGTTCTGCCACTTACTAGCCACGTTACTTTGGGCAAGTCACTGACTTGTATGAGCCTGTTTCCTGTCTAAAAACAAGGGTAACATAACCTACCTCGGAAGGCTACAGAACAAGTGACTTAGTACATCTAAGGTCTGTGGTAGGTGCTATATAAGTTCTTAATTAGGGGGCTGGAGAGATGGCTCAGCGGTTAAGAGCATCGACTGCTCTTACAGAGGACCCAGGCTCGAGTCCCAGCACCCTCATGGTGGCTACGAACCGTTCTTAACTCCAGTTCCAGGGGAATCTGAGGCCCTCTTCTGACCTCTGTGGCATTGCACGACATGGGTGCACCCACATACATGCAGGCAATACACTCCTACACATAAAATAAAAATAATAAATAAAATATTTTAAAAAATTCTTAATTAGCTTACAACAATCCAACTATTCTTTATTTTCTTTGTTGGGTTTAAAAATAAACATAAGGGGCTGGAGAGATGGCTCAGTGGTTAAGAGCACTGGCTGCTCTTGCAGAGGACCTGG
Organism: Nannospalax galili; assembly: GCF_000622305.1. Classification (NCBI taxonomy): domain Eukaryota; kingdom Metazoa; phylum Chordata; class Mammalia; order Rodentia; family Spalacidae; genus Nannospalax; species Nannospalax galili. The sequence goes on from NW_008347536.1 coordinate 12,233,713, forward strand.
GTTCAATTCCCAGCACGCATGTGGTGGCTAACAGCTGACTGTTAACTCCAGTTCCAGGGGAATCCGACTTCCTCTTCTGACCTCCGCAGGGCTTCCATGACATGGGTGCACTTACATGCAAGCAGAAAATACACTTATACACATAAAATAAAAATAAGTAAAATATTTAAAATAAACATACATAATATCAAATTATATGAAGCCGAGAGTGAAATTTCCTTTACCACACACTCTAATCTTCTCCATAGGGAAAGAAATTACTTAATTAAAAAGTTTAGCATGCACCTTTCCAGTCTTCATTTTAATTTTTTAAAAATGAATTTATGTGTAGCAGTGTAATGCCTGCGTGTGTGTAAGTACACCTATGTTGTGAAATGCCTGCAGAGATCAGAAGAGGGTATTGGATCCCCTGGAACTGGAGTTACAGATGGTTGTTATATCTGCAGGTCTTCTGCAAAAACAACCAGTACTCTTAACTGCTGAGCCATCCCTCCTGCCCCAGTCTTTGATTTTTTTCAACAACTTTAAATATATACATGCACCCATATATATGTATCTTTTAAGCAAAAATGGAATATTACATGTTGCTCTACTATTTATTTTTTCTGCATTATACTGCAGAGTATCTCTTTTTATATGTGTACATACGTATTGATGTTTGCCCTTGTGTGTGTACATGTGTGTACACACACATGCTCGTGGAGGCCAAAGGACAATCTCAGGTGTCATCCTCAGGAAGGCTGTCCACCTCCCTTGAGTGCCTATTGGCCTGAAGTTCACTGAACGGGCCAGGCTGGCTTGCCAACAACCCTAAGCATCCTTCTGTCTCTGCCTCTCCAGTGCTGGGATTACAGGTGTGTGCTACCATGCCTGGCATGTTTACTAGGTTTCTGGGGATAGAACTCAGGTGCACACATTTGCAAGGCAAGCACTTAAGTGGCTTTACTACCTAAGCCACCTCCCAGGCTATAGTATGTTTCTTTTCATGTCAGTTCACATGGGTGTGGATGTGATTTAATAAATGCCATTCATACACATTTGCTACCATCTGAAGGTATTTCTGTGACCTAGAATCAAACAGCAGAATTCTGGAGTCCAAGGGAACATATATATTCTGATAATACTGCAACTGGTTCTAATGTTCCCTTTCTACAAGTTACTGAGCTTTGCACTAACACCCCAGTAGTCTTGATTTTCTATACATTTCTAAGTTACACACTGAGAGGTACTCTCTTTTCTGGAACCACTGATTTCTCCACAGGCATGGAAATGTGGTTTGATTAGCAAAAGTCAGCCTCATGGAAACGTCAGGCTCCATTCTGCTATCTGTCCTGGTTGGAGAATAATAAGGCCACATGCTGTTTCAAGGCTGAATGTAGCAGTGGATTGGATGAAATAAAACGGAGTCCCAGTTTTCTTTGTGAAAAGCCAGGGAAGATTATGTGAGGCAGATCCTGAAAGAAAGCAGGGAATAAAACCTCTTCTCAAAAGAAGTCCCAGCGGATGGCCGCCATGAAAAGGTGGAGGAGGAAAGACAGGGCAGTTCAAGAAGCTCAGTTTCTCCTCCTGTTGTTCTAGTGACTTTTACAGAGGATGATTCAGGAGAAAGATGACTTCAAAAAGTTAAGAAAAAAAAAAAGTCAACTGAGTCCAGCCCTGTCTTACTTATGCAAGAGTACCTGTCATGCACTGTACAATCAGTCCCAGGCAGACTGAGAAAGATGGCTTTGTAAACCACCCCTCTACCCAGGAGAGGCCAACAATCGTCCTTTGTCCTTTCAGCCCTCCCATCATCCCACTACAAAGCTACTGGTTCAAACCACTGGGAGGTTTGGGCAAAAAGAAATTCTTCCATTGTCTGTTAGAAATGAGATCAATAAGGTGATGTCATTCATGATGTAAGGCTTGCCCTGGTTCCTGCTGTCCCAGATGTAAGAAATCACAAGCCGGCCCCTTGCTGCATGTATTTCTTTGTGCCCATAGGCAATATTGGCACATAGAAAATGAGATTCTTCAGTCTCCTTCCCTCTTTCCCCTTTTCTGCCCTGTAATTACCCAAGCCTATAAACAGACAGTAAGTAGGCTCTCTGATTTCTCTGACTGGAGAGCTCCTTTCCACAGGTCTCTTCCCAAATAAAGCCTGAGCTGTCGAAGAGTCCTTCCCTTGTCTGTCTTTCGTTCTTGCTGACCTTATATGTGGTGCTGAGAATTAAACCTAGAGCCTCACTCATGCTAGGCAGGGGCTCTGCCACTGAGCTACATTCTAGCCCCAGAGGCTCAAGGTTAAGTGATCCCACAAAGACATAAATGGATAAACTCAAGACTGTGGGATGGTGTATACAACAGCTGAACTATCTTAATCAGTAAATAAATGTCATAAGAAGAAACAAACTAGCAAAAAGATGTACTGGAATGGGGAAAAACTGTCCTAGATTTTAAAAGACTCATTCACGGAACCCTTGATTGGATCTTGATTCTAACAAAACAGCTCTATTTTTAAAAAGGAATTTCTTTAGGTATCAGGAAGGAAAAAAAAAAACCTTAACAATTAGATGGAGCCAAAGAGTTGTTACTGTTAGTAGATATGTTATTGGGTGTAGTTATGTTGGAAAATGTCTATGAATGCAGTGTCTAGGGGAGGAGATAACACAGGGACTGGGGTTTACTTTCAAATGTCTGCATGGACAAAGGAGAGAGGTAGATGGAGCATGTGTGGCAGTCCAATAGGAATTTTTATGCAATCTTTTCTAATTTTGTTGATTTAAAGTTTCATAATAAAACAATACTGTAGGGACCAGTGAGATGACTCAGTCAATAAAGGCCTTTGCTTGTGTGAGCCTGGCAATCTGAATTCTACTCTTGGAACCCTCGTAAAATGGAAGGAGATTAGCCTCCACAAAGTATCCTCTGACCTCCACATGTGTGGTGTGGCATGTGCATATGCCCCCTACACTAATAAACAGAAATTTAGAAAATTAAAAATGATAGTGTGGGACAGGCAGAGCAGAGAGCTGTTTGACAATTCAACCAGACCCCTGATATCAGTGGGACAAATGAAAGGAACAAGTTGCTGCAGGTCCACCACCTTGCTGCTTTTGACCCTCAGTAGCACATCTGTTGCCAGTGATCACACCTGGGATGATGAGATCATGTGGAAGGAAAGGATGCTGGGAGGCGTGAGATTCTCTCCTCAATATTCCTAACACCCAAGGTGGTACCTCAGCACATCTGAGCAGAGTGCTGAGCAGTTTGCAATGTTCTTTTGCATCTAAGAAATGTGAATCACACTCCACGCCATTGCTGACTCACTGAGGATTAATTTTTGATTCTGTAAGTAGATAAAACAACTTCCCCCTTCCTCTCCCCACCTCCTCCTCCTCCTCTCCCTCCTGTCCTCTGCTTCTTCCAAGATGACACAAATCAGAGATGGGAAACATAGCCAAGCATGTAACCACTGTTCTCTCCAGAACTTGGGGCAGGCAAACATCAACTGTAATTTTCTTTGTAGTTCATGTACCACCACAGTGATGAAATCTACTTGTCATTCCTACTAAAAAAAATATTCAAGTTGATTTATAGAGTGAAGAATTTGCCTAGTTATTTTTTTCATTTCTTTTTAAACTTTTTAAAAAGTTTTTATTTTTATTTTATGTGTCTGCATTTATTGCCTGTATGTAGGTAAGTGCACCCGTGTCGTGCAATGCCCTTGGAGGTCAGAAGAGGCTGTCGGATCCCCTGGGACTAGAGTTATAGACAGTTGTTAGCTGCCATGTGGGTGCTGGGACTCGAACCCGGGTCTTCTGCAAGAACAACCAGTGTTCTTAACTGCTGAGCCATCTCTCCAGCCCCTTTTTTTTTTCATTTCTATGGGAGAAAAAATAAGAAAAATGCCTTGAATAGAAACTCAGAGGAGATAGGATGTGGCTTAGTGGTAGATCATGTGCTTTGCATATGGAAGGACTGGGCTCAAGCCCCAGATCCAAGGGCACTAGATTGGATTTAAGGAAGACACTTCAAGTGAGGATTCTTGAAACCTGGAATAATCACTTGGAAAGATTAAGATTTTTAAAAATTTAATGTTCTTATCACTGTGTGAGAGTCTATGACGTGTGTGTGAGTACAGGTGCATACCTGCCACAGCACACATGTGGAGGTCAGAGAACAACTTTCAGAGGTTAGTTCTCTCCTTCTACCATGGTTTCTGGGAATTGAACTCAGGCCCTTCAGGCTTTTCCAGCAAACACTTTTACCTCTGAGCCATCTGGCCAGTACTAAGATATTTTTTTCTTAAAAGATCCATTACAACTGGGCATATTCTTATGGTCTGGAATGATTTAGGACTAATGGGATTGACAATCATTTTTTGGCCCATGTCAGGACATCTGGTGCTTTTGCCTGCTCAGCATGCCTTTCCCTTCCTCTTTGTAATAGAATATTCTTTCCTTTGGGGAAATCTGTAACTGCATAGGCCCCTCCTTCTTTTCTCCACAGGCAAGCAGATGTAGCCAATCAGGTCACTTCATTTCCTTGACCACAGAAGTTCATACAGGGCCGACACATGACTCAAAGTGGACATATCAGAATTCCCATGAGCTAAACTTTTCCACAAGTTTGTTTGTGTGGCTGGCTACAGGCTTGGGTGGCTGTAGTGACTTCCTTGTGGAGAGAACCAGCAACACAGAAATGCTGGAGATGCTGGGAAAAACCAAGTCTTCCTTAAATTATTTGAGCCATTGGTTATGATGGCCTAAAGTAAGATTTGCCTCTGGATTTTGAAACCTGAGCAATAAATAATAAATTGTCCTATGGTTTGTCTAGCTTGTTTGGATTTGGTTGCTGTCGAGTCTAGGCATGGAGCGCAGCTGCTTCATTCAGTCAACGTTTATGACATTGTCTCCTCTGCTTTTAGTCCCTTTGCCACCCTGGAGTACAGAAGAAAGAGTCCTGGCTTGCAGTTCTCTGTGAGAGACAGTTACAGTACAGCCATGACACAGTAGATGGCACAAGGTACTGAGTGTGTTCCAGGCACTATTCTAAGCATCTTGTATACACTTTGGAGATGGATCTTTGGTTTAAGGTTTTCATTTTAGAGAGGGATAATGCAGCTTGCCTAGGCTGCCCAGTTCAGACAGATTCAAAGGCAAGTCTCCTGGCTTTCAGTTCCCACGGTCCACAGCTTCCCTACAAGCTCATGTTTGGAATGCTCAGCCTCCAGCTTGCAGTGCTATTTTGAAGGCTTTGGAGCCTTGAGGAGGCAGGGCCTGACTGGCAGAAGTAGGTCACTAGGGATGGACCTCTGAAGGTTAAACTCACCTCTCATCCCAGCCCCCAGTCACTGCTCTCTGCACCATGTGAGTAGCCACTGCCACATGCCCCAAAGCCCCACTGCCACAGAGAGGGAGCTGTTCCCACCACCATGCTTTTCCCATCATGGTGAACTAACGTCTCTGTGGAACTGTGAGCTAAAATAGACCTTTCTTCCCTTAAGTTGTTCTGTCAGGAATTTGGTCACAGAGATACAAAAGTGCTTTATATAACACTTCAGACTCACTGTTGGTTTTATACTAAAGAATAATCAATAAAAACGGCTTCCATCGAATATACGCCGTGTACCCTACCCTGTGGTAGGTATATTTCTCACTTAACACATGGCATCTTTTCAACAATTGAATCCACAAAGATTACTTAGTAGTTGAGCAAAGTGAGGCTCAGAGAGGTTAAGTGACTTGCTTAAATCACGTAGTCAACAGCTGACAAAGCCTGACCTTGGATGCAGTTATGTCTGTCTCTAAAGCCCGTGTTCTTTCATCCTATGCTCTGCAGGGCCTTCTAGCTTTTCTACCAGAACTGTAGCATGTTAAGTGTAGTAGGATCAGCTGACAGTGACTAGGAAGTAGAGGCAACGCATAGTCTCTAACAGCAGAGTGTGGATTCTGTTCTTACTGCTCTCTTTAATTATTAATTATTATTTATTTTTATTTAAACTATTTTATTTTTATTTTATATGTATGAGTATATTGCCTACATACATGAAAGTGCACCAGTGTTATGCAATGCCCATGGAGGTCAAACGAGGGCGTTGGATTCCCCTGGAACTGGAGTTATGAATGGTGGTTAGCTGTCATGTAGGTGCTGGGAATCCAACCCAGGTCCTCTGGAAGAATAGCAAGTGTCTCTCCAGCCTATTTTTATTTTTTGAGACAGGAGCTCCCTGTAGTCCCAGCTGACCTGGAACTGGATGTATAGACCAGGTTGGCCTCCATCTCACAGAGATCAGCCTGCTTCTGGCTTCCCAAGTGCTGGGATTAAAGGCATGCCTGGCCTAGCCTTGCTCTTTTTATTATTTTTTTATATACACTATGTGCATGCAATGCCCCTCAGAGGCCAGAAGAGGGTGTCAGATACCCTGGAATGGAAGTTATGGAAGGTTGTTAGCTGTCATGTGGGTGCTGGGAATTGAACCCGGGTCCTCTGGAAGAACAAGTGTTCTTAACCACTGAGTCATCTCTCCAGCCCCTCTTTTCATTTTTCAATTAACTTTTTTAGTTAGAATACAAAATAATGGGTTTCGGGGCTGTCAACTTGAGTTGGATTTCCAGGACCCACAAAGTTGAAGGAGGGAACGGACTCCTACGAGTTGTCCTCTGACCTCCACACTTGTGCTGAGGCACATGGGTTTCCACACACACAATAAATAAATGAATAAATGTTTTATTATATTTTCATGAATATCTGTACCTTGCTCAGTCTTGCCTCCCACTCCCCTCCCCCATTCCTTCTCTCCCATTCTCTCTGCACAATAGTCCCCCTTTTGCTTTCATGTCATATATATGTATATATATAATCTGTCTATCTTCCTCATGTGACTTTGCCCATTACTCTGTCTTGTTCCCCTTTTCCTTTCCCTTTGGACTTTTACTACTTCCATGTCATTCATAGATAGATAGATAGATGGACGGACGGACGGACGGATAGATGGATAGATGATAGATTCCACACATAAGAGAAGACATGTTCTGGGAAGGTATCCCTTGCAGCTGACACTCCTCAGAGTGTATTTGCTGCATGGAGGAAAGCTCAAGAAATTCATGTCAAGTGTAGAAGGGATGTTGTTTACTTATTTGTGTGGCAGGCATTCAAGGCCTGAAGGAGGCTCTCCTGTCGCTTCCTGCCTTCCGCTCAACCTGTGAATTAGGCAGCTTTCAGGCAAGGTATGAGCAGTCTAAGGACAAAGCACACATCCATTAGAAAACCAGGGAGTGAGAAGGTGGTATGTGGGCAGGATAGTCTGGGATCCCCAACAGATGTTCTCGTCAAGGAAACCATCCCATAATACAGGAAAAACAAAGTCTTCAAGTAACCACATCATGGGCTAACTGGCAGTCCCCATGCCATTTTAACTGAAATGTTAAAATTCACCTGAAGACTTGTGTGCCTGAACATGCATTGGGAGCTCGCTGCACCCTTTGTAACAATGCAAATGAGTAAAGTGAAGCATAAGGAAGTAAACTCAGTGCTGAGTTGGTGATGTTTGCTAACAAACCAACATTTTCCAGGCACAAAAGGTGAAATTTAAAAACAATGTCAACCTGTGAAATAAATATGAATAAAAAGAATTTGAACTATTATGTCCATGAAACCTAAATTGAATGCTTTAGAAAGATTTAATAGTTTTTTTTTTTAAAAAAACAAATTGTGGTTGAATTATGCAGAAACAGGATCCTGCCCTCCCCCATGACTAAGATTGTTATTAAAGGGATAAATGAGTAAATAAGCCTTTTGTCATGTTTTCCTTCTTCAAATGCATCCTCCAGGACCCAGCTCAGCTGTGACTTCTATGAACCAGCAGCTGAATTTCACCAATTTGCTGCTCATTAATAACAGATGGCTTAGTATCTGAGCCTGCAGCGTCTGTATCCATGAAACACAAATAGTAACATCTATCTTGCAGGGTTATTATGAGGAGTAAGCAAGGTGATGATGTTTGTAAACTTATCTGGGTCAATGAGAGAAACGCAGAGTAAAAACTACGTAAATATTCATCTCTAGTCAGAATGGCAGCCTTCAGGAAAAAGGGGGGATGCTGGCCAGGGATGTGGCAAAAGAGAGCTTTTAGAGACTGATGGTAGGAATGCAAACTAGTCGATCTACTATGGAAGTCAGTATGAGGTTCCTTAAAAAACTGAAAATAGGGCTGGAGGGTTAAGAACACTGACTGCTCTTTCAGAGGACCCAGGTTCAGCAGCTAACAACCCTCTTAACTCCAGTTCCAGGGAATCCGACACCGTCTTCTGGCCTTAGATGTACCTGGTGCACTTGCATACATGTAGGCAAAACACTCATACAAATAAAATTTTAAAAATAAAAGAAAAAAATACCCTGAATATAGGCCAGGCATGGTGATGTATACATTTAATTCCAGCACTTGGGAGGCAGAGGTGAGTGGATCTCTCTGAGATTGAGGCCAGCCTTGTCTACATAGTAGCTTTCAGGTGAGTAGGCTATAGGGAGACCTTATCCCCAATACCCCCCCTCCAAAAAAACAAAAAAAAACTATAAAATAAAAACCCCCAAAACAAAACAGAAAACTAAAAAACACCCCCAAACCCAAACCAAAATAACAAAACCCCTGAAAATAGACCCACCATGTAACCAAGCATTACCTGGGTATTTGTCCAAAGGGCCCCAAGTCAGTATATCACAGAGATACTTGCACATCAATGTTTACTGCAGCTCTATCCACAGAAGTTAAGTTAGCTAGGTGTCCAACAACAGAGGAATGAAAAAAATGTGGCTTTATACATACAATAGGATTTTTTCAGCCATAAAGAAGAATGAAATTATGTCATTTGCAGAAAAGTGGATACAATTGGAGATAATCAGATTAGGGAAATTAAGTGAGTCTCAGGAAGATGAATCTAGCATGTTTTCTCATTTGTGAATCCTAGATTTGATAGATTCATAAAATCATATATGTACAGATGGTGTGAAAGAAGAAGCAAACTGTTTAGGGAAACAAAGAGGACTGTGGAGTGAGGACGGAGAAGGTGGTGGGGTACGGGATATGCGCAAATGACATTATATACTTGTATGAGGATAGCCTTATGTGACCCAGTATAATTCTTTTTTTAAGTCTAAAAATAGTTATTTAGGCCACAGGAGGTCATCAATAATTGGCAGTAATTGCTGTGTGCTTGGTTGGTCCTAAATTAGGGGCTTTGGACCCCAATGAATGAAGGTTTGTGCCCCAAGGAGCCACCAACAAAGCTCTTGACTACCTTCTTGCCCTGAGGTGAGCTCAGGCAGATATCACAATGAAAATGGAGATTTTTAAAAACATTTTTAGATACTGACACCATTATGTCATCCAGGTTTTTGGTAGCATTTGATTAACATCCTCAGGGCTGGAGGGGCACCAGCACAAAGCCTTGTGTCAGGGGCAACTTTCTTATATTTAGTCACAAAATGACTTGCCCTGAAGCTCCAAAGGGTCACAGATGTATTTTCAAGGGAAGCAGGTTCTGATCAATGGCGGATACAAGAAGGGGGCTTTGGGATCTTTCCCCAGATGGGTTCAGTCGTGGCTGTACCATTCACTGGCTGTTTGACCTTGGCAAAATTACACAAGGGCCGTGAGTCAATTTCCTCACCAGAAAAATGAGGCTAATTCTCATTTTCTAAGAGTGGGATAAGGGGTGGATGAAATAAAGTGTGAAATGTCTGGAACAGTACTTGGTGCATAATTAGTCTCTATGAAATGTGGGCTTCCTGTTAGGAGCATAGGCAGCCCTGGATGTGGCAGGCACACTCTCAACCTTGAGCCAAGGAATTGCAAGCTGGCCTGTCCTGGATGCTCCTTCTCTGCCATTATCACAAAGATTGGTCCGAGTAGCTCCATGGTCTGATCCTCCTTAGTGTCTTCTCATTCTTTTCAAATCCTTATTCCATTATTTATAGGCAGGGTCATCCTGAGCAAGGTAACCACCTTTGGGAACCTCATTTTCATTTATTTAGTTTGGAAGTGTGGGTAGGGAGTCATATGTGCCATGGCACATTTGTGGAGGTCAGAGGAAAAAATTGAAGAGTAGGCTCTCTCTTTCTAACATGGATCCTAGGGATTGAACTCAGGTGGTCAGGCGTGACAGAAAGTGCCTTAACCCACTGAGTCATTTCATCTGCCCCAGTTATTTGTATTTTCAAAAAATGTATTATTATTATTTGTGTGTGTGTTGGATGGTTTTGTCAACTTGACACAAACTAGAGTCACCTGAAAAGAAGGCACCTTAACTGAGGAATTTCCTCCATTGGATTGGCCTGTGGCCATGTCTGTGAGGCATTTTCTTCATTGCTAATTGATGTAGGAGGACCCAGTCCATTGTGGGCAATGTCCTGCCTAGGCATGAGGCCTAGGCTGTTTAAGAAAGTAGCTGAGCAAGCCAGCGGAAAAGTGAGCCAGTAAGCAGTGTTCCTCCATGATCTCTGCTTCCGTTTCTGCTTCCAGGCTCCTGCCTTGAGCTCCTGCCTTCGCTTCCCTCAAGGATAGACTGTCACTTGTAAGATGCAATAAACCCTTTCCTCCCCAAGTTGCTTTGGGTCAGAATGGTTTATCACAGCAACAGAAACCAAATTAGAACAATGTGTATGTGATGTGTGTGTGTACACATGCACACACATGTACATATACACATATATGCATGTTCCAAGGTATACATGTGGAGGTCAGAGGACAACTTTATGGAATCAGTTCTCTCCTTACACCTTTACATGAGTTCTGGGGATCCAATTCAGGTTATCAGGCTTGTGTGGCAAGTACTCTTACCCACTGAGCCCTCTCGCTGGCCCTTTGAACCTCATTTTCGTTATAGTATTCAGATACAAAGGGCATAAAACTTGCATGAATAATAAACAGGGCAGAAATATTGGAAAGTAGCTAAGACAGCTGACACATAGGTATACTCAAGGAATTGTGGCTAGGAAGAGTATAGAAGTTGCTCCATTAATTGAAAAGGTTATTAAAGCAGGAATTTGGGGGTAGGGGGAATGCAGTCCTTCCTCACTGTGCCTACCAGTACCATTTCGATCACCAAGCCTGTTAATTTCGTCCCCAGCAGAGGCTTCCATCCCCGCTCCCCACCTCTACTGACATGAGTCATCCACCTGCAAAGGAAGGGGGTACAGTCAAAGAGAAAGTTTGGTTTGCAAAGTTATAGGCTTCCCTGCTATGAGAGACGAGATAAATGACCACAGGCTGGGTAGGAGGGAAGAGAGTGGGGCTGGAACTCACCACCAAGGCAGAAGAGGAAGGTGGGGAGAAATGAGAAGTGGAAGCAAGGAGGAGGGCAGGTTGGAGGTGGAGGAACCAGAAAAGGAGAAGTGCTTTGGTGACCAGCTTTCCTTCATGCTGCTGTCTGGAGGAGACTGTCCACTGCCTGCGACAGTCTGTGGCTCCAGAGCCTCTGGTTTGGAACTAGCTCTTTGGCCCTTGAGGCTTGAGCCAACTTTCCCTCCCTATCTCATTCCTCACATGGTAGCAACAGCAACTCTTTTAAGTCCCAGAACAGAAGGTGAGGAGATTTGGCCTCCTCCAAGTCTTGTGGTGCTCGGAAGGGAAATCCTTAACTCTTGCCAAAGGCAGAGCAGGCAGAATCTACCTGGTCTTACCTTTGGGTTGGCATGGTGGTAGAACACCCTTACCATGTTATGCATACGGTGAACTGCAGACACTAAGGATTTGGGACTTTGTGTTTCCAAGTCAAACTGGTGACTTCCCCCACTTCGACCTAGGACCATACATTGTAAAAGCCACCGGCCAAAGATGATGGTCATATTGTGATCACATGCGCAGTTCTGATTTAGTTGTTCTTGCAGCTTATAATTAGACCTTGTTGTCAGGGAGGGAAAAAGCAAAACTGAAAGCAGCTGTGTGAATAGCACTGCTATTCAGATCTGTGACTGACCCAGTTTCTTAAAAATGTGGTACTGCTGTTTGTCACATCTTTGCACCTTGCTCACATTCTTCTGAGTGCTGGTAGTGTTTTCTGAACTGTGAGTGTAGACAAGGAAGGGCCTGGGAGCTGAGGGCAGTGGACAGTCCTCAGGAAAACTCCAGAGACAGAGCTCTCTCTGAGATTTACCTTCACAAACTGCAAGGAAGAGGGCAAAATGGAGCCTTGGAAGGATAATCTTAAAAAGCCATGGCATCTGGGGTTGGCAACAGTGGGTACAGGCACCTACCGCCAAGCCTGACAATATGAGCCCAATCCCCTTCCACCATGTAGGTGAAAGGGGAGAAAACCAACTCTGACCTCTACACACATGCACCCCCAAACATAAGTAAATGTGATAAATTTTGGTTTTTTAAACATGGTGGATGTGGGACTGGGGATGTAGCTCAGTTGATAGAGCACTTGCCTAGCTAGCATGCAGGAAACCCTGTGTTTCAACACTGCATAAACTGGGCATGGTGGTATGCACACTTGCAATCTTAGTGCTGGAGAGGTAGACTCAGGAGGATCAGAACTTCAAGGTCATCCTCTACCAGTGATTGGAGGTCAGCCTAGGCTACATAAGACTGTCATTTTTTTAAAGAGTGCTGGAACTTAGCTAGGTGTTGTGGTATACACCTGTAATCCTAGCACTCAGGAGGAAGGGGCAGAAGGACTGCTCCAAATTCAAGGCCAGTTTGGTGATATTGAGGCACATTATTTGGAGGCAAGTAACTATGACAGTCATTTATGCTGCTGTTTCCATGTTTTTGCCACCTTGTCTTCATGGCAGAGGTGAGATATTGTGCTGTAACCCTCACAACCAACCTTCTGCCCCCCTCTCCTCATGTGCAGAAGGTCTGGTGGCCACCAGTGTCCCTGGGAGCAGGTTCTTGGCTTCAGAAGGAGTGGACGCTTGTCTGGACCGAGAGGGGTATAGGCAAGGCTTTTTGATTAGCACATCTGTTCCAAAAATCCCCAACCAGGTTCTTCAGATAAATAGGGGATTCAAACTGGTAGAGAATATCCACTCTAAGACTGGCCAAAGTTAAGTCCTCTGTGCAAAAAAAAGAGTTGATGCTGATTGACCAGTGGTTGGGCTCAGCTGTAGGCAGCCCAGTTGGTCAGCTTTGCCAATGAGGGCAAGGCATGTTTTCAGCTATGTATTAACAGGATAGAATTGCTGCTGTTGGAATTTTTTATTCCAGAGCTGTGTGTGAATCTCAGGTTTGCTGTGAGTGTGCAAAGCAGATATAATTTTGGGCCCCTTCCTAGCAATGAATTGTTTTATCCTCCTTTTGGGTGGTTCTAACCACCTGAGTAGGATCTTCCCTTGACCTTTCTAAGAGAGAGGTTTGGGGTTGGGCTGTTGCTCAAGGTAGAGTACTTGCCCTGGGATTGATACCCAGCACTGCATAAACCATGTATGGTGGATCACACCTGTAACCTCAGCACCTGGGAGGTGGAGGCTGGAGGATCAGAAATTTAAGGTCATCCTCTACTACACAGTGGATTTGAGGCTAGCCTGGCATACGTGAGAACCTGTTTTAAAAAAGAAAAAAGTTTACTTCAAAGAAAATGGATTAGGGCATCTTTGTTTTTTATTTTTGTTTTAGAGACAGAATCTCATTTTATAGCATAGGCCTGCATGGGACTCACAATGAGGCCCAGGCTCAAAGCAGTCTGTGTGCCTCAGTCTCCTGAGTGCTGGCATTTCAGGTATGAGCCACCATGTTCAGTTAGGACTGTCCTTTAAACCTGATTCTCAGGGTGCCCAAATGTAATGATTGACTCTCTCTTCTCATTATGAAAAAAAGCTTTAGGGGGCTGGAGACATGGCTCAGTGGTTAAGAGCACTGGCTGCTCTTGTGAAGGACCAGGTTCAGTTCCCAGCACCCACATGGTGGCTAACTGTCCATAACTCCAGTTTCAGGGGATTGAATGCCTCTTCTGGCTTCTACAAGCATTGCACAACACTGGTGCACTTACATACATGTAGGCAAACATTTGTACACAGAAAATAAAAATAAATAATTAAAAATTTAAATAACAAGAAAAATGCTTTTTAAAAAACCCAACAGGGGCTGGAGAGATGGCTCAGCAGTTAAGAACACTGGTTGTTCTTGCAGAAGACCTGGGTTCAAATCCTAGCACCCCCATGGCAGCTAACAACTGTCCGTAACTCCAGTCCCAGGGGATCTGACAGCCTCTTCTGACATCTGTGGGCATTGCACGACATGGGTGCACTTACCTACATGCAGGCAAAACACGCATACACATAAAATAAAAATAATTAAAAAAAAACCCAACAAAATCCTTGTCTCAAAATAAAGGCAATAACGCACACATTTATCCGAGCATTTGGAGTCAGAGGCAGGTGTATCTCTGTGAGATAGAGGCCAGCCTGGTCTACATTGGCATTTTAAGGAGACCCTGTCTCAAAAAAAAAAGAAAAATTTAAAAAGGAATACTAGCCTGGCGTGGAGGCACACGCCTTTAATCCCAGCACTTCGGAGGCAGAGGCAGGTGGATCTTTGTGAGTTTGAGGCCAGCCTGGTCTACATAGTTCCAGGACAGCTGGGGCTACAAGGAGACCCTGTCTCAAAAAGACCAAAAAAAATTAAAATCAATCTTTTGTAAAAGGATGTACATTATTAAGCGATACCGCCGAAGTAAGAGAATCTCTTTCCACTAGCTGCTGTCAGTGAGTTATAAATCCTTTTATAGTGTTATATATCTGATGATTGCAGAAATTGGAAGAATTTCCCACAGACTACCTCATGGCTCTGTTATTGTCAACCTTTGATTCTCCTCCACTTCCCATGTGCCTGTTGGCCAGGCACATTGTCATGAATTCATATTGAATGCCAAGTACAGATGGCTTTGTGCCTTCATGTCAGAAGATGGTCTACTGGTGGTCTATTGATGGGGGCAGTAAGAGTACTTCTGGATGCTGTTCCCACTTGAGATGACTGACTGGTAGTAACAATATGTGACAGTGATTGTGAACCACATGAATACCTCCAACTCTGCCAGACATGGTGGTTTACACACCTGTAATCCCAGGCTGAGGCGGCATTATCACCATGAGTTACAGGCCAGCCTGGGGCTACATAGTGAGTTCCAGGACAACCTGGGCTACAGAGTGAGCATAAAAAGAAAACAACAGCTCTGTATCATCCATATCTATGTCTGTGCCTGTATCTAATCAGCTCAATCAAAATGAGAGGTATCCTTAACTAAACTTCCCCTTGGCAGAGCCCTCACAAATCTGTAGTCATCCCAGTGGCATCCTATGTGAAAAATCATTTCCTTGGAAATCCAAAGTGATCTTAATTGATTATGATGCAAAGATTTTTACCTTTGCAAAACTTCGGAAACATATGGGGGAACATATGGCCATGCAACCACGTTGCTGCAGCCCTTCCAAGTTCAGGAAGAGGTCTGTGCCAGGCCGGAAAGCATCAGCTCTGCAAGCTTCAGTTAACAAGAAGAGAGGTGTTAGAGTCATGTTGCTCTGCCTCAGAGTGCAGAACCATAGGTAAAGTACTGTAAAATTAGGGTGGGAGGAGAAGGCAGGTAGCCTGGGCAGGTGGTATTCTGGGCAGTAAGAATACTCTTGGAAGCTGGCATGGAGTTGCTGTGCTAAACAAACTTGCTTTCTTTAAACAAAAAAAGGGAAAAAAAGAAAAAGAAGAAAAGAAGATAATGCCAGATTGGGTTGTAGTGAATTCTAGCTTGTGCTACAAAGTGAGACCCTGTCTCAAAAAACCAAAATAATATTAATAATGATAATTAGGGGCTGGAGAGATGACTCAGCAGATAGGAGCACCTGCTAACTCTTCCAGAGGACCCGGGTTCACTTTCTAGCACCTGCATCGTGGCTCACAACTGCCTGTAACTCTAGCTCCAGAGGATCAATGCCCTCTTTTGGCCTCCTCTGGTACCCACACACACATTGCATACACCCACACAGACAAACATACATACACAAAAATAAAAATAAAATCTTAGTAATAATTAAATAATATAATTGGTCCCCGACTTACAATGGATTGGATTTTTCAGTTTGGTAATGGTGCATCAGGTAAAATCATACTTGATTTTTCCCCAGGCCAGCAAAATTCAGACAATATTATCTTGTAAAGCTGGGCTGCTCCAGAAAGCCACAGCTTCCATCCCACCATGAGGTCCTGAGGCATTGATATTCCATAGTGTACTACTTTTACCAGCAGTTTTGGGATATGGGTATGTGCTGGTTGGCTTTAGTGTCAACTTGACACACCTGGGTTGAGGGAGCCTCAATTGGGGAATTGCCTGTATTGGACTGGCCTGTGGCCATGTCTGAGGGGCATCTTCTTGATGAGTGATGGGGGAGGGCCCAGCCCACTGTGGGTGGTGCCACCCCTGGGCAGGTGGGCCTGTGTTGCATAAGAAAGCAGGCTGAGCAGGGGCCAGGGGAGCAAGCCAGTAAGCAGCGTTCCTTCATGGCCTGTGCTCCAGCTCCTGCCTCCAGGTTCCTGCCCTGAGTTCCTACCTTGGGCTCCCTGATGAACTGCGACCTGGGAGTTGTAACCTAAATAAACCCTTTCCTCCCCAAGTTGGTAGTGGTCAGAGTATTTTGTCACAGCAATGAAGAACAAACTAAGACAGGTATTCAATAAAGTACATGAGATAGTAATTTTATTATAAAATGGGCCTTGTGCTTGATGATTTTTTTCCCCTAGCTGTAGTTTAGGTAAGAGTTCTGGGCAAGGCTAAGCTGGATGTTTGTTTGATAGGTTAGGGGTATTAAATACATGTTTGACTTAGGATATTCCTAATTTCTTTTTTTTTTAAAGATTTATTTATTTTGCTGGTTGTGCTGGTGCACACTAATCCCAGCATTCAGCAGGCAGAAGCAATCTACCACTGTGAATTTGAAGCCAGCCTGGTCTACATAGCAAGTTCCAGGCCAGCTAGGGATACATAGCAAGGCCCAGTCTCAAAAACTAATAACAAAAAAGATTTATTTTTATTTATGGGTGTATGTATGTATCTACATGTATGTATGTGCACCACATGCCCATCTGGTCTCTTAGAGGCAAGAAGAGGGCATCGGATTCCCTGGAACTGGAGTTATAAGTGGTCGTGAGCCACCATGTGGGTACTGAGAACCAAACCCACAGTGCTCTTAACCTTGGAGTCACATCTCAAGCCCCAGGATGTAACTGATTTCTGCTGAGTTTATGGGATGACATACCAAGAAGCCAAGAAGCTTCTATACTCATAAAGCACTTGTGACAGGGCTTCACATGTAACTTTGTAACATTTTCTCCTCATGCTTATCCAGTCTCAGGGTTTTGAATTCTGTCTACATATTTTTGACTCCAAAATTCAACATGTGTGTATAGCCTATTTCTTTCTGAAGGATCTTCAAAATAACCCACAATAATGTCTGTCTACTTATCCTTTACTATCTTTCCAAATTGATAATTTTTTGTTGTTCTTTTGTCTGTCTGTCTGTCTGTTTAAAACAGGGTCTGACTATGTAGCCCTGGATGGCCTATAACTTGATATGTAGACTAGGCTGGTCTGTAACTCATAGAGATCTGCCTGCCTCTGCCTCCCAAGTACTGAGATCAAAGGCATTCACCACTATACCCTGCTTGATATGTAATATAATTTTGAACTTTAAATTTTTTTTATTTATTATTGTTATTTTATGTGTATGCATTTATTGCCTGCATGTAGGTAAATGTACCCATGTCGTGCAATGCCCGCAGAGGTCAGAAGAGGCTGTTGGATCCCCTGGGACTGCAGTTACAGTTGTTAGCGGCCATGTGGGTCCTGGGATTCAAACCTGGGTCTTCTGCAAGAATAACCAGTGTTCTTAACCGCTGAGCCATCTCTCCAGCCCCTGTAATATAATTTTGAAAATATGTTTAAAACAGCAGTCTTGGAATCCTTGTGTACCAAGTGTAGAAATATAAACTAGGGTAGCCACTATGGAAGTTACTCAAAAAGAATAAATGCAATTCCTTCAAAAGAATTAAAAATAGAATTATCAGGGCTGGAGAGATGGCTCAGTGGTTAAGAGCACTGGCTGCTCTTGCAGAGGACCAGGTTCGATTCCCGGCACCTACGTGGCAGCTAACAACAGTTGGTAACTCCAGTTCTAGGGGATCTAACACTCTCTTACCTCCATGGGAACTGCATGTCATGGGCATGCAGGCAATATACTCATATGCATAAAATAAAAATAATAAATGAAATATATTTTAAATTATAATAAAAACAAACACAAAAGTAAATTAAAATGTAATAAAAACAAACAAATAAATTACAATGCAATAATGAACTGAATTACTAGTTTCAATTAAAAAAATTTTTTTTAAATGTGTATGCGTGTATTGCCTGCATGTAGGTAAGTGCACCCGTGTCATGCAATGCCCACAGAGGTCAGAAGAGGCTGTCAGACCCCCTGGGACTGGAGTTCCGGACAGTTGTTAGCTGACATGTGGGTGCTGGGAATCAAACCTGGGTCTTCTGCAAGAATAGACAGTGCTCTTAACTGCTGAGCCACCTCTCCAGCCCCATTTTTGCTGGATTTAAACAGTAGTAGTTTAAAACAGAGAGCTGCATCTTGCCTCGGGTCACACTGCTAAGGGCATAAAGGAAAGATTTTGATTCAAAAGCATGTGTCTTCATCTATAGCGTATTACTTCCTAATATGGTATGTGAAAATTTTCTTGTTTCCACATAGAAGGATACAAGTGTATTAGTATACATATAATTGAATTCACATTTATTATTCTACGATTGGAGAACATGTACTTTCATATAAACTTGAATTATAAATAGTGTTGCAAGTTAATTAAACAGCAGGACTGCCCTGGAAGATACAAACATCACCACGAAAACAAAATTTAAAGAGACAATATTTTCACTGATTACAGCAAGGGGATGGCTGAGTCACAACGGAGCCACATGTTTGCTTGTCTTAAAGTCTACTTATTAAAAATTATGGGTAAGCCGGGCATGGTGGCGCACACCTTTAATCCCAGCACTCGGGAGTCAGAGGCAGGTGGATCTTTGTGAGTTCGAGGCCAGCCTGGTCTACACAGTGAGTTCTAGGACAGCTGGGGCAACAGGGAGACCCTGTCTCAAAAAGACAAAAAAATATTATACACAAACACACACACACACACACACACACACACACACACTGAACCCAAAAAAGAAGAAGCCAGTCTGACAGTAATTAAAAATTAAAGAGGGTCTGGAGGGATGGCTCAGTGGTTAAGAGCACTTGCAGAGGACCCAGGTTTGGTTTCCAGTACCCACATTGTGGCTTACAACCCTCTGTAACTCCAGTTCCCTGGAACATGACACTCCCTTCTGGTCTTCACAGGAACCAGGCATGTTTATGGTGCATATACATACATACACATAAAATAAAAAATAAATCAATCTTTAAAAAATACTTAAAGAGGGGCTGGAGAGATGGCTTCAGTGGTTAAGAGCACTGACTGCTCTTGCAGAGGAGAGGGGTTCAATTCCCAGCACCTACATGGAGGCTAAGAATCATCCTTAACTCCAGTTCCAGGGGAATCCAATGCCCTCTTCTGACCTCTGAGGCACTGCATGACACAGGTGCACTTACATGCAGGCACCCACATGGCGGCTAACAACTACCATAACTCCAGTTCTAGGGAATTAGATACCATCTTCTGACCTCTGAGGAAATTGCACAACACAGGTGCAGGCCATACACTCATACACAAAAAATAATAAATAAGATTATTTAAAAAAAATAAAGAGCTGGGTGTGGTGGCATAAACCTTTATTCCCAGCACTCAGGAGGCAAAGGTAGGAAGCTCTCTGTGAGATCGAGGCCAGTCTGGACTACATAGCAAGTTCCAGGCCAGCAGGGGCTATGGGAAGACCCTGTCTCAAAAACAATGACAACAGCAGCAGCAACAAGATAATAATAATCACTATTATTATTATTATTATTGTTATTATTAAAAGAGAGGCTGGGCATGATGGTGTATCCCTTTAATCCCAGTACTCCATAGGCAGAGGCAGGTGGATCTCTGGGAGTTGGAGGCCAGTCTGGTCTACATAGTGAGTTCCAGGCCAGCCAGAGCTACACAGTGAAACTATGTCTCAAAAAGAAAGTAAAATCCCAACAAACCAAGACAATGACAAGGAGTGATGCTGTGATGGCTGAGTCCATGCCCACATTAAGCCCATTCTATTCATCAGTGTCTGAGTAGTAGAGGCAGTTTGGGCTTGCCAGCACAGACCTGGCAGCAGACTTCTTCATGGAATTGCTGAAAATTCACATCTATAAACAAAATCTAGTACTAGCTCAATTTTTGCTCATGAATGTCGCGTTTCAGTAATGGCTAATTCACCTAATGAATAACTAGAGAAAACAAAAGTTTTAAAAAATTATGAATTTTTGGGGTCTGACTGAGATAAGATTCAGGCTCTTTTTTTAAAAATCTTTTATTATTTTTATTTTATGTGTATGAGTGTTATGCCTGCATGTAGGTAAGTGCACCCATGTCGTGAAATGCCTGCAGAGGATTACTGACAGTTGTTAGCTGCCATGTGGGTGCTGGGATTCGAACCTGGGTCTTCTGCAAGAACAACCAGTGTTCTTAACCACTGAGCCATCTCTCCAGAGACCCCAAGATTCAGGCTCTTTCATAGGTGCCAGCTAATTAAAAGTTTTTTGGATGCAGGGGTAGGGTCTCTTATGTATCCCAGTTTGGCCTTGAACTTGCTATGTAGCCAAGGATGACTTTGAATTTTTTTTTTTTTTTTTTTTTTTTTCGGGTCTCACTATGCAGCATTGGCTGGTCTGGAGCTCTTTATGTAGACCACACTGGCTTAGAACTCACAGAGATCCTCCTGTCTCTACCTTTGGAGTGCTAGGATTAAAGGTGTGCACCACCATGCCTGACTGACTTTGAACTTCTGATCTTCCCTCCACCTTCCCAGAACTGGGTTACAGCTGTGCACCATCATGCCCAGTTTATGTAGTACCGGGAATTGAACTTAGGCCTTCCTTCATGCTAGTCAAACACTCTGCTAATTGAGCTATATCACCAGGCTGCCAGGTCATTCATTTTTTTTTTTTTTTTTTGGTCTTTTTGAGACAGGGTCTCCCTGTAGCCCCAGCTGTGCTGGAACTCACTATGGAGACCAGGCTGCCCTTGAACTCACAGAGATCCACCTGCCTCTGCCCCCTGAGTGCTGGGATTTAAAGGCATGCACCACCACACATTAAATTTTTTAAAATTTATTTTTATTTTTATTTATGTGTCTGAATGTTTTGCCTCCATTTACGTGTGTACAATGTGTGTGCAATACCCATAGAGACCAGAAGAGGGCATTGGATACATTGGAGCTGGAGTTAGGGACCTTTGTTAGCTGCCTGTGAGAACTGAAGCCCAGCAAGAGTAGCTAGTGCTCTTAACTGCTGAGCCCAGTTAAGTCTCTCTAGCCCATCAGCTCATTTTTAAAGAATTCTTTACTTGTGGGGAAACAGAGATCTACAATCAGAAAAGGTGTTAAACCATCACCTACCAGGTATTAGACCTTGAGCAAGAATCTTAGCTGTTCTCGCTCAGCCATGTGCTAGAGCTGGCTCTTACTGATGTTGGAGAACAAACTAAGTTTCAGGAATTCTGCAGGCCAATTGTTAAGCTACTGAAAGTCTGGTATCAACTATAATCAGAAATATTTTATTCCACAAAAATTGACTACATATTGGAGAACCCCACCCAACACATTTATTAGTACATGATTGTAACATTCCCCATTCTCCTCCAAGGCGTCACCAAATACAGTAAAAGGGGGTTAATGATTCCCATTAAAGATTAAATTGAACAAAACAGGGCTATGTAATCAAGAAACATTCATTTTATATGGTGGCTTCCTAGATGATCACATTTGATTGTGGTGGAAGCCTTTGGAGATAGGCGTTGTTATCTCCAGGGGTAATCATGTGTTTCGCATACACAAAGTATCTAGAAAGATTAGAAAGTGCAAACCAGAACCACTTTTGCCTAAAGCTGTCCAGTGGCCTTGCCTCAGTTCTCAGGCAGAGTGGTGACAGGTGTAACTGCTGAAAACCAAGCTCAAATCCCAATTTGCTAGCATGACCTTAGGGCAGTTTTTTAAATCCTCTCCATGCCTTACTTTCCTAACTAAAATGGGACGAATAGTACTACCAGCCTCATGTTATTGCTGGAATGAAACTCACTGCTTTATATAAACCACTAAGAATAGTGTCTGGCCCTCAGGAAACACTCAAGAAGTACTGGTTTTTATTGACTAAAGGGTTGTGGTGTGGGACCTCCAGACTGGGGTACCCAACGTTCACGGGAGGTCACACCCCAATAACTCAGTCCTCAAATCAGGAGATGCAACAAGCATGAGGATTTATTGCCGTTTTGCAAAACGGACTCCCACCTCACTCGGAGGACAGAAGTCCAGAGCCCAGTTCACAGGTTTCTTTTAAAGACAAGCGGCGGCTATGTGCCAAGCAGAAAAGCGGCTGCTATGTGCCAAGCAGAGGTAGGGGGAATTTCTGAGATGATTTCCAGCTTGGGCAAAGGAGCATGAAAAAGGTCAGCTCAGCTTGTTCTTAGCATTCAGAATTATTTTTCATTTTTACTTCCTTGTACAGTTTTTCTCAGGCCTGGGGGATTTTAGTTTAAATCCATCATTTTGGAGGGACTTGGGTCCATCATTTGGGGGGACTTGGGTCCATCAGTGGTAATATTTAAATGAATTAAGCATGCCAGGGGCTGAGGGTCCTCAGTGGTAGAGTCCTGGGTACAATGCTGAGGCTCAGGAGAGTCCCTGGCCTGCCATAAATGTTCTGCACTGTCAGTTGTTGCTTCTCTAAACTCCTTTTATGATCCTTTTCTATCCAGATCCGACTGGGGACCCTGGCTGTACTTTTCTCTTCTACCTCCAGGCCTTGATACTGGAGTTATTCTATCATGGCCCTTTTCCTGGCCTTTAGTCTCTGCTCAGGCACCAGACCCTGGCAGCCCTGATAAGGCTAGGCTGGCTCTGCCTCTGCCCTGTCTCTTCCACACCTGAGCTTACATCATTCACAGTGCTTTTTAAAAAAGTTTTATTGGGACTGGAGAGTTGGCTCAGGAGTTAAGAACACTGGCTGCTCTTTCAGAGGACCCAGGTTTGATTCCCAGCATCCACAACCATCTGTAACTCCAGTTCCAGGGGAATATGATGCCCTCTTCTGAACTTCTGCAGGTAATGTACTCCATGGGTGCATTTATACACATGTAGATCAGGCTGGCCTCAAACTCATAGAGATCCACCTGCCTCTGCCTCCCAAGTGCTGGGACTAAAGGCATGCACCACCATGCCTGGCAAAAATAACAATTTTTAAAAGATTTATTCAATTTTTAACAACTAAGCATATATAGAGGATGGTGTGGGTGGTACATGCAGAGGACCTGGGTTTGGTTCCCAGCACCCACATGGCTGTTAACAATCATCCATAACTCTAGTTCTAGGGGATCTGATGCCCTCTTCTGGACTCCACAGGCATCGCATGACAAGGGTATTCTTATATACATGCAGGCAATACACTCACACATATACATAAAATAAAAATAATAAAATTTAAAAAAATGCATATGTGTGTCTGTGTGTGGGTATGTACATATGTGTGCAGGTGCCCACAGAGGCCAGAAGAGGGCATCAGAGTCCCTGGAATTGGAGCTACAAGCTGTTGTGAGTTGCCTGATCTGGGTTTTGGAACTGAACTCAAGTCCTTTGCAAAAGCAGCAAAGCACTCTTAACTTCTGAGCCATCTCTCCAGCCCCATTATAGCACTTTTCATATTTATCACTGCTAATTAAAAATGCATGCAAATGCTCTTATCAACAGAAACAGACAGACAAAATGTGACATAGACATTTGTAGTGGTTTGAATGCAAATGTCCCTCATAGGCACCAAGTATTTGGACATTTTGACCCCAGTTGGCGGCACTGTTTTGGGAAGTTTTAGGAGGTGCAGCCTAGCCAGAGGAAGCACATCACTGAGGGCAGGCTCTAAGAGTTTTTAAGCCTTCCAGGATTTCTAGACATTCTTCGCTTCTGCTGCCTGCTTGAAGATGTGAACATTCTGCTTTCTCTTCTGGCCACCTCCTGCCACCTCCTGCCACCATGCCTCCCTACCATCATGGACTCTGATAAATCTGGAATGGTAAGCTCAAATAAACTCTTCCTTCTGTAATTTGCTTTGGTCAGCATTTTTATCACAGCAACAGAAAACTAATACAGTTTATAACAGGAAATTATTCATCCACAAAGGAAAGGAAATCCCATTCATGCTACAACACAGATGAAACATGAAACTAACAGCAGCAACATGGTTGCAGAATACAACGAACACCTTGATGCAGCTGAGGAAGTCACTTAAAAATGGTTACAGTTGGGCTGGAGAGATGGTTCAGCAGTTAAGAGCACTGGCTGCTCTTGCAGAGTACCACTGTTTGGTTAGATTCCCAGCACCCACATGGTGGGAAACAACCATTTGTAACTCCAGTTCCAGGGGAGTCTGATGTTCTCTTCTGACTTCTGTAGGCATTGCTCAACACAGGTACACTTATGTACATGCAGGCAATATACTCATATACAAAAAGTAAAAATAATAAAACATTTTAAAAAATGGTTACAATTTTCTATTTTACCACAGTAAATAAGCTTGTAACTCAACTGCTGGGGACACTGAGGCAGAAGAGCTGAGAGCCCCAGGCCAGCCTGAGCTACATAGAAAGATCTTATCTCAAAAAACAAAAAACGCAACCAAACAAAACTAACCAACCAGACAATAAAACCAAAAACCCTTCCCACATGTCAAGTTTTAGTAAAAGTATCAGAAAAGAATATCCACATTTGTCTGAAAGACAATTAAAATACTTCCTCTCCCAGTTCCACATAAAAGGATGGGTTTGCTTTCATTATATCTTGGCTCAAAGAACATATGTTGCAGCAGGCGGAAGTATAGAGGCAAACAGGAAGGTTAAGCTGTGCTGCAGATAGTGAGGAGATTGCAAAACACAAGGAACAGCAGGGTGTGCCCTTTTAATCCCAGCACTTGGGGCAGAGGCAGGGGGATCTCTGTGAGATCCAGACCAGCTTAGTCTGCTAGGGAGTTCCAGACCAGCTGGGAATACTCAGTGAGGCCCTGTCTTAAAACAAATACAGAAACAAAAAGGAAAGCTACTCTTCTCACTAATTTTTTTGTTTTAGAAAATATACTGGTTATTTTATTTTTTGGTGGTGGTGGTATTTTGCTTTGGGTTTTTTTTTGCTCCCCCCCCCCAAATTTCTTTATTTATTTTATGTATATAAGTGTTATGCCTGCATACATGTAAGTGCACTAGTGTTGTGCAGTGCCCACAGAGGACAGAAAGAAGGTGTCAGATACCCTGAAACTGGAGTTATGGATGGTTGTTGACCACCATGTGGGTGCTTGGATTTGAACCTGGGTCTTCTGTAAGAGCAGCCAGTGCTCTTAACTGCTGTACCATCTCCGCAGCTCCAAAGTTTTCACATAAAATATTTAGATTAACAACTACAGAGGATGTAGCAAATTTTAAAAAATATCTGGGCATGGTGGGTTTTCCTTTAATCCCAACACCCAGGAAGCAGAGGCAGGTGGATCTCTGTGACTTTAAGGCTAACCTGGTCTATATAGTAAGACCCTGTTTCAAAAAAAGGGAAGGGGGAAAAGAATAAAGTAAAATAAGTTAAAGGCTTTCTGGTTTTCACTTCTAATGTGGTCACTTGATAGCTATGACCCACAGGAACAATGTTCCTTGGGATTCATAATCCTTAGTAATGTAGAAGAGTCTGGAGGTTGAACAGTTTGAGAACTGTTGCCCTTTATTGCATGTGAATCATCACAATCCCTTTCACAGACGGCCTCCAGTGTGAACCGTGACATTTGTTGACATGGTGCGGTCACTACTCCTAGAGCAGCTGGGTTTGTCTTTGGATGACGATGCTTGCTAAGAAGTTCTGGCAATGAATCAACATCTCTTGGATAGTGGATCCCCAGTGAATGGTCTTAGAATCCTCTTCCAGGACTGGAAAACAGCATCCATTGCCCTTAGTAATGTCCCCAGAGGGAATCAGCCTTACCCTGGTGACTCAGGTGCACATGCACCCTTCTGAGTCAGTCAGGAATCTGTAAGCAGCATCACCCAGCCAGAGAACTCACAGCTGCTTTTCCAGGAACCAGATAATCCGCAGCCTCATACCAAATTTAAGAAGCTCGAGTTGTTTTCTCAGTAACTTTTTAAGTCAACTTTTTTTCTGCTCTAGATGGCACATGTTCATTAAAGAAGAAAAAAGACAGTTAAAGGAGAAGAGCTTTAAAAAGAAAACTCGGTCATGATTAGTCCTGATTTTCTTGTCTTGATGCCTCTCCCCTTTTTTTTTTTTTTTTTTTTTTTTTTTCCGGTCTCCTTTGAGACATGGTCTCCCTATAGCCCCAGCTGTCCTGGAACTCACTATGTAGACCAGGCTGGCCTTGAACTCACAGAGATCCACCTGCCTCTGCCTCTGCCTCCCGAGTGCTGGCATTAAAGGTGTGAACCACCACACCCGGTGCCTCTCCCTTTTTAACTGGCCCTGAATGCTCTTTTCACATGTCTCAGCAAGCAGCTCTGCCCTGTTGCATCTTTCAGGGTTGATTGGCTACTATATGGCAAAGCAGGGAGTTGTTGGTCAGTCCAAAGACCCCTCAGGACAGTGAAGGAGGGGTCCTGGGAAGGAGCAGGAGGGAGTATGGATCTTCTGCTGTCCGAAGACAGATCCGATCTCTCTTCCAGCTACTGTCTAGCGGCGCCTGACAGGGCACGCAGTTTACCACAGTAGAGAATGATACATTTCCTTTTGTATTTTTTATGGTAAAATTTGAAATTCCTTCAGGAATCTACTTCTGAAAATTCTTAAGGAAACAAGACACAGACAGCATGATGTGTCTACCATTATTCATAAAACTTAAAAGGTTCATTTCAAAACTGCGTGACTATATGGTCTATACTGGTTAGAAAGAAAAGACATTTATGAAGTCTTTAACAACACAGGAAAATTTTCAGTATAGAGTATCAGTAACCTATATACTTGGCATATAGTTTCTAAATACATATTTGTTGATTGAAAATTGAAAAGGGCAGAATAAGATATTGTACCTACAGTAGATTCTAAATTATGTAATTTTTAAATTTTGTTTTGTTTTTTGAGATAGGGTCTTCCCCATAGCCCCAGCTGGACTGGAACTTGCTATGTAGATGAAACTGCCCTTGATTTCAGAGATCTGACTGCCTTTACCTCCTGAGTGCTGGGATTAAAGGCATGTGCTACCATGTCAAGCCTGTGTAAATATTTTTGTGACAAATGCAAAAAAAGTTGATCTTAATGATTGAAACCAATGTTTGTCACCAGGAGAAGACTGTCTTTGTGAAGACACTAAAAAATGACCAGAGGACACAGGCGTCAGTAGATGTTCGGCTCAGAGTACCAACAGCTGCTTTGCATGAAGCAAAGACAGGAATTTGGTTTAGAGCGTCTGAAGGGAGTGGAAGAGGGAAAATGTGGCTCAAGGCTTGTTCCCAATTGCCAATTTCAAATAAGTTTAACTCAGTCTGGCCGGCCTTCCCTCCCTCCCTCCCTCCCTCCCTCCCTCCCTTTCTCATTTCCTTTCTGTATTCTTTTTAAGACAGTCTCTCTCAATGGCCTGGCAAAAGGAACATTGATTTTTTTTGTTTTGTTTTGTTTGTTTTTGTTTGTTTCTCCCTGTAGACCCAGCTGGCCTTGTATACTATGTATACTAGGCTGGCCTTGATCTCACAGATCTACCTGCTTCTCTTGAGTGCAGGGATTAAACGCTTGCACCACCACGCCTGGTGAGGAAAATACACAAAAATTCAATAAAAACAAAATTTAAAAAACCCCAAGTTTATTTACTTATTTTTTGGGGTGTGTGTGCGTGCATGCCTGCATGTGTGTGCGTGTGTGGGGTGCAAGTGTTTCTGAGCATGGCCATTGCCCATGTATGAGGGTCAAAGGACAACTTTCAGGAGTGTGTTCTTTCTTTCCAGCATGAGGGTCCCAAGGATTGAACTCAGGTCAAGTCAGGCTTGGCAGCAAGCCCCTTTACCCACTAAGCCATCTTACTGGCCCAGGGCTTTGGGCATGCTAGACAAGTATTCTATTGAGCTATGTCTCCAGATTCCCAGACTAGTCTTGAACTCTTGGACTCAAGTGAACCTCAGCCTACTATAGGTGTGCAATTTTGTCCTCTCCCTCTCCCTTTCCCACCTATTCCTCTTTCAGCTTGCTCACACATTCTCATCTGTAGCCCCAGCCTGGCCTCAGAGTCACTATGTAGCCCAGGCTGCCTTTGAATTTGCAGCAATCCTCTTATCTCTGTCTCCCAAGCTCTGGGATTACAGGTATATGCTACCACACCTAGGGGCTGTGATTCAGTCTTAAGAAGGCTTTGCATGTCTGGAGGCAAAGGTGCCACTGTCAATGTGGCCTTCCACCAGCTTAGTGACCCCAGGGCAAGAGTTCTTTCGTCACTAAGAGTCCTCACAGCCTCTCAGCTAGGGGCTGGAATTCCCTACCCATCTGGGTTTGGTCACTCATTTGGAACACAGAAACAGTGAGAGGGTTGGCCTTGTCCAGGTCATTTGAGAGAAGGGATAAGCGGTAAGAGAAATCTGCAGCTTATTAGTGGAGAAGTATCTAAATTCAGTGAATGCTAGGTAGGCACAGAGGTGTGATACACACTTGGGAGGAGAGAGGAGTGATTGGACCCAGAAAGGAAGAGCCAGCCCTATGGAGCCCCCTGCGGTGGGGGTGGCCCTGCCACTGGAACTGTTTGCTCCCCATGATGTGCCTCTTATGAATTTTCTCTTCATCTCCCAGATGGTCAGATGACCTCATCTGCTCTACAAAATGAGCTTCCAGTGGAAATCGAAGCTCGGTTTTGAATCTGAATGCACACTGGAGAGTTGGGAAAGAGGTAAGGGTGTGAGTCAGGTGGCTATGCAATTTGAAGGCTGCTGGGAAAGAACTGATTTAGAGTAAGGTTTTGGGTTTCTACAAGATGTGGAATTGATAGGGGAGGAGTCCAACCTTTCTGTTTTGTTTTTGAGACAGGGTCTCACTATGTAGCCCTGGCTGGCCTGGAACTCACTGTGTAGACCAGGCTTCTCTGGAGTACAGGGATTAAAGGCATGTGCTAGGGGCAACCAGCCTCTTGTGTTTTAAAGGCAGGGATTTGGTCTTAAGCTGGTTGTTTTCCTACCTCAGCTTCCTAAGTGATTAGAATGTGCCACCACAACCAGATGATTCTGAATTACAGATTCACCTTTGCCATCCGAGTTCTATATTCATGGGCTTTCACCACTATGAATGTATTATAACTCATTTTTCCAAATGAGAAAACATCTCTTATTTTCTGAGATTATTTTTTTTATTTTATGTGCATGACTTTTCGCCTGTTTGTTTGTATGTGTATCACATTGGATCCCCCGGAACTGGAGTTGCAGAGGGTTGTGAGCCACCATGTGCGTGCAGGTTGAGTTCTCTCCAGCCCCAAGCAAACATCTTTTACTCACTGTGAATAGAGCTTGCTTATCTCACACATAGGTAATCACAGACCTTTTAGCCACTTTCTCAAGCAGATGCAGAAGCAGAGAATAAAGGCTGGCTGATGCAGGTTGGTGAACTTATCAGGTATAAGCAAGATACAGTCAAGGGGATAAGACATTTCAGCAGGCATCTCCATTCTGTTCTGTTTTGGAGGAGTCAAAATGCCACTGTGCTCTGTCTCTGTCTCTCTTTGTTAGATGCACACTCCAACTCAGTGTTTTGTTTGTGATAGGTAAAAAGTAGCCTATGGATGAATCTGGTTGATCAGGAGAAAGTGCCAGGACACAGATAAAACTCCGTCGGAATAGAGTTTATTAGCAAAGGAACACATGGGACAGATTCCCTTCTGGGTAGGGAAAATGTCTGCCTGGGTCGCGAGCTGAGGTCTTTTTAAAGGGGGAGGTTTCTGCTTCCTGCAGAAGGTGGGAAGATGTATTGGGTGGGGGAAAGTGGGAGAGTGGGACTGTTAAAACCTGTCCTCTTCAGAGATCAAAGGGGAAGCTTGCTGTGTTGGCCAAACAGTGGAGAAAAGTGTGCTTTTCTTGATTTCAAAGGCCAGGGTACTTATCAGCTCAGTTCCCTTTTCTCAGGAGCTTGAGAAGTCCTTGAGACCCTGTTGGTGAGGGGGTGGGGCTCTCTGAACCTTAACATTCCAGCCTTTTGTGTTATAGGATGGGGGCGCCATTTTCATCTTGCTACTTCCTGCTGGACAGGGTTGATGGGGGGGGAGCTGGATTAGGGGTTGATCAGACAGCAGGGGTTCCCTCTTCATGCATCTCAATGGGGTCCTCGAAGGTTGACAGGCGCTTGTATACATGTGGAGGGAAGGAAAGTAACAACTGATTAAAATTAGTATGAGAGTAAGAGTTAGTTTTTGGATTTTGGTCCTGAAAATATCTGAAGAGGCAAGGAGCAATGGTTAGCACCAGGTAATAGCTCTTTTTTCTTTTTTTCTTTTTTTTCTGCCAGGGCTGAACTTGAGAGTGATGGACTCAGGATTTGTTTTCAGGCATTTTGATAGCTGTTGGAGTAGATAGAATTAGTGTCAGTCTCCTCACAAAGGCTTCTAGATAGGGGGGAGAACACAAATTTAGCCATCATTTTAGAACAATAGTGGGTTGTCTCCCTTAGCTACAGGTGGGCACTACAATATTGCAGACCAAGAATTGAAGTCTTACATCTGATCAGCACTTTCTGCTTAGAAACAAAATCATCAGTGAGAAATAATTGTCTAAATAACATTTTGCATGGACTTAAGCCTAATGTCTGGGAAGTGTAATCCCTTGAAC
>NW_008347536.1:12265613-12266094 GCF_000622305.1 Nannospalax galili
AAAATGTCTTTATTTTTGCTGGGCGTGGTGGAGCATGTCTTTAATCCCAGCACTCAGGAGGCAGAGGCAGGCAGATCTCTGTGAGTTCAAGGCCAGCCTCGTCTACATAGTGAGTTCCAGGACAGCTGGGGCTACAGGGAGACCATGTCTCAAAAAGACCAAAAAAAAAAAAAAAAGACTCAATTCTCATATCCTTCCAAATTCCTCCATTTTTCCATGTTCTTTTTTTTTTTTTTTTTTTTTAATAACCATGAGACACAATAATATTAACAAACAAATTTTTCATCTGTTGTGAGAATTCTTTTCCTGGGGATACTAAGCAATATTTTCCCTCTTTTCAGGCTGTAGTATCAAACCAATGTTTGATTATATTAAAGTTTTTCTAGGGAACCAATGAATTTCCTGAGCTTACTTACAGAGATGACTGAGGGGTTGCTGAGGTGTATGTATGACCTGAGGGTATGTACACTGGAAAGCCTTT
>NW_008347536.1:12266124-12268697 GCF_000622305.1 Nannospalax galili
CCAGAAGACCATGTAATTAGGGTCAAATTACATACAGTTGGCTGGGAAGGGTGGCTGGATACTCAGGTGAGGGTCCAATGACCCTGTTTATCCCTCCTCCTTCAATTAAAGACTATGATAGTCAAGTCAACAAGTTCAATTGTGATGATTTTTTGTTAGTGGACACAGCTGAAGTCATGAAGATGGTAATTGTTTGACTGAGAAGAAAGTAGTGTGTAGCATCATCTTATTAAAAGAACATGGAATCTAAATTATACACATAAGATAATGTAATAAGTTAATATTACCAATGTACATATTGTGTTTTATAAGTTTTTAGGTAAATCTTTACCTATGTAGTTTAGAGAGTGGTCTACAAAAACCTTGCTTTAGGTGGAAAAAAGCAATTGGTACATAGTTAAACATTATCAAATTGATGTTTACAACCTCTAGCATAATCAATTAAGGAAAACTGTGCTATAACCCTGTTTAGACTTTATAAATGTTGGGGTGGGAGAGATGGGAGGGGTGTTCTGTCCATGAGGGGATGCAGGGGCAGGGGTATGGGAGGCAGGGTCTAGAATCAAAGTAGAAGTTAGATGCAGGAGGGATAAATGGGTTATTTGAGCTAGAAGCCAGAATAGGGGAGACTAGGGAATATTTGGCAAGGAGGTGTTTAAGGTTTTGGATTCTCTCAAGTAGAGGAGAGTTAATGGAAGGAGAGTGGGTGATGGACTTAGAGCGGCGCTGGAGGGGGGGGGAAGATCATCATGTGGAGAGGGAGTTTAAGTTGGAGAAAGGAGGAGAGCTAGGTTGGGCCCTGGAATAGGAGGCAAGGGAGAGTATAGCAAGGGGAGAGCATGGGGAGGACTTGGCTGTGCCTCAGGCTGGGGAGCAGGAGGAGGCTGGGGATGGGTCCTAATTGGATGCAGTTCATCGGCTATGGTAGGATCAAAAGCTGAGGTGGAGGGGTAGGGAGGAGGTGGGGCAGAGGCCCCTGGTGGGTTGGGATCCCGTGAAACTCTCTTAGCCAGAAGAACCTGATGGGAAGAACATGGGACCTAGAGGGAGGGATTAGCGCAGAGATCAAAGGAAGCTTGGATGTATGGTAATTCAGACCATTTGCCTTTACAATGGCAGAAATTTTCTAAATCTCTTAAAATATTGAAGTTTAAGTTTCCAGTGTTTGGCCAAACAGAGTTATTATCTAACTCGTACTGAGGTCAGGCAGTGGTGCACAGGAACTTCAGGCATTTTGGCCTGATTGTATCCAAAAGTCCTAGTTGTTTTAAGGATTTAAGAAGACAAGCAAGAGGTGTGAGACCCTGAGACTTTGAGTGGGTGTTTCCCACAGTGACAGATTAAGTACAGAGTGAAGAGGAGATAGAGAAAGAACCGAGCAAGCAGGTAGGACATAGAGACAGAACTGAGCAGGCAGGAGACAAAGAAAATCCTCTCTCCATAGGGAGTGGAGGCAGGATCACGAGTCCGGGCAGGAAAGTGCAGCAGATGAGGAAGAGAAAGACAGTGAGGAAGTAGGAGGAAAAGGGATTTGGCATCGGTCATGCAAAATAAGAGCAAGGAGAACCAGGCACCAAAAGAAAATGTCTTTTTTTTGTTGTGCGGGTTTGAGTTATTATTTTCGAGTTATTTCCAAGTTCCAGAAGGTGGCATCCTGCAATCACATCATCAGGGAGAGGAAAGGTGAGATCCTGTCCTGGACAGGAAGCGGTGCATGTTCCTATCTCTGGAAATAGCATTCTAGATCTAGAGAAGGGAAGGGGTTTTCCGACACATGTGTGATTTTGAGGCAAGTGAAAGGAGCAGAAAACCCTGCAATGAGAGCGTGGCACAACCAGCCAGTAGATGGAGACAAAGTACAAAGAATGGGATGGGAGAAAAGCGGAAAAAACGCAGTGAGCCAGAAGAGAGGGAAGTTTGTGGAACAAGTTGATCCTAAGGTTTAGTAGAGGCTGAGGGAAGATGAGCCCTAGAATGGCGGTGGTTTAGTAGAGGTTTAGTAGAGCCCAAAGGGTGGTGGGGGGAGAGAGAGAGAGAGAGAGAGAGAGAGAGATAGGCAGAGAGGTACTTAAAATTAATTTATATATTTTAGCACCAGGAACCATGTTGTAGATTAAAGAGAGAATATTTTGTCCTGAAAAAAATATTTTGGTGTTAATTTAACATTTTTAGTTTGTATGAGATTTTGGTTAAAAAATTAATATACCAAGTAAATTAATTTTAAGAAGCATAAATTTATGTTGACTGTGTATACATATTTAATTATATAGTCTTTGTTGAGAATGTTGTCGGTTTATCATTTTTAAACTAAAACACCTTTGAAGTAGACAAACATAATGAATACATCTTAAAACACCGTGAAAGTAAACTAAAAAAAATGGTATTTAACAAATAGGATTTTACCCAACCAGTTTAGATATCATTTTTTATAGGTAATTAGTGGCCTAAAGAAAGAGTTAAGTTTCCATATAGATTTGAGGTAGCATCTTTTTCCTTTTTAAGAGCTAAATAACTGAAGGAGGTTAATAAAACCTTGTCAATCTAAGAACATAAATCAGAGGAGATAGGAAGGA
>NW_008347536.1:12268851-12270832 GCF_000622305.1 Nannospalax galili
ATTTTGTGATAATAGGCTTGAGTCTGAAGTGGGAAGGCCAATCCCATCTTCAGAGTCAGTGTCTCAGTGAGCTCAAACAGCACGTGACAGATTACCAATATAATTAATATTACTCTGAGATTATGACTAGAAAGTACTCAGGGAATGATGGGGCAGGAACATAAGCAAGCATAGCGCATCAGAGAAAAACAGGCTTAGAATCATAATGTAGAAAGGGGAGGAGTTAAGACCAGTAGAGATTGCATCCCAAGCCTCTCACTCAAGTAGACTATTACTTTTTACCTCTCATTGTTGTAACTACGTGTTGGTAGTAGCTTATCTCTTGTAAGGTTTTGGCCCTGGAGTACAGCAAATTTACATGTGTTTCACAGGTCTAGTCATCACAAAGTGTCAGTTCCCTTTGCACCTTGAAGGCAAATGGCTAGAAAAACTTTAAGTTCCCTTTAGAAACTAACAAATATACTATGTAAAACAGTAAGAATCTGAAAGCAAAGTTAGTGGCTTTGGAGAAGTCCAGGCGGGTCCCTTGAAGTAAGAACTGGGTTTTGGCACCATCTGATAGGTAAAAAGTAGCCTATGGATTTACCAAGTTGATCAGGAGAAAGCATCAGGACACAGATAAAACTCCATCGGAATAGAGTTTATTAGCAAAGGAACACATGGGACAGATTCCCTTCTAGGCAGGGAAAATGTCTGCCTGGGTTGTGAGCTGGGGTAATTTTAAAGGGGGACTCTTCTGCTTCCTGCAGAAGGCAGGAAGATGTATTGGGTGGGGGAAAGTGGGAGAGCAGGACTGTTAAAACCTGTCCTCTTTAGAGATCAAAGGGGAAGCTTGCTGTGTTGGCCAAACAGTGGAGAAAAGTCTGATCTCTTGATTTCAAAGACCAGGGTGCTTATCAGCTCGGTTCCCTTTTCTCAGGAGCTTGAGAAGTCCTTGAGACCCTGTTGGTGAGGGGGTGGGGCTATCTGAACCTTAGCAGTTTGGTTGGTTTTTTGAGGCAGGGTCTTACTATTTAAGTCCTGTCTGCCCTGGAGCTCCCTATGTAGACCAGGCTACACAGGGAGAACTCACAGAGATCTGGCTTTCTTGGCCTCTCAAGTGCTTGGATTAAAGGTGTGTGCCTTTATGGACCCAGGGCTCACAATGTCTCACTGAAAGTTTTTCCTGTTATATATACAAGGAAAAAAAATTAAAATCTGGGCAATGTAGCATATGCCTGTAATCCCCATACTTAGTAGGCTGAGGTAGGAATATCTAGAGTTGGAGTCCAGCCTGGGCTACATAGAAAAAAACTGTCATAACAACCAATGCAACCTGAAAGAAAATCCTGAATCCACTCTAGAGTCCAGCCTTGGAAGACAAAAGCAAAATGAGGAAGAACCCAATAGAGGGATGCTTTTGGAAGCCTCTGTCAAGAAATTCTAGGAGACTCTTATATGAACATTTGAAAATTACCCTGTTCTGACTTTTTTCTAGTTCCCTGTCTAGAACTTGTAATACTAATTACTTTTGCCTTTACTTCTCCTTCACATCTCCTATTCACGATTCAAGGACTTTCTTTTAACCTTAGAAATAAGAGTTACGCAATTTGGGAGTCTTTTATATAGTCCCACTGAAGGGGTACTCCAATTGCCTCACTCTGGGTCCCTGTTCAGCATGGAAGAAGCCAGAGTGATCTGCATCCCTATTCCCTATTGGCAACTTGGGTAACCCCTTCAGAGGATGGTGTGACAAGAATAGGAGGTAGGAATTGGCTAGGCAGTTAGGGTAAAAAGATCCCAAAGAAAAGTAGCCAGTTTCTTGTCTTTTAAGTCAAAATGTCCTTGGGACTGTTAGCAACATGTTCTGTTCCAAAGGCCAAAAATGTCAAAAGTATTTGGGAGCATGTATCTAATCCTTAAAAGATTTTAGGGTTACTTCTTCAGAGGGGGGAATGTTAGAGTACCCAAAAGCCCCATAAAAATAAATTTTCTAAGAACA
>NW_008347536.1:12270868-12276904 GCF_000622305.1 Nannospalax galili
GAAAAAAGTGATGGGGAGATATATGGGAGGTGTTGGATGGGAGGGAGTGGGCATGGATTTGATCAAAACACCTTATATGCATGTATGAAATTCTCAATAAAGTTTTTGTAAAAGTTAAAAAAACAAAAACCAAAAACCAATCCAACAAAGCCGGGCATGGTGGTGCACACCTTTAATCTAAGCACTCAGGAGGTACAGGCAGGTAGATCTCTGTGAGAACCAGGCCAGCCTGGTCTACACAGTGAGTTCCAGGCCAGCTGGTGCTACAGGGAGACTCAGTCTCAAAATGAAAAACAAACAAACTAACAAACAAACAACAAAAAAAGAAAAACACAATCCAACAAAAAAAAGTATTCTTGCCATATTCTGGTGAAAAACCAGAGCAAACATGCCATGTCAGAAAGTGTAACAACATGGGTCATAGGGACTAAATAGGAACCTGAGGACAGCAAGGGAGAGTCCCTTTCATTTCCCCAATGCTGATGTACTCGACAACTCTGTCCTTTGCAGTAGAACAGAAGTGATTCCATACAGTGCTGAGTCCAGAGGAATTTTTGGCTCCAACCATTGAGTGGAATACATTACAGGATACAATGCACCACGCACAGCCTCAGAGCCCAGTGTTGCTTCCTCCGGGTCTCTCTCCTAGACCCAGTTGTGTCTCTCATAAATGGTACAGGCAGTGAAAGCAGTTGGCAGAATGCAGTTGGTAGGAACACTTTAGTGAATTGCTGTCCTTCTGGGTCTCAGTGCCCTTATCTGTAATGGGCACCTCCCTTGCCTGGCTCCTTTACAGAGTTTTGGAAGAACCAAGTGAGAGTGGGAAAGTAGACCTATACAGACCTACATAAAAAATGACCATGGGCTGAAGAGATGGCTCAGTAGTTAAGAGCACTGACTGCTCTTCCAGAAGACAAGGGTTGGTTCTCAGCACCCACATGGTGGCTAACAACTGTTCTTAGCTACAGTTCTAGGAGATCTGATGCCCTCTTCTGGCCTCCTCAGGCATTGCATGCATATGATGTACTCACATACACACAGACAAAACACTCATACACATTAAATTTTAAAAAAGTGTTTTTCAGGGGTCTGGAGAGATGGCCCAGTGGTTAAGAACACTGACTGTTCTTACAGAAGACCCAGATTTGGATCCCAGCACCCACATGGCAGCTAACAACTGTCCGTAACTCCAGTTCCAGTGGATCTGACAGCCTCTTCTTCTGTCCTCCATGGGTATTGCACGACATGGGTGCACTTATTTACATGCAGGCATAACACTCATATACATAAAAATAAAAATAATAAACAAAATATTTAAAAAAGATAATTTCAGATTGTCATTGGTATTACTGCCCTCTAGACAGTAAGCCTTTGATTTGTTTTGTTTTTATTGAATAAACAGAGTCTCATTATGTAGTCCAGGCTGGCCTGGAACGCTCCATGTAGACTAGGCTGGACTAGAACTAACAGATTTGCCTGCCTCTGCTTCCTGAGTGCAGGGATTAAAGGTATGCACACTATGCCGAACAGCAGTAAGCTTTTATCTCTGTAACTCCATGCCAGCCCAGAGACTCAGGTCCATGGGCAGTTAATACCTGTGACCCTTCCCTGCACTGGACTTGCATATGCCTAGCCTACTTTTCCATTCAGCGGGAGAGGGCAATGGTGCCAGCTCCACTGACCCTGTAGATCAGTTCCAAGCATGGATCTTTCTGCTCTGCTTGATGGGAAGGTTCCTCTGAGGCTGTAGGGTATGGTTCTGGGTTCAAACCATCCACTTTAATTTATATTTTTATTTCTAGTTTATTTATTAAATTAAACATTCATTTTAAATCTACTGTTGCAAAAGCAGTCTAGCTTATTTTTGTGTGTGTATGCATGTGTGCACATGTGTGCACAAGTGTGTGCACACTGGTTTGTGTGAGTGTGGAAGTTAGAGGTTGACCTCAATTGCTTCTCCATCTTACTTCGGAGCAAATCTCTCATGAGCTCACCAACTAGGATACACTAGGATCCCCTATCTCTGTTTCCCCAGTTTTGGAGTTACAGATTGACAGCTTTGCCTAGTTTTTATGTGAGTGCTAGGGATGCAACCCCAGGCCCTCATGCTGTTCAGCAAGCACCTTTCCTACTGAACCATCTCCCAGCCTCAGCCTCACTTTTAAAGAAAAGATTTGTTTTATTTATGTATGTGTGTGTGTGTGTGTGTGTGTGTGTGTGTGTGTGTGTGTCTGTGTGTGTCTGTGTCTGTGTCTGTGTCTTTGTATCTGTGTGGGTACTCACAGAGGCCAGAGGGGCATTGGATTCCTTGGAGCAGGAGTTACAGGCAGTTATGGGCCATCCTTTTTGAGTGTTGGAACTCCAGTCTTCTGATACCTGATAGAGCAGTAAGTGCTCTTAACCACTGAGCAATCTCTCCAGCCCCCAGCCTAGTTTATTTTAACTACCCCTTTCACAATGATTATTTCTAGTTTAAGAATAGATGTTAGATGGGTGTGGTGTGCACTAGGGATGCAGAGGCAAGTGGATCTCTGTGAGACTGAGGCCAGCCTGGTCTACATAGTGAGTTCCAGGCCAGCTGGGGCTATAGAGAGACCCTCTCCCCTAAAAAAGACACAAATACACACAAAATGAAGAAAGCAACTTAATTTCTGGGTTTTAATACTTATATAAAGTTGTACTGGAAAGTTGGTGACATGGCCACTAAGCCTAACAACTGAATGATTCCTTGGACCCACATCGTAGGAGAGACCTGACTCCTACAAATTGTCCTCTGACCTACACACACACACACACACACCCGATAAATGATCAAAAAAATATAAAAAGAAATTGCTAGGCTGGGGAGGCAGCTCAGTGTAAGGGTACTTGCCTAGAAGCCTTGGGTTTGATCATTAGAACAAATAAATAAATAAACAAATAAATAAAATTTAAAAGTGGTAGACCCTTGGGCCCTCCATCTTTAGTCTGGCTCTGGCCAGTCTGAGAGGACGTCACCACGCACGGTGCCTCAACTCCTGCTATGTTCCTCCTTTTATCCCAGCCTGCTGCCCTGGCAGGGCTACCTAGCCACTTATCCTATCTCTTCGCTTTGAAAAACCTGTTCTCAGGAAAGAGCTATAAACTCATTTGCTCTCAAAACAAACAATAACAACAAAATTATGGTAAAATACAAGTAACATAAAATTTATCATCTTACTATTTTAAATGCACAGTTCAGTTGTCCTAAGTACACCCATATTGCTATATAGCCACCATTACCAGCCATCTGTAGTTCCTTTTACCTTCAATATTGAAATTCTCATTCAGTCTCCTCTCGCTCTCCTCTCCCCTGTGCCCAACCTCTTCTGGCTCCCTTTCTTCTCTCCCAGTAGTCCATCCTGCTTAAAAAAAAAAAAAAAAACCTTTATTTTTAATCGTGTGTGTGTGTGTGTGTGTGTGTGTGTGTGTGTGTGTGTGTGTAGGGGTTGTGCACATGAGTGCAGTACTAAGAGACTAAAAGACAACATTGGAACTCCTGGAGTTAGAATTATAGGCAGGTGTGAGCCACCCAACGTGGGTACTGGGAACCCAACTAGGGTCCTCTGGAAGAGCAGTGAGCGCTCCTAACTGCTGAGCCATATCTCCAGCCCTGCTGCTCACTTAGCATATCTATAGCATATCTATTCTGTTACTCTATTTTTTCCCATCTTTCTTAAGACCACTTCCTTCTTGCTCATACTCCCCTTTCTAGTTTTGTCATACAAATACATGCACATATACACGCACATGAACACACATACATGCACATACATACACACATTTGCACATACACATACATAAATATAATTTTAAAACCAGATTCCACATATAAGAAAATACACACAATATCTGTCTTTGTCTGGCTTATTTTATATAACACGATGCTTTCTAGTTCTATCCATTTTCTGCTAACATCATTTTTCTTTGAAGCTGCATAAAATTCTATTGTGTATAGATACTGGTACCATATTTTCTTTATCCATTCTTCTGTTATAGATATCTAGGCTGGTTCAATTTTCTGGCTCTTATGATTATGACTCAGCAATAAACATGAATGTTAGTGTTTTTTTTTTTTTTTTTTAAATAACTGTGCTGAGGATCAAATCCAGGAACTTGTGTATGCTAGGCAAATATTCTACCACTAAGTTATATACTCTTATCTCTTTAAATTTTTTAAAAAATACAAAGCCAAGCATAGTGGCACACATCTGTAATCCCAGCACTTATGAGGTGGAGACAAAAAGATCAGGAGTTCATGGTCATACTCAGCTACATAGCAAGTTTGAGGCCAGCCTGGGCTACATGGGACTCTATCTCCAATCGTCCCTTTGTGCCACCAAAAAATAATATACCATAGGAATAGAAATGTATCAAGCATTTGAAAAAGTACAGAATGGGCATGAGGGATGGATTGAATAGATGATTAAAGACACAGCGGTTGAAAGCTTCGAAACTCAACAACATAATTTGTAAATAGAGAGTTCTAAGCTCAGTGTTAAGTATGCTCATTTAGAGGACCAGTGTGGCAGCTCAGCAGGTAAAGATGCTTGCTGTATGAGCCCAATAAACTAGAGCTCCATCCCTGGAATATAGATGGAAGGGGAGAGCCAGCTCCACAAAGTTTTCCTCTGACCTCCACATGCACACTATGGCACACACATGCATCATAAATACACAATAAAGTTAAAAATAATTTTCACTTAGACACATAATAATAAGCATTTTGAAGAATAAAGAAAAGCCCTCTAAGAAAGAAAAATAACTCTAGGGGAATAATAATTATTTTGACAGCATATAGAAATAGATTGGTGATGTAGCTTAGTGGTAGGGTGCCTGCTTTACATGCATAAGGCCCTGTATTCAATCCTTAGCAGTTGGGGGAAAAATAGAATCAATGCAGGAATCAATGAAGTGGTAGGATCAACGTGCAGAGTGAAAAGTCAGCATTCACTTACCCAGACAAACATTATTCGAGAGTGATGGAAAAACACTATCATCCTCAGTTACATACCAAGAGTAATTAAAAGGAATTTGAGAGGGATAACCAGGGTGTATGTAAGTGTATTGAGACTTTTTTTTCTCATTTTGGAGGACTATGGAGTCACTGGAAGCTTAGGGAAGTTTATGTTCTTGTATTTTAAGGATAATTATTAAAAGAATAGAAAGATGGGGCTAGAGAGATAGCTCAGCTGTTAAGAACACTTGCTATTCTTGCAGAGGACCTGTGTTCAGTTCCCAACACCCACATGGTGCCTAATAACCATCTGTAACTCCAGTTCCAGGGGATTCAATGCTCTCTTCTGGCCACCACCAGCACTTACAGGTATGTGATATGCTTACATACATGTAGGCAAAACACTCATACACATAAAAATATTTTTTTTTAAAAACAAGCCTCAAGGACTAGAAAGATGGTTCAGTGGTTAAGAGCACTGGCTGCTCTTACAGAGGACCTAGGTTGGATTCCCAGCACCCACACGGTGGCTGACAACTGACTATAACTCCAGTTCCAGGGGATCCAA
This sequence comes from Nannospalax galili, assembly GCF_000622305.1. Lineage (NCBI taxonomy): Eukaryota > Metazoa > Chordata > Mammalia > Rodentia > Spalacidae > Nannospalax > Nannospalax galili. Next base: position 12,276,412 of record NW_008347536.1, read on the forward strand.
CACCCTCTTCTGACCTTTGTGGTCCCTGCACGACATGGGTGCCCTTATATTCATGTAGGCAATATACTCATACACATAAAAAGAATAATACAATATTTTTTTAAAAAACAAGCTTCTGGCACTCCTATCCTCAGGCCTCTTGGGGGTAAGTCTATAGCGCAGCCCTCCGCGCCTTGACTCCCCAAGCCACATTAACCCTTCCATCTCCTCTGCTGTTCGCTACTCCCAGTTTGGGACCTGCGCCATTTCTAGTCTTGGGGCCCCAGACACCTGGGGAACCAATACTGCTTCCTGATCCTTCTCACCCAGACCAACTTAGTGCCTTTCTTGGACCCCAGGAGCACCGCTTCTGGTCCTGGCCCCACCCTCACCTCTCTCTGTGTCCCTGGACCTGCACCACCGGCTAACTCTCCTAGCCTGCACTCCTATCCTCAGGCCTCTTGGGGTAAGTCTATAGTGCAGCCCTCCGCGCCTTGACTCCCCAAGCCACATT
>NW_008347536.1:12281636-12282001 GCF_000622305.1 Nannospalax galili
GAACCAGGACAAGGGTAAGGAAACAGTGAGGTAAAGGAAAAGAAATAACCTGAAGGAGAAGAATAGTAGGTAACAGGCCTTAATAAGGGAGATATGGTTAAAAATTGGGTTAGTCTAAGGGAAGGGGGAGGGAAGGGTTTATGAGGAACCCAGGGGATAAGGAGAAAGAAGAAGCTCAACAGAGGTAGGATCATAGGAGCAAGGGTATTAGTAAGGAAGAAAAAGGGGGGAAATGCAGGCACCTTAAGTGGGAAAACCATGATAGAGCGGTGAAATGATACAAGAGAGAAGCAATGCCTAGCTAGTCACGAAATCCAGAGTGAACCATATTATTCCTACAATCTACTGACAAATTATACATAACA
>NW_008347536.1:12283029-12293459 GCF_000622305.1 Nannospalax galili
GTGGAGATCTTTTTTAAACGTTGGAACCTCATTTAATTTTATGTCTTATAGAGTTTATAATGAGTAAAAGATTATATAAGCATAATAATTTATCTGTAAACCTAGAAATGTACAGCCAATTTTGAAAGAGATGTACCCTAGCTCAGAAAAATGTTATTGAATAGGTTAATGCTGTTGTAATGAAATGCTTCTTCTAATTAAAAAAAAACAACAACAACAAAAAAAAACCAAGCTTCTTTTGGATCTCTGTGAGATCAAGGCCAGCCTGGTCTATATAATGAGTTCCAGGCCAGCTGGGGCTACCAGGAGACCCTGTCTCAAAAAGCAAACAAATGAAAAGCCTCTCTGATGATGTGACTTAGAGGCCTAGAGGGGGCGAGGAGTGAGGCATGCAGGTACCTCAGGGAGGAAAATGACAAGCAGAGTGCTTGCCACATTCAAGGACCAGCAGTGAAAAGATTGCTAAGATCAAATAAAGTATACATTTGGAAACTTTCAAAACACCCTGTACCACTGAAGAATAGCATTTGACTACAACTAAAAAAAAAAGGGTCCTGAGAAATCACAGCATGAAACAAAATAGGAAAACAAAACAAACACCCTCTCTTAGCAGGAATGTGGTTCCTTGGCCTTGCATTGATGACTCAAAAGTGTTTAGCTGAAGATCTTCGTGATTTTCTCGGCTTTTTCCTCATAGTTTCAGGATGGCTGCTTCAGCTCTGGATTTCACATCAACCCGTAAGTAAAGAAGAGGGAGGAACAAATGAAAGACAGAACTAGGAAGTAAAAATGATCTCTAAATCAAGTCATTTTTCCCTTTTTTTCCCTCCCTTTGCCTCCCTCCCCTCCTGTGTAAGTTTCTGTTTCTCAGTTACAGATCACCACAAACATAGTGGCTAAGCACACTTGTTTTATGTCACAATCTGTGGGTCAGGTATTAGGTGATGGCTTCAATACATCTTTTGCTCAGTCTTGTAAGGCTGCAGTCTTGATTCTGGTGAGCTCTGTCGTCCTGAGTCTTCCAAGCTACCCTAAGGCTCTTGACAGAAATAATCATTTCCTTGCAGCTTTTTAAAAAGTTGTCGTTTTTGAGTCCCATTCTGTCCTGTCCCATGTGTTGTCATGTTGTTGTCGTTGTCATCATCATTATGTGCCTCCCCCCGGCTCCCCGCCCTTAGGCAGGCTGATCTCTGTGAGTTCAAGACCAGCCTGGTCTACATAGTGAGTTCCAGACCAGCTGGGGCTGCAGGGAGACCCTGTCTCAAAAAGATAAAAAAAAGTTTTTGTTTTGTTTGAGGCAGGGTGTCACTCTGTACCTCCAGCTGGCCTGGAACTTGCTGTGTAGACCATCCCAGACTGGTCTCAATCTCACAGATAGTCACCTGCCTCTGCCTCCAGAGTGATAGGTTTTAAAGGAGTGCACCATCACACCTGGCCCTAAAGATAGATTTATTTATTTATTTATTTATTTATTTATTTATTTGTTTATTTTTATTTAGTTTTGTTCTTTTTGAGACAGGGTCTCCCTGTAGCCCCAGCTGGCCTGGAACTCAATATGTAGACCAGGCTGGCCTCGAACTCACAAAGATAGGCCTGCCTCTGCCTCCCAAGTGCTGGGCTTAATATGATTGTTTTTATTGTGTACCTGTGTGGAAGCCTGGGTGCCCTTGGAGGCCAGAAGAGGGCATTGGATCCCCCTGGAGCTGAAGTTACAAGCAATTATGACCGCCCAACATGGGTACTTGGGAACTGAACTCAGGTCCTCTGGAAGAGCAATATATGCTCTTAACTGCTGAACCATCTCTCTAGCACCCTTTGCAGCTTTAAAACTCACAGCATCATGTTTCTTAAAGGCTAGAGTGAGAATAACTGCACTTAATAATAATTTTTTTTTTACACTTGTTTGCTTGTGTGTTGGATGGCACACACTTTCCAAGGTATGCATGTGGAGGTCAGAGGACAAATTAGGGGAGTTGGTTCTCTCCTTTAGCCATGTATATTGTGGGATGGGACTCAGGCTTGGCAGAAAGTGCCTTTACCCACTGAACCACCTTGCTGGACCATTTTATATGCCTGGAAAAGACCTGGGAACAGCTGTATCCATCATAACAAGCTCACCTAGACTTAAAATTTGTTTGATTATTCATTTTTATTTTATGTGTATGAGTGCTTTGTCTGCATGTAAGTAAGTATACCCGTGTCCTGTACAATGCCCACAGAGGCCAAAAGCAGATGTAGGATCTATTGGAACTGAAGTTGCAGATGGTTGTTAGCTCCCACGTGGGTGCTGGGAATCAAACCCAGGCCTTCAAGAGCAGCCAGTGCTCTTATAACAGCTGAGCCATCTCTCCAGCTTCCAGTTCACCTAGACTTTGATAACTAAATGCTATTCTTCATTGAAAGGCATTAGAGCTCTTTAGAGGAAATATCAGATTTAAGGACTGGACCAAAGAAAGTACAAGAAGAGAGCTTAAAATATTTCAGACCATAAAACAAGGATGTGCTCAAAGAATGCTAAGGATCTAGCAAAAGGACACCAATTCACCTATTTTGAAGAATGGTGTGGCAGTTTCTTTGGAAACAAAACAGGCATATATCCTATAACTCACCTATACTACTAGGTATTTACCCAAGAAAATGAAATCATATGTCTACACAAAGGCATATGTACTTGAAGAATCATTGCAGCTTTATTCAAATAGCCAAATACTTTAAATGGCTATAATAGTTACATGAATAAACAGATTGTGATAAATATAAAGAATTGAATACTACTTAGCAGTCAAAAGGAAGTACTAACTGTCAGGACATGGATAATCTCAAACATGAAAGCTGTTAATGTAGTTCAGTGGTAGAGCATTTGCCTAGAATGCAGAAGGCCCTGGGTTCAAGTCCCACTGTGGCAAAAATATTAAAGAACTGGACATAAGGAAGTACTTACAGGAGGCTAGAGAGACAGCTCACTTGCTGTTCTTGTAGAGAACCTGGGTTCAGTTCCTAGGTTTGGTTCCCAGAACCCTCATGGTTGCTCATAACTGTAACTCCACTTCCAAGGGATCTGACCCCCTCTTCTGGCCTCCTTAGTTGGGTACCAGGCAAGCATGTGATGTATATACATACATGTAAGTAAAATACTCATACAAATAAAAAATTTAAACAAATCTTAGGATAAAAAAAAAAGATGCAGCACTCTGGAGGCAGGGGCAGGTGGGTCTCTGTGAGTTCAAGGCTAGCCTGGTCTACATAGCAAGTACCAGACCAGCTGGGGCTGCAGGGAGACCCTGTCTCAAAAAGACCAAAAGAAAAAAAAATAGGGCCAGTAAGATGGCTCAGCAAGTTTAGGTCCTTACCAAGCCTGATGGCCTCGGGTCTATCCCTGGCACCCCACATGGTAGAATGAGAGAACCAACTCCTAAAAATTGTCCTATGACCTTTACAGGAGCACTGTGGTATATACTAATGAATATACACACAATAAATAAACAAAAGAATTTTTAATTAAAAAATTAACAAAACATACTCAAATGACTATAAACTTATTATACACAGCTATTTAGCTAACTTAGTCATCAAAGAATGCAAATTAAAAGAACACATCACACTACACACAGCCAAGAATAATTAAAGTAATAAGGATTACTAATTCCAAGTTGGTGAGCTTGTGGAATAATTAAAACTTTCCTGCCTTTCTGACAAGAGTATAATGTAAACCAGCTCAATTATTTTGGGAAACAGATTTGGCATTATCTGCTTAAGTTGGTTTTTAATGTGAACCTATAAATGAAACTGAGTTTGTGGCAGATGCTTCCAGTGTCACATTCCCTGAGTCCGCTGGATAACCTCAAGTCCACTTCACATCTTCCTTTCTCTCTCTCAGGGACATCTGTGCTATCAGAGAGCTGTGAGACAGACCTGCATAAAAGCCATCAGGTCTAGGGGCATCAGCAGCTTGGGGACCTGTCTTCAGGCAATATGGGCTGGGAGTGGTAGATAAAGCTCCTCTTTCAGGTGGTCATTTCCTCCTGGTACTCTGCATGTTGTCCAAGGTTTCCACAGAAGTGAGGCCCTCAGCAACACATGCCTCACTGGCTTTCCCTTTTTCCCTGTACCATGCCTGCCTTCTGAGATCATCTCCTTAGTCAACAACACACTTCCAAGTATTTATCTTGGGCTCTGCTTTTTGAGAAACCCAGACTTAGATAATTGGTACAAAATAATGACTCTAGATCTGCGGATGGAATTCTGAAACTCAATCGGTCACTGATCCGATGGCCATAACCCTCTGGCATACTGTATCATCATAAGGGCTAAGGCACTTTGCCTGTTGGCAGATTGGAAGTATAAACGGAAGGAAAACATTAAATCACGTCACAGCCCTAGCACAGGGAGTCTCAAACTTTTATTCATTATTGTCCTGAGAAAAAAATTAAAGCCTTCCTAGCCAGAGAAATTAAATACTAATTAATAGAATTTTTACCAAACAGTACTGAGCTCCAGAGGCCACACATCATTATAAGATCTAAAATTTCTTTGCCTACCTATGCACCAATTTCCATTCCCTTGGGAGAAATCTCAGTTCTGACGAACAAGTATGCTTCAGTGGTATGGGGACAGTGTTAGTTACAATCTTATGTAGTTAGTTAGGCTTTGTTAGCTATTTATTTTATTTTTATTAGTACATGTGTCTGTGTGAGTATGTCACAGGCACAGGTACTCGAAGAGGCCAGAAGAGGACATTGGATTGCCTGGTGTTGCAGCAGTTGTGAGCCACCTGATGTCAGTGCTGACAACTGAACTCTTGTCCTCTGGAAGAACAGCAGTGCTCTTAACTGCTGAGCCAGTTCTCCAATCCTATTTGTTAGCTATCTTACGGGCCTTGAAGAAAGGGAATTCTAGGTTCAGGACACTCATCTATTAATCCAGGACATGGTGTGAAATCCAGAAAATTTCCTCCAAAGACTGAAACACAACAGCAAAATCCCTCCCTTTGGCAGCTGGTGAGCAACTATGCTGAAAGTGATGCTCTGAATAAAAATCTGGGCATGAACTGTAATCCCAACACTCAGGAGGCCGAGGCAGGAGGATCTTGAGTTTGAAGCTAGCTCTGGGTTACACAGCAAGACCCTGTCTCAAAAACAAAGAAACACAATGTGCTAGGGTAATAGAGATGTCTTACCATTCTCTTACACTAAAGTAGGGTGTCAGGGACCCCATAGCAAGTGGGATTCTGAGAACTGGATGGATGCAACCTTCAGCAGGTCTGCCCTCCCATGTACTAACATAGAGCAGCCCTACTCTTGATTGGAGACTAATTTCCTACAGCTGTGAAGCAAATGATCACACATGTAGTGGATCCAAGCAATACACATTTGCTGCTTCACAATGCCATAATTCAGAAGTTCCAAATGGATGTGAGTAGGCTGAAACCCAGGTGTCAGGAGGGCTGTGTTTCTTTCTGGAAGCTCCAAAGAAGACTTGCTTTCTTGCCTTTTCCATCTGAAATCCACTCCTAAGAGTAGAGCAGTTCTCATCTCAAAAGACTTTATTTAATCACATCTACAAAGTGCTTTTTGTCATGGAGGGAACTGTACTTAGAGTTCCCATTGATCAAAATGTTGACATTTTGGAAGAGCCATTGTTTGCAGGTCTTAGAGAGAGCGCAAAGACAGACTAGATTAGAACAAATTCACTGCACTGTATTCCTGGGTTAAATTATCCTCTGTGCCTACACTTTAGTTTCCTCATCAAATGGAAGGAGGAACAGCAAGCAGTATCTACCTCAAAGTGTTGTTAGAGATTTATTTAGTGAGACAAGTGTTTGCGAAGTTCTTGGAACTATATCTAGCACACAGTAAGCATTTATTAAATACATTTCAATAGAGTGATTGAGTCTATGTATCAAGCACTTGTTCCAGATATGGGAGGTACAGATAGGAATATGACTTGTGCTCAGAAACTGATGGACTCAGATATACAACTGAGGTTGTTATATAACACACTACTTGGGATAAAAGGGCCAGGTGGGATGGTGCATTCTGTAATCTCAGCACTCGGGAGGCTGAGGCAAGAGGATTGTCACAACTTTCAATGTGGTCTAAATAGCAAGTTCTAGGCCAACCAGGCAAGGAACCCTCTCTTAAATATAAAAAGAAAGAAGGAAGAAAGAAAGGGAAGAAATACGTGGAAGTGCTGTAGAATTACAGCATTAATAAGGCTCAGGAAAATTAGAAACATTAGTCAGAGTCCTAAATGAATCTGATATTGGAGTTCCTCTTTGTAGAAAGAATAGGTGTTAGTCAGATATAGAGGGAATGCTCATGGACAGAAAGAAGTATGTCCAAGAGTGTTAGGTAGTTTTCCAGTGTGACTGGAGCAATGGTGTACAGTGTGAGATGAAACCAGTAAGGCTGGTGTAAGCAGCCAGCCTGTGAAGTGCCACGTTAGTTAAAGTTTAGACGTTATCCTGAAAGTCATAAAAGTCTTTCAGACTGTTTAAACAAGGGAAGGATATCATCAATTTTGTAGTTTTAAAGAGATACTCTGGTGACCAGAGACAATAGTGGATTTGATCTGGAGAGACTAAAGGTCCATCCGGTGTCAGTGGTGAGAAGAGGAAAAGAAAGACCTGGAAACTTTTTAACAGAAATTACAAGCCTAAAGTCTAACTTGAAATGGGTGTTGAGAATGGGGGAAACAGCTTAGATGGCTGCTGGATGGAGGTCCATTGGCTGAGAACAGGAAGGGAAAATGACACCAGAAGTACTGAACATTTTAAGGGCAAGGCTGCTGGGCATGGTGGTGCATGCCCTTAGTCCCAGCACTGGGGAGGCAGAGGCAGGTGGATCTCTTGAGTTCGAAGCTAACCTGGCCTACATAGCAAGTTCCAGACTAGGGTAATGCATGCTAAGTTGCAGTTGTTGTTATTATTATTGTAAAGATGGAGCTTAGAGAGGCCAAGTTAGGATACCCAGATAGCACTTACTATAGAAAAAGTTATGGTTTAGGACTTTTAAAGCCTTAACATACGGCTGGGGTGTGAAATAAGGCTCTGGTTCTCAGCTTAGTAATATTTTTGAATGTACTCGATTTGAGGAACAGCAGGAGGTGCACGTAATGAATGCTACTCAAGAGGTAGTGGGAAATAGAATGAGCTCAGGAGAAAGGTTCGGGTCAAAAGTAGACTCTGCGGTTGGATAAGAACGGGAAAAGGAGCCTATTTTTTCCACTTCTTAAGTATAGTTCAAACTTTTCTGCTACTATTCCCACCTCCCACCTTACCCTAACTCTGCTCAGACCTCCTGCCCAAGGGAAAACAGAATGGTAGATGTCTGCCTCTGAAATCACACGCGATCGAACATTTTTCACATTCAGCTCTTGGCGGGTAATGAGCTAGGGAATGCAGAGGTGCTATGTAACCTGTAGGACCTCAAGGCCAACGGGATAGCGGTATTCCAAGCTGACTACACCACACCTTACACATCGTCGGAAAAACGTCCGAGAGAAATGCTCCGAAGACGCCTGCAGCACCAGATAGTACCAGTCCGTGGCAGAAACTCGCCCGGATGACGTCACACGACAGCAGGTAATCCTCAGCCTCTGGCGTCACGCGTTGATGACATCATCGTGGGAGTTCAGCCACTCCCTAGCCGGGTGGGTTTGATTCACGTGGGTCAGATCGGCGCTTCCGCCCCCTCCCACCTGGGGGGGCGGGCCCTGGAATCGGGGGCGGGGCGAGGGCGGGGCCGGAGGGCGCGGCGGCCTTGCGGCCGCTCCGGTACAATAGCTCCGCTGCGGCCGAAGGTGCGGGCTCCAGCGCGGACACCCCTCGCCTTCCCTACTCGTTCCCGCTAGTCTCGGTCCCAGGCTGCCCGGTCTCGCCGCGGACGCTGTCCTTGCTCCGGGCTCCCCGGCTCAGCGCCACCTCCGCGCCCGCCGCGCGCGCCCAGCCCCCTGCAGCCGGCTGGCTCCGGCCCTCCGCGTCCCGCCCTCGCCGACCTGAGGGGCTCCCGGCGGGAGGAGGGGCCCGGCGGCCACCGGTGCACACTCGCGCTCATCCCGGCTCGGCCGCCGCCACCGGCAGGAGGAGGAGGAACCGAGCGAGCGCGGAAGGTGAGACGGCCCGGGGCCGGCGTCGCGGGGCGGGCGGGCGGCCATTCATTCTCCGCGCGGCCCGGGCTAGGGCGTCAGGTGAGCAGAGGCGGGCGCCGTCCCGCGAGGCCCGCAGCTCCCTTCGGGCCAACAAAGGCCCGGGTGCCCGCGCCCGCCGGGGCTCTCGGGGCGGAGGGCGGGCGCGGGCGGGGCAGGCCAGCGGGTCCGGGTGTTGGATCCACCCTCTCCCGAACTTGGTTCTGGGACTCTGACTCCCGCCTGCGAGCTCGACGCCTAGAAAAGCAGCGCGGGGTCGTGCTGCCCGGGAAGACCCGGTCCCGGCTCGAGAGTCACTTTTAGGGTCCCTCCCCTTGAAAAAGACTGGTGGTCTTGTGCGGCCCTTCCCCCACCGGGAATACTCCGTAACTTGGGAAGTTAGACTCGGAAAAACAGGAGAATCATAGTTATTTCATGTTCATTATTCCAGCCCAAAAGACGTGATGATGACAACCGTCACTATCTTTGGATCTTTTAACGGTAAACATTATTGGGAGTGGTTTGGAAGAATGCACTGCTATTGAATAGCTTAAAAAAAAAACAACTCGTAACTAAGGTCCTTTTATGATCAACCCTCTGGATAATTATCTTAACCTTTCCAGTTCCCAGAACTGTGAAAGAAAAAGGAAAAGGTTAGACCTCAACTTACTAATAAAAATTCGAATCCATTGGTCTTACCTTTTCTTGAGAAAAACGTTTGTCTCCCATGTTTTGTGGCTCTCCCACCTCTGTCAGGAGAACACAGGAGTTCAATAGTACAGAGATGCCTCATTTGACTTAACCTTGTGGCTTCCCCCTCCTTGAGAAACCTTAGCGGAGTCACTTCCAGCCTAGTTCACGGACTTTGCTTTTAAACTTCAGAAACAAGCAGATAACTAACAGTCACCTTCTTAGCATTACAAATTCCACTGAATCCTCCCCACTGTGAAGACTTTGCTGGTAGAAGGGACTTCTTACCTGAGTACTCAGAAGCCCACTGGGATTTCTGCCGTTGCACTTGTGACACTATATGTGTATTTGAAAATCCTAAATCGTGTACACATAAACACAGCTCACCTCAACTAGAAACTACGTCACAAAAAGACTTTCACAGATATGGACTCTGCTGCATTCCCTGAAGCTTATTCATATTCTTGCATTCATGAACTCCTAAGTCTGCCTGATCACTTTACTTATTCAGTCATCTGTTTATCCAACATTACTAGAGTCTGAAGTGCTACAGTGTTTCAAGCTGCCTGCTAAGGGCTTTTGGGGATTCCAAGTGTATTAAGGCATTTTCTGTCTCTGCTCACAAGACCAAGAGCTGCAAATCTAGTGGGTGAGATAGACACGTAAACAGTGAGGGCCCTCTGGGGGACTCCAGTTGTACAGAGCAGTTGAGGTTGCTGGACCTGTCTTACAAGTCCTGTCCATAGGGAAAGTGGCCCCTCACCTGTAAGAGGGCGCATGATAAAAAGTACATTCGGTTCAGTTCAATATGTATTTACTAAGCACTACCTGCTTTCAGAGCTTGTGTTAGGCTTGCAGGAATCAGTGCCTGGGAGAAGAAGGGTCTTTGTAAAACAAAACATGGTCACATCAGTGCTTCCTATGACTCTGACTATTCTTCACTGTTGAAAGAGGAATGTCAGACTTAGCATGAAATAAGAAACTCCTGGAGACCAGTCTACAGTGCCTGTTTTTGCAGCCTTACTTCCCATGCCATGCGGCCCCTAACCCCTTCTCTGGTTTGCTGCTTTATCAACCTGGAATACCTACCTTCTACCCCCTACATACCTACCTGTAGAGAAGTCCTTCCTTGTTGGGTCTCTGAGAAACAGTCTCTCTTCTCTCCTTTTCTCCCATGATCTAAGTTGCTCTTCCAGCTCTGGCTCAGGTATATAGAATTCTTACAGTCCTCTTCTAGCATGCTGTTGAAGTTAATTTTGAGTTTGCACCTTTTTGCTTTAGCCTGTGCATTTTTGTGGCACTAGTGATTGAACCTAAGGCCTTTTGCATGATAGGCAAGTGCTCTGATGTTGACCTATATTCCCAGCTCCCCCTACAGCTCTGTATATTTTTAATTTTTGAGAAGGCTCTCATTAAGTTACCTAGGTTGGCCTTGGATTCTTTTGTAGCTCAGGCAGTGAACTTGTAATCCTTCTTCCTCAGCTTCCTGGGTACCTGGGAGACCACCAGGTCCAGCTGATCGTGAATTTTTCTTTCTTTTTTTTTTTTTTTTTTTTCTGTTGGGGGGGGAACCAGGGGCCTCCCTTTTTTCTTTTTAATTTATTTTTCCATTTTTG
>NW_008347536.1:12293469-12299476 GCF_000622305.1 Nannospalax galili
TTTTGAGCTGTTGGGGAGTGAACCAGGGTCCTCCATTTTTACTTTTTAATTCATTTTTCCATTTATGTGTTTATTTAAAGTGTGTGTGTGTGAAGAGAGAGTGGCTAAGTCATGGGAACATTTTTTAGTAGTTGGTTCATTTCTCCTTTCCACAGTGGGTCGCAAGGATTGAACTCAGGTCATCAAGCCATCTCACCCTACATTTTGAGACAGGGCCTGGGTCAGGCCTGTGCCACTAGTCTTGCTCTGCCTGTGAATTTCTTGAGTTCAAGATCTAGTTTTAGTGTCTAGCAGAGTTCCTAACACTTTGGATAAATGTTTGAATGAATGAAGAAGTGAATGAAAGAAAGAAACAAAGAAAAGCAGTGAGTCAAGCAAGGCTTATGGCCTTGGGACCAGCAGTGTCAGCACAATCTGGGGACTTGTTTTTATTTTGGTTTATTTCATTATTTTATTTTATATGTGTGAGTAGTTTTGCCTGCATGTATGTATGTATATGTATCATATGTGCAGTGCCTATGGAGACCAAAAAAGGGTGTTGGACCTCCTAGAACTGGAGTTATAGATGGTTGTTAGCTGCCATGTGGGTATTGGGAACTGAACCTGGGTTCTAAGAGCAGCCAGTGCTCTTAACCACTGAGCCATCTCTAGCCCCCGCCTTTTTTTTTTTTTTTTTTTTTTTTTTTTTTTTTTTTTTTAAAATTTCTATGTGTATGAGTTTTTTTGCCTGCATGTATGTATGTATGTGAACCATGTGTGTGCAGTGCCTGTGAAGGCTGGAAGGGGATGTCAGATTTCTTGGAACTGGAGTTATCCATGCTTGTTAGCTAACACATGGGTGCTGGGAACTCAACCCATGTCTTCTTCAAGAATAGCAAGTGCTCTTAAGCATTGAGCCATCTCTCCAGACCCATAATCTGGGAATTTGTTGACGAATTAATGAGCCTTATCCTAGTTGACAAAATGAATGATTGTAGGTTGGGCCTTGAAATCTCTGTTAGGCCCTATCTCTATTAGGCTTGTTAAAGTTGATAAATCACTACTGTTTAAGGTTTGTTTTTGATGAAATCGGCACTCTTCTGTTTCTCTACTTCCTCCTTTCTCTTCAATTGTACTTCCTGCCCACTTTCCATTCTTCTCATTCTGTTCACACCCCTCCCCTCCAGTCCATCTCTTAACACTAGAATGGAAGCTTCTTGAAAGCAAGAAATTTTTCTCTGTTCAAGTTCATTGTTTTAAGCTCAGTGCCTAGAATAGTAACTGCAATTAGCTCAGACATTCAGATATTTGCTGGATGAATAATATGATTTAGTCCTATTTATTGCCAGCTGCTACTGTGGGGTTTTATTCAAGAATAGTTTAGTGAAAAGTAACCACATCCCAATATGCAAATTCAGAAGGATGGTAACATTTTGGGGGGATTTATTTTAATTTTATCCCTTTCTCCCGCCGTTCCTTTCTCCCTCCCTCTCCCTCTCTCCCTTCCTTCTTTCTCTCCTTTCCCATGATCTTTATTTCCTGTTTTAAACATTTTTTAATATATATAATATATTAATATTATTCTTGTCTTTTTGAGACAGGGTCTCTTTGTAGCCCCAGCTGGCCTGGAACTCACTATGTAGACCAGGCTGGCCTTGAACTCCCAGAGATCCGCCTGCCTCTGCCTCCTGAGTGCTGGGATTAAAGGTGGGTGCCACTACGCCTGACCTAACATACATATTTTTTGAAACAGGGGTCTTGCCACGAATCCCAGGCTGGCCTCAAACTTGTGGCAGTCCTCATGCCTTAGCTTCTTGAGTTCTGCGATTATAGGCATACACCTGGCTTTGCTTTCTACTTCTATAAGGGTTTCCAATTTATTCTTTTTATTATCATAATTGTTGTCATGACCTGAAAACTGCTGAAATATCCTAGGGCAGGATTCTTTCTTAGGAATTTGCAACTTGGTTTTACAAGTCTAAATAAACACCATAACTTTTTTTTTCTTTTAATCTTTTACTGAATTTTTGTGTATTTCATACAGAAAATCATCTTTTATACCCCCTTCTCCTTTGGCACCCTACCATAGCCCCCTCCACTGGAGTTCATGCCTTCTGTCATTTGTGTTAAGGTCTATCATGTCAAGTTAGTGTCCCTAGATGTCCCTCAGTGCAAGTTCATACACTGGGATCTAGTCAATCAAGAGTCCCTCCCTTTGAGAAGATCAGCTCATGCTCTCCCAGCAGTAATCAGCTGCCAATAATTCTTTGACTAAGATTGGGGCCTGCTGTTCATTTCCACAGTTCTGTGCTGGGTTTTTGTCTGCTTAAGTTTGCATGGGTCTTGTGTATACTGGCACCGTTGCTGAAGGTTTGTGTGAAAAGAGCCCCAGGAGCCTGTAGGACAGTTTCAGTATGGTCATGCACCGCCTCCCTGGCTCTTACAGTTTTTTCGCCCCTTCTTCCACAATGGGTGGGTGGATTTTAATATAGGAGTCCTGTCCAAGGACCCACACTCTGCAGATTCTTATTCTCTGCATTTTGGCCATTTGTGACCTTTTGCATTCCTGGCCCTCTGTTGCATGAGGAAGCTTTATTGATGAGAATTGAAAGATACATCAGTGTTCTCTTCATCCCTTGTTCTGTATTCCGTGACCTTTAGGTAGAGGTTGCATTCTAGATGTGCGGTTTAGGCTTGGGCAATTCACAGACAATCTCTGGAACACATAACTTTTGATTCTTAACTTGAAACTTTGTCTCTTTTGGATCTCCTGTGGGTTTTTGTTTGTGTGTGTTTGTCTTTTTCTAGTGATACTTAAAACCATATAAGGGCTTATTTGACTTTATGCAAAAATTTCTCTTCCTTATGAAACTCTAAAAATGTTTTATTTGTTTTACTTTCTTTTTGTGTGTGTATGTATTCACGTGTTCGTATGGGTGTAGGTTTGTGTGTGGGTATGTGGCGGTCAGAGGTCAGCATCAAGGGTCTGTCCTCAGTTGCTTCTCCATCTTTTATTTTAAGATAGAGTCTCACTGATGGGAAGCTTATCAATTCAGCTAGACTGGCTGACCAGCAAGCTCCAGGAATCTTCCTCTGCCTCTCCAGCACTGGGATTATAGGCATGGTACCAATCCTGGCTTTTTTCATGGGTTGCTGGGGATCCAAACTCACGTCCTTATGCTTGTGCAGAAAGTACTTTATGACTGAACCATCTCCGTAGCCCAGTATTTCTTTAATTCTCTTTCTTTTTTTTTTTTTTTTTTTTTGTGGCGGGGGCGGGGGAAGATATTTTTTGAGACAGGGTCTCAGAAGCGGAGAGTGAGGTCCAACTGTAAAATTCCCTAAATGAAATTAATTTACATTTTATTCTATCAACAATGATGGGTTTAGAGTAGAATAATTAATTACAGGGTCAGAAATTTTTTTTTTTTTTTTTTTGGTCTTTTAGAGATAGGATCTCCCTGTAGTCCCAGTTGGCCTGGAACTCACTTTGTAGACGAGGCTGGCCTTGAACTCACAGATATCCACCTCTCTCTGCCTCCCCAGTCCTGGGATTAAAGGTATGTGCCACCATGCCTGGCTTTCTTTCATTTACTTAATAGCTGTAACATAACAGGCCCAATTTTCTCCTTTCCTAACATCCCTCTGGGAAAGTGTCTTCATTTATTCATCCTTTTACTTATGAACACTTAGTTATTGGGTTCATCTCTACTGTATGCCAGGACTTTGCTGGGGCAGATGTTAAATGTTCAATAATACATAGGATGTGACCCAGATCCTTAAGGAAATGTTGAAACGAATGGCTAAATATTGAAAGCTGTCTTTGTAATTTTTTTCTCAATTTATTGATAGGTTGTCAAGGAAGTGCCTTTTTTTTTTTTTTTTTTTAATGATAGGGTTTTACTATGTAGCTTTGACTGGACTGTGGCCTCACATTCACAGAGATCTACCTGCTTCTGCCTCTTGAGTGCCAGAATTAAGGTCTGCAAGTATCATTTTGCTGAACAGATTTCAAAAAAATAAATTTGAGCCAGGCATGGCAGCACATGCCTTTAACCTAGAATTTTGGAGGCAGGGGCAGGTGGATCTTTGTGGGATCGAGGCCATCCTGGTCTACTTAGCAAGATTTAGACCGTTGAACTACAGGGAAACTTTGTTTCAACAAAACAACAACAACAAAATGAACCCGGGGGTGGTAGTGTATGCCTGTAAATTATAGCACTTGGGAGGTGGAGGAAGGAAAATCAGGAGTTGAAATTCAGCTTTAGCTACATGATTCAAGGCCAGCCTGGGCTATGTAGATGAGACCCTATCTAAAAAACAAAACAAAAAAAAATTTTTTTTTCCCCATTAAAGAAGTTACTTCTTATGGAAAACTAGGAAAAAATGAAGCTAACCTGGATATGGTGTCACATGCCCATAGAATCCCAGCTGAGACAGAGTGCAGTGAGTTCTGGGCTACATAGTGAGTTCTAGGCCAACATAGGCTACAGAGTGAAATTTTGTCTTAAAGAAACAGAAAACACAGGCTGGAGAGATGGCTCAGCAGTTAAGAACACTGGTTGCTCTTGCAGAAGACCTGGGTTTGGTTCCCAGCTACCACATGGCAGCTAACAATTGTCTGTAACTCCAGTTCCAGGTTATATGACACTCTCTTCTGGCCTCTGTGGGCATTGCATGACATGCGTGCGTTTACATACATGCAGGCAAAACACTCATACACATAAAATAAAAAAAGTAAAACAAAACCTTAGAAAACAAAGCTGGGCGTGGTGGTGCACCCCTTGAATACCAGCATTTGGGAGGCAGAGGCAGGTGCGTCTGTAAATTCAAGGCCAGCCATGTCTACACAGGGAGTTCAGGCCAGCCAGGGCTGCATAGTCCTGTCTTAAAAAAAAAAAAAAACATAAAATAAGACAACAAAAAAACCCTCCATAAAACAGAAAAAAACAAGAACAGTAACAAAAATGGAGTTAGAGATCCACTTGCCAACTTGGGACAGTTCTCAATTCTCTCACTGGTTTTAATCCTGCTTCGTCTCTTTTGATCTTTCTGAGTCATAACCAGAAAGTAAGGGGAAATTTTATATATTAAAGAGAGATCTTTAAGGTTATCAAGCCTCAGTATGGTGGTACATGCTTGTAATCCTTGCACTTGGTAGATGGAGGCAGGAGGATCAGAAGTTCAGGACCAGCCTGGGATATAAGAGACCAAAGATTGTACCTCCTCAGAGACAGTTTAATTCTGAAGAGGTAATGTTATAATTTGAGATTAGAGAATAATGAAATGCTAGGAAATTGAGAGCTTAATTTAGTTTATGTCACTGTATGACCTTGTGGAAGTAATTTTATCTCAGCACCTTTTGTCATAACTGTAAAATGGACATAGAAACATTTGCTATGACTGGATTACAGAGTTATGAAGTAACTGAATAAAATACTGAGTACAAAGTACAGTTGCTTACATTATAGAACACCTGTTTAGTAGCAGACACTATGTGAGGTGTGTAATATGTTTTTTCCCGCCCTCAGAATAACCGTGTAAGCTAATTGCTGGAATCTCAGAGATAAAGAAGCAAGGCTTGTAATGGTAAAGGAAGCAAACTTATTCAAGGCTTTGCTGCAAGTAAAAGTGGCAGACTGAGATCTGTGTCTTCCTCATTTGAACCTTCACTTTCATGCTTCCTTGTGTGGTGCTGCCATGTTTCAGTCATTTTCAGGGGAAGGAATTGGGGGTAAAAAGAGGAGCAGTAAATTTGGAGTTAAGCAAAGAGCAACTTAGATACTTATTCAATCTCTGTTTTTTTCATTTGGAAAAGAGAACTGTTTAACTCTCATTGTTGTGAAGATTAGATTAATGTTTGTGAAGATGTAAGATCTTGAGCTGTATTAGGTAGATTAGTTGCAATTTATGTGCAGTATTCATTTTAATTTTGTTACATGTTGGGACTACTTAAGATTAAAAAAAATACAGCTATCTGGGCTCCATCTTAAGTTTACTTAAACTCTCTTGGCATCTGTATTTTTAT
>NW_008347536.1:12299656-12304577 GCF_000622305.1 Nannospalax galili
TTTTATTTTATTTTATTTTATTTTATTTTATTTTATTTTATTTTATTTATTTTTTGAGACAGGGTCTCATGTAGCCCAGCGTGGCCTCCAGCTTGCTATGTAGCAGAGATGACCTTGAACTTCCGCTTCTTCTGCCTCTACCTCCAGACTGTATTCTACACCTGATTTCGTTACCTGTTAACAGATGATTCTAAGAGACAAATATAGTTAAAAAGCACCGTCTTACAGTGATTCATGGCTATTTAAAGTTTACTCATTTTCTAATCACCCATTCTGCATTAGGCATTGTCTGGGGACTCTGAAGAACAGGGAAAATCTTACCTAGTTCCTATTCTTGAATGTATAGCTTCCTGGAGAAAGATGTATATACAGTTGTACTCTATTGAGAAAGAAATGACGTGGAGATCTGTGCAGGTACTGCGTGAACATGGGAAGGGAATCTGCTTCCTTTGAAATGGGGGTGGCTTAGCAAGTCTTGTTAAAGGAAGTGACATTGCAGGTAGGTTCTGAAGTATGAACAGAGGTTAATTAACAGTAGGGGAATGGTGGAAGGGGGAGAGGGGGAGAGGAAGGACCTTTCTAAGCGAGAGCAGGTAGGAGGGCCAGATGACTAGATAGAGAGCATTTAGGGGAGTCTTGAGCGGTTTTGTGGGCAGAGAGGATAGAGGTGTAGGTGAGGAACAGTGAGAGGGAACAGAGAGGGAGATGGGAACCAGAGGATGAAAAGCCTCTTGTACAGTATACAAGGTACTTTCACTAATAAGATTCCACTTTATTCTTTCAACAGTCCTCTAGATTAGTTAGGACAGGTGCTGTTTTATCTTCATTTTATAGAGGAGAAAACAGGGCGGTTAATTAAATTGCCCAAGGCTATACAGCATAGCTATGATTTGAAGCTAGATCAGTCTGGCTTCTGAGCTCAAGCCTGTTACATTGCACCATAGCCAGCTCACTCCTTTATAGGGTTTGAGGATCAGGCAAGGTCCATGGGTATGTGCAGAGCAGTTTGCAAGCTGCAAGTGTTTGACTGCAGTTGGCTTTTAGTTGGGAGTTTGTAGTTGGAGACTTCTAAAGGTGCTTTTTTTTTTGAGACTGGATTCCATGTAGTCCCAGGTTGACCTTCATCTTCTGATTTTCTTGCTTCTATCTCAAGTTCTGGGATTACTAGCATGGGCTTAAAGTCCCCTTGACTCAGATGCTGTGGGGATTTCTTAGAATTCTCCTCAGTCTCCAGGTTTCTTTCCCTTGGAGTTGCTAACTAGGATCCAATAAACTAAAATATTGGCAGTTAATCACTCTTCCAAATTCCGTGTATTTTCCTAAGCCCCCCCCCCCATAATTAAAGAAAAGTGTGTTTCAGCCCGGCCTTTAATCCCAGCACTCAGGAGGTAGAGGCAAGTGAATCTCTGAGTTTGAGGCCAACCTGGTTTATCTATATAACGAGTTCCAGGCCAGCTGGGGCTATAGGGAGACCTTGTCTCAAAAAAAAAAAAAAAAAAAAAGGCGTTTTTCTTTGTTATGAGAATAATACTTTTTTTCTCATTGAAAGTTTAGAGATAAATGGTAAAAAATATAAGAATTTTTATACTAGAAAATATTAACATTTCATCTATTTCCTTCTAATTAAAACAAACAAACAAACAAACAAACAAAAAAACCCTTGGGAAGTCTTTCAGTTTCCCAGTCACCCATTTTCCCAACATCATTATATCTTGGGGAAATTAATAAGATCAGGAACGAAAAGTAGGCATGGTGGCACAGGCCTGTAATCCCAGGACTCTGGAAGAGGCAGGAGGAGCATAGTGAATCCAAGCTAGCCTGGGTTACTGGAGATCCTACCTCAACAACAACAACAAATCAGAAACAAATTAACATCATCAGTTCCATTATTATTGAATGCAGGACCTTGTACATTTGAGGCAAGCATTCTGCTGCTGAGCTACATTCTCAATTCTTCAAAAGACTTACTGAGGATTTTCACAGTGCTAATAAGCATTTTACATTAAAATTTTCATTTGCTCTTCAAAATTATCCTATAAAAGATGCTGTTCCATATTCCTTTTACAAAGGAAGCAAGTTAGGTGCTAAAGAGCTCAAGCTGGAATTTGAAGGTATTCTATTTTTTTATTACACTTATCTATTTAGTGTGTGTTTTTGTGTATGTATGTGTGAGTGTGCCCACACGCCATGGGATGTGTGTGGAGATCAAAGGTCAACTTTCAGGAGTTGCTTCTCTGTGTGGGTCTGGGATATCAAACTCAGGTTGTCAGGCTTGATGACAAATGCCTTTACTTACTGAGCCATCTCACTAGCCCTTGAAGATATTATTAGATTATTAGAGTGTGACCATGGCAAGTCACTTAAATCTTAAGTGTGTTTCTTCAGCTGCCATATAGATGTGCTGGGTTTATTATTTAATGACAACAATTATTACATTATTATTATTATTATTATTATTATTATTATTATTATTTTGAGACAGAGTCTTACTATGTAGCCCTGCCTGGCTTGGAAGTTGCTATGAAGACCAGACTGGCCTCAAACTCACAAAGATCCATCTGCCTCTGCCTCCCAAACTGGGATTAAAGGCATGCACCTCTACACCCAGCTTTTTTTTTTCTTCTCATAGTACTGGGATGGAACTCAAAGCCTTGAACATGCTATGCAGGAGCTCTATTGCTGAGTGTCTTCCACGCCCTCACCCTTTCTCTATACTATATTAGAATGTCGTCCACCAGTTAATTTCACTATGCAAGCAATTCCCAGGAGAGCAAAATGGTAAGTTTTCAGATTGGGGGATAGGTGTTGAGGGATTTGATGTAGTTGGTCAGATTCCAAATTCCTCTTACCACTTGGAGAATTAGTATTTTATTATATACCAATTTTTTCATTTAATATTATTTGTCATGTGGCATTAGATGATTGGTCCATAATCTGAGGTTTTTATTTGTCATCTTTTTTCTTCAGTTCTGGGAATTGAACCCGGGACCTCAAGCACTTGCTGTATCACTGAGTGATACCCCAGAACCTTGGGACAGAATTTTCTTGAATAACTCAAAATGTTAATCTATACAGTAGTAACAAGAAAAATAAAAAGCCAGGGAGGCACAGTGGAACGTCTGCGAAGATATACCTTTGAAAGCCCAAATTTCTTCAGCAGTATAGAGATTATATATATGTATATATATTACATATAAAATAAAGCATAGATATATGTGTATACTCATGTATATATGTACATATATGTTCATGAGCTCTCATATACCTATCACATAAAATGTGTGGTATTTTGCTGCATTTGCTTGTTTGCATGCCCATCCTTTCAATCTGTTCATTAATCCATATTATTTTGAAGCATTTTAAAATAAGTTGCAAACATCAGTATATTTCACCATTAAACCCTTTTAGTATTCACATCATGTGTTTCCACAGAACCATACTTTTATTTGCTATTTTATGGTTTTGATTAATGTCTGTCTACCCTACTAGAACGCAGTGCTAGAGAATCCTTTTGTTTAGAGCATGACTGCTTAAAGAGAATGAAGTGGGGTTTCGTTAGTTTTTGATTTTGGTTTTTGAGGCAGGATCTCCTATAGCCTAGTCGAGCCTTGAAGTCCTTCATCCTCCTGACTACACCTCTAAGTACTGGAATTACATGTGCCTTTTCTTTAAAATAAAAAGTAGGTTCTCCTTCTTTGCTCATTGTTGTAGTCCTTGTGTCTAGCATATCGTAGGTACTCAGCAAAGGTGAGTTTTGCACTGAATGAATGAAAGTGGAGCCAACATTAGCTCTGTGAGATTGAGGCCAGCCTGGTCTACATAGGGAGTGCCAGGCCATCTGGGGTTATAGGGGAACCCTGTCTCAAAGAAACCAAACCAAACCAAAAAACCCAAAAGAATCCAGATTGGGGGGGGGGCGGCTATCATGAGTAAAATGTAAAATCCAATGCCCAGCACCACAAAAAACAGATCATAGGCTTCCCTGGGCCTGCATAATCCGCAGGCCTCTCAGACCTACTGGCCGCTCTCAGGGTAAGTCGATCGTGCCCTCCGCGCCTTGAATAACCCAGCCTCATCCACTCTCCCATCTCCCCGGCCAGTCTCTCCTCCTAGCCTAGGTCCTGTCCCATTCCTTGTCTTGGCACCCCAGACACCTGGGGAACCACCACTGATTTCTGATCCTTTGCATCCAGACCAACCCAGTTCCTTCTCGGGTCTCCAGGATCACGCCAGGCCTGGCCCCGGCCTCACCTCTCTCTGCTTTCCAGGTCCTGTACGACCATCAGGCATCTCTCCAACCTGCAGGCCTCTCTCGGGGGTAAGTCAATTGCGCCCTCTGCGCCTTGACTCCCCCAGCCTCATATACCCTCCCATCTCCCTGGCCAGTCTCTCCTCCTAGCTTGGGTCCTGTTCTATTCCTTGTCTTGGTGCCACAGACAGCTGGGGAACCACCACTGCTTCCTGATCCTTTGCATCCAGACCAACCCAGTTCCTTCTCAGGACCCCAGGAGCACTCCAGGCCTGGCCCCACCCTCACCTCCCTCTACTTCCCTGGGCCTGCACCACTCGCCCGCCTCTTTGCTGGAGGCTGGGGCTGACCTTTTCTCTTCCTGATCCGTTGCATCCAGACCAGACCAGCTCCTCAGTGCAGTCCCCAGGAGCCCTTGGGGCCACTTCCTGCCCCCATCTTCCTTTGCATCTCTGGTGGCACTGGCCACCAGCTGCCCAAGACCAGCATCTTTCCTGGCCCTGGCTCCCAGGCCAGTCCAACCCCCAAATTCCTGAGGCCAAAATCTTTCCTGGAGGGATCCAGACCTTAGGAGAAAGCCTGAGAGCATCTGATACTCATCTGACTTGGGCCTCTGTGGGAACTCCTGAAGACAAAAGCAATCTAGCCACTCCAATATAAAATCAAAAGAGA
>NW_008347536.1:12305186-12305770 GCF_000622305.1 Nannospalax galili
AATAGGATGAATGAAATGGAAAACAGATATCAAGACTTGGAAGATAAAGTGGACAAACTAGACCACTCAAGCAAATATTATGAAAAATTTAAGAAATCACAAGAATGGAATATGCAGGAATTGTGTGACACCATAAAAAGACCAAACTTATGAATCATAGGCGTACAGGAAGGAGAAGAATCCCAAGATAATGGCATGGACCAGATCTTCAACAGAATCGTGGAAGAAAATTTCCCCAAATTAAAGAAATACATGCCCATACAAATACAAGAAGCATATAGAACACCAAACAGACAGGACCAGAAAAGAAACTCTCCACAGCACATCATAGTAAAAACACTAAATGTGCAGAACAAAGAGAAAATACTGCAAGCTACAAAAGAGAAACAAGTCACATATAAAGGAAAACCCATTAGGATTACAACTGACTTTTCAGTGCAAACTATGAAAGCCAGAAGAGCCTGGACCAAAAAAGATTGACAGACTGATCGCCCAGTTAAACAAAAGAAAGAGCACCTCCAAATCAACAAAATCAGAGATGAAAGGGGAAACACCACAACAGACACCAGAAAGATAAAGAACAT
>NW_008347536.1:12306936-12307706 GCF_000622305.1 Nannospalax galili
CAAGATTGACAGACTGCTAGCCCAGTTAACCAAAAGAAAGAAAGAGCACCTCCAAATCAATAAAATCAGAAATGAAAGGGGAAACATTACAATAGGCACCAGAAAGATACAAACATTATAAGGGAATACTTTAAAAACCTATATGCTACTAACTTTAAAAACCTAAAAGAAATGGCTGGATATCTAAAGGCATGAGAACCACCAAAACTAAACCAAGAAGAGATTAACAGCTTAAACAGACCCATAACACAAAAAGAAATTGAAACAGTAATACAGAAACCTCCTGACTAAAAAAAGGCCAGCATCAGATGGATTTACAGCAGAATTCTATCAGATATTTAAAGAAGATCTACATCCAATACTACTTAATTTATTCAGAAATATAGTAATGGAGGGAGAACTTCCAAATTCTTTCTATGAAGCCAGCCTCACTCTAATACCAAAGCCAGGTAAAAATACAACCAAAAAAGAAAACTATAGACCCATACCCTTAGTGAACATAAATGCAAAAATTCTCAACAAGATACTTGCAAACTGCATACAGACATATATCAAAAAGATCATCCACCATGATCAAGTTGGCTTTATCCCAGAGATGCAGGGATGGTTCAATATATATATGTCAATAAACATCATAAATCATATAAATGGACTTAAAGACAAGAACGACATGGTCATCTCAATAGATGCAGAGAAGGCTTTGACAAAATTCAACATGCATTTATGTTCAAAGTCCTAGAAGGAATTGGACTGGAGGGAACATACCTTAA
>NW_008347536.1:12307808-12308088 GCF_000622305.1 Nannospalax galili
TCTTTTTAACATAGTGCTTGAAACTCTTGCAAGAGCAATAAGGCAAGAGAAGGAAATTAAAGGAGTAATAATTGGGAAAGAAGATATCAAATTATCCCTTTTAGCAGATGATATATTACACTTAAGAGAAACCAAAAATTCCACCCGAAAACTCCTAGAAATTATTAACACATTTGGTAAAGTGGCAGGTTGCAAAATTAACCTACAAAACTCTGTAGCCTTTCTATATACAAACAATCAGAGAAAGAGCACATGGAAACACTCCCCTTCACAATAGCTG
>NW_008347536.1:12308222-12309295 GCF_000622305.1 Nannospalax galili
AAATTCATATTGTGAAAATGACCATCCTACCAAAAGTCATTTATAGATTCAATGCAATGCCAATCAATATCCCCACAACATTTTTCACAGAATTGGAAAAAAAAACATCCTAATATTCACATGGAAGCACAAAAAACCTCGGATAGCCAAAACGACCCTGAGCACTAAGAGCAATTCTGGGGGGATTAGTATACCAGATTTTAAGCTGTGTTACAGAGCTATAGTCATAAAAACAACATGGTACTGGCACAAAAATGGACCCATAGATTAATCGAACAAAATTTAAGATCCAAATATGAGTAAATGCAGTTTCAGCCACCTGATATTTGACAAAGAGGCCAAGAACATTAACTGGAGGAAAGACAGCATGTTCAGCAAATGGTGCTGGCAAAACTGGATCTCCACCTATAGAAGAATGAAACTAAACCCCTATCTTTCACTCTGCACAAAAGTCAATTCCAAATGGCTCAAAGACCTCAATGTAAAGCAGCATTGGCAATAACCTACAATATATAGGTATAGGAAGGGGTTTTCTAAACCAGACATCAGTTGCTCAGGAAACAAGGGCAAAAATTAACAAATGGGACCTCATTAAACTAAAAAGCTTCTGTACATCAATGCAGGCAACCAGGGAAGCAAACAGAAAACCCACAGAATGGGAGAAAATCTTCACCAGCGACACATCTGACAGAGGTTTAATACCCAGAATATATAATGAACTCAAAAAACAGAGAATGAGGACAAAAAGTAACCCAATTAAAAGATGGGCTAAGAGCTGAACAGAGAGTTCTCAAAAGAAGAAGTAAAGATGCCTATGAAGCATCTTAAAACATGTTCACCATCACCAATAATTATGGAAATGCAAATTGAAACCACTTTAAGATTTCATCTTATCCAAGTCAAACTGGCTAAGATGAAGAGAACAAATGATACCAAATATTGGAGAGGATGTGGGGAAAGGGAAACACTCATCCACTGCTGGTGGGGCTGCAAACTTGTTCAACCCCTATGGAAAGCAGTGTGGAGAACTCTTAAAAAACTACAAATGAACCTACCATTTGACCCAGTTATAC
>NW_008347536.1:12309454-12319857 GCF_000622305.1 Nannospalax galili
TTTGCAGGTAAATGGATGGAACTAGAAACTGTTATACTAAGTGAAGTAACACAATCTCAGAAAAAAAATCGACATATGTTCTCCCTCACATACAGATCCTAGTACCAGATGCTGATAAATAAATATGCAACCAGACATAACTAAAGGAACCAGGATAATGGAAAGGAACCAGGGCGGTAAAGAAAAAGAAAGAACCTGAAAGAGAAGAACAGTGGGAAGCAGGCCTTAATAAGGGAGATATGGATAAAAATTGGGTTAGTTTAAGGGATGGGGGAGGGAAGGGTATACAAGGAACCTAGGGGATAAAGGGAAAGAAGGAGCTCAAGAGAGGTAGGACCATAGGAGAAGGGTATTAGTAAGCGAGAAAGGGGGAAATGGGGGCACCTTAAGTGGGAACACTATGATGGAGGGGTGTGAGACAATGCGAAAGAAATAATGCCTCGCTGGTTTTAAAAACCAGAGGGAACCATATTACTCCAACAACTTATTAACAAATTATACATAGCAGATCAAGAAATATATGTCTAGGTAAGGTTTATCTGAGAACAATTGGTCTTTGCCCAAGATTTATCTACATGACACACAGTAATTAAAAGTATCAGACTGGTGGAACTAACCTTCTTGGATCTCTAACAGACATACTTTGAGGCCTATACTAATGTGGTCAGAGGGACATAAAGGACAGTTTTTGCTCCTTGCCCTCCTAGGTTGACTAGTTCCAGGGTTCTATGAGCATCCCTCAAAATGTCTTGTAATTGTGGTGTGTCACCTGTCTTATTGATCAAGGAGGCCAAGGAGACCCCACCAGATGGACTTGAACCAGTGTCCAGTCTACACAGAGGAGGTTCAACACAGAGTAATCATGTCCGCCATGCTTCCAAGTGAAGCCATCCATGGGCGAACAGGACCTTTGACTTATCTTCACATAGGTGGAACTGGTAAAAGAAAGGAGCCAGAGGCTCCTCCCAAGCCCATGTGACCTCTGAGGCATAGATCCTCAAACGACCTTAAGAGTAAAAATAAATTGGTTTATCTGGGCCAACTCTATGGCCTTAAACACCCAAAAGGAAAGTATAACCAAAGATTAAAGAGTCCATTATAATTTTTTTAAGAGTCCATATGTGTAGCTAAAGGCTGCATAACAAGTAACAATGCCAGGAGATACCTTCTTATACGCCAATATAATTTTTTAACTGTCCGTATGTATAGCTAAAGGCTACATAACAAGCAACAATGTCAGATAGGAGATACCTTCTTTTGAGTTGTTGGCCAGGGTGGCCCAAGGGATTCCCAGATAGTAACCCAGCATAGAACTGGGAAAATGAACAGCAGACCCCAATCTTATCTAAAGGAATATTGACAACTGATTGCTGCTAGATGAGGAACAGCTGACCTTCCTAAAACAAAGACCTCTAGATAGGCTGACTAGATTTACCAGATGGATGAGTAGTGGGGCATGGCTGGCGGTACCAACCACACAGTGGACAGTAGCAGGGATAACAGAGTATAAGGGCTCTAGTTGGGGGAGGGAGGCTATGGGAGGGTGCCATCTGGGAAGTGGGTGTATAGTTGAATAAGATGGTTTGGGATGTTCTGTGTGATATACACACACAAAATCAACAAATTTTAAAAAATGTATTATATTTGAGGAGGAAGCATGGAAATTTACCTTGTTAATTAGTAGAAGTGATAAACATTACCATTGAAATCTACCCGATGACTTTATAGACATACACAGGCGCCAAGGATCCAAGTGCAACCGATTATGACTAGTAATAATCAGGTACATACAGATTAGAGATGCATGCGCCAACATCTCAGTGTTACTAGCAAAAAAAATGAATCTTTCTGCAAGGAACAATATATTCTAAAATGAAATGGAGATCTTTTTTAAAGGTTAAAAACTCATTCAATTTTATGTCTTACAAGGCCTATACTGAGTTCAGTGTTGTATAACTGTATTAATTCGACTTTGAACCTAGAAACTTGCAGCCATTTGTGAAAGAGATCTATTCTACTCTGGAGTGTGTTACTGAGTATGTTAAAGCTGTAATGAAATGCTTCATGTAATCATGTAGTTATTAAAAATTAAAAAAACCAAAACAGAAAACATCACAGTTACCACTACTACCAGAAAATCTAGAGCTTTATTTTCCAAACCATGTTGTAGCGCTATTAAGAAATCTAATATTTACAGGAGGCAGAGTAGGCAGATCTCTGTGAGATTGAGGGAAGTCTGGTCTACATGGTCTATATTTTGAGTCCAGGCCAGCTGGGGCTACAGGGAGACCCTGTCTTAAAAAAAAAAAATCACATGGTGGGTTACTGGATCAAGGGTACAAGACTTAATAGGCTTTTGAATGTATTTAATATTTGCAAACCTAGTACACTTCCATGACTTTTCTCTTGATGATTTCTTCAGGAGCTGTTCTGTTAGTACTTAGTTGGCTCATTTCTCTTTCCTACAAACTGGTTTTCTTGTTTTCTAGCCCTAAAGCATGGACATAGCACACTTTCCTTCAGGTTCATCTACTGTCCCCCTTAATTCTCCATCTGTCACTCTCTCCTTCCTCTTCTCCTGGCTTTCCCTGCCCCTCCCTTCAGGCTTGTTTCCTATATCCTTGACAAAATAGCAACTTCATATTCCCACTACCGAATCTAAAATTCTCCTTGTATTCATACGTTTTCTTGCCTTTGCTCTGGTTTGAGTATAGTTTGTTCCCTCAGGCTTCATGCTGATGGCCATTGTGGTGGTGATAGGAGTTGGGACCTTGAAGGAGTGATTAGGCCATTGTGAAGGATTAATGCTTCCCTCCTGGGACTGGATTAATTATCAGGACAGCCAGTTATTACGTGAGGGTATCCATTATGTTTTCTTGTGCATGTGCCCTCTTGCCTGTCTGCTCTCTGCTGTGAGTTGAATCAGCACAGGGTCCTTACCAGCATCCCGCTTTGGGGCTTTCTAGCCTCTAAAATGTGAGCCGACTAACCGCTGTTCTTCTGCTGTTGTTAACTTTTATTTTATGAGTATGTGTGTTTTGCTTGCATGTAAGTATACCATGTGCATGCAGTGCCCAAGGAGGCCAGGAAAGGGCATTGGATTCTCTGGAATTGGAGTAGCAGACAGTCACCATGTGGGTACTGGAAACTGAACTGGAGTCCTTTGAGAGAGCAGCTAGTGTCCTTAACCACTGAGCCATCTCTCTAGCCCGTTAACCTCTGTTTTTAAAAAAAATAATCTACCCTCACCAGGCATGATGGTGCACACCCTTATTCCCAGCACTCTGGAGACAGAGGCCAGCCTGGTCTAGAATAGTGAGTTCTAGGCTAGCTGGGGCTACAGCAAGACCCAAACAAACAAACAAACAAACAAACAAAAATCCAGTTTTAGGTCTAGGTAGATGTCTTAGGCAGTAAAGTGCTTGTTGCACAAGGATGAGGACTTAAGTTTGGATCCCTAGCACCCATATAAAAATGCAGGTATAATGACATGCACCTGTATTTCCAGCACTGGGGAGGCCAAGACAGGAGAGTTCCTGGGGCTTGTTGGTCAGCTGATCTTGCTGAATTTGTGAGCTCCAGGTTCAGTGAGGGGACCCTGTCCTCAAAATTAAGTGATAGAGGAAGACACCTGACATCCATTTCTGGCCTCTACACGTGTGCGTACACCTGTACATACTTGGGTGTGTACATACAAACATGTATACATGCATGTAAATCTCCCCCCTACCCCCAGGTCACCTATTCTTGGGTACTTGTTATTAACAGAAAACTAAGACACTTGCAGGGAAAGTGATTCTCTTTTTAGAAAGTCTACTTTTTCACATTGATTTGGACTCCTTCCCAAGTTCCCTTCTTAGAAATCTTAACTTGGTGCCATCTTTAGATTTTGTTTTCTGTTGCGTTATCATAGAGGCATTCAACCCTTCTGTTTAAGGGAAAACAACGTTTCTCTTCCCTACCACAGTGCTTCTGAGGCCCCGGGCTTTAAGTAGCATAACTTCTGCTTCCAGTTCATGCCTCCTACTCTGCAGCTTACTTAACTTTTACCTCACCAACGCAACACAATTGCTTTTCCTAGGGCCACTGTTGACCCCCATTGTGCCAAATATTCTTTAAAATAAACCAAATAAGCCGGGCGTGGTGATGCATGCCTTTAGTACCAGCACTCGGGAGGCAGAGGCAGGCAGATCTCTGTGAGTTCAAGGCTAGCCTGGTCTACATAGTGAGTTCCAGGACAGTTGGGGCTCCAGGGAGACCCTGTCTCAAAAAGACCAAAAAAAACACCCCCCAAAACCCAAAAAAACAAATCTCCAAACCATAGATGCCCCCAAATCCCTTAATATAATAGTGTTGTGGTTTGTACTGTTTTCTCCTCTCTTCTCCTCCCTCCCTTTCTTTTAGTGCTGGGGATCTAACCAGGGCCTCACACATGCTAGGCAAGCTCTCTACCACTGAGTTACATCCGGAGCCCTACAAGTTTGGTCAGATTCAAATTTGCTTTGTTTTGTCCTTCCTCCCTCCCTCCCTCTCTCCCTCCCTTTCTTTCTTTTCTTTCTCCCTTTCTTCCTTCCTTTCTTTTTGAGACAGGGTCTCCCTATAGCCCAAGCTGGCCTGGAACTCACTGTGTAGACTAGGCTGGCCTTGGATCACAGAGCTCCACCTGCCTCTGCCTCCTGAGTGCTGGGACTAAAGGCGTGTGCTGCTATGCCAGACTTTTTTGTTTTGTTTTCTTGAACTACTTCTTCATTGGTATTACTGTGTTCAAGAGGCTCATCATTCCTTGTGTCCCTTTTTCCGTGATTCTAATAGCTGCAGTATTTTCTTTTCATTTTAAGATTATTGGACAACACCCCCCCCAGCCTTTGCCGTTCTTGATAAGTTCTCTCTTTAAAAGTCCTGTGCTTTTGAGATAGCTCAGTTGGGTAAAGGCACTTGATGCCAATTGTGAGTTTGATGCCCAGGACCCATATAGTGGAAGGAGGGAACTGATGCCCACAAGTTATCCTCTGACCTCCACACATAGGCCATGGCACACATGCACATGCACATAAACACATACAAAATAAATAAATAAAATGTAACTGTAACATAGTCTTCTTACTTGGGTGCTGTGGTATATGTGCAGTTAATAGCTGCTTGAGAGCCTGAGACAGCCTCCTGCTTGAGCCTAAGAGTTCCAGGCCTATTTTGGCAACAAGGTAAGACCTGTCTCCAAATAACAAGCAAATCCACAACAGCAAGAAAACAATGTCTTCTATATCATTCTCCCCATTTGCTTCCTACCGCTGCCATTTCTTTGTTTATTTTGTTGCCTTTTTCTGCCTTGATTTTAAATGTTAGACTGTCTCAGGTCTCAGGGAGACCTCGTGTCCTTTACTCTTCCTACTTGGTCTCATTTCTTACTTATTTTGAACACTGTGATTTTATGTGTTTGTTTATTCAAGACAAGGTCTCATATAGCTTAGGCTGGCTTCAGACTTAGGATGTAGCCAAGGATGGCTTTGAATTCCTGATCCTCTTGTCTTTACTTCCTAGCAGCTGGAATTATAGGTGTGTGCCATCGTGTCCGACCTTGAAATAGTCACTGCTAGAGCCAGTTTGAGATGTCAGCATTTACTGAATGTATCCTAAAGCTACATACTGGATCTTTTTCTACAAACCTGGTTTGGTCCCTGTTATCCTGTCTTAGTAAGTGGCATCTCCTTGCTAGTTGCTCAAACCAGAAACTTAAGACACCTCTGACACTTGCATCTCTTTTACCCTCTGTGTCTTACCCCATTGCCAGTCTTGTCAATGTTACCGTCTGCTTTTTTATTCCCTCTGCCACTCTGTCAATACCCCTCTAATCTAAACTGTCATTATCTTTCCCTTAGCTCCCTTGTTTTAGAACTTTCAGAGGTTTTTGATATTTTAAATTTGTTTTATTTACTTATTTTTTAAAGATTTGTGTGTGTGTGTGTGTGTGTGTGTGTGTCTATGTGCTTGTAGGCATGTGTGTAGGTACATACGGAGGTCAGAAGAGGGCATCAGATCCGTGGAGTTGGAGTTCCAGATGTAAGCCATCTGATGTGAGTATTGGGAACCTAACTCTGGTCCTCTGAAGGAATTGCAAGTCTTCTTAGCCACTGAGCTTCACTTTTATTTATTTGTTTATTTCAAACAGTCTTACAGTGTAGCTCTGGCTGATTTGTAACTCACTGCATAGACCAGATTGGCCTTGAATTTGCAGTGATCCTTTCACCTTAACCTTCCAAGTGCTGAGATTACAGGTCTGTACCAACTCACTTGGCTTTCACAGGCTTTTTATTTCATTTAGGAGGAAATATAAAATCCTATATAAAATTTACAGGGTTCTGAAGGGCTGACCCTCAGTGTTCTAAGCGCACTGTGTTACTCTTCACCTAGATATTGCTTCCAAGCGATTGGCATTTTCCTTTTTTTTTCTGTTTATAAAGTTTGAGGAAATCTTGCCTCTGGGCCTTCACACCTATTTTCCCTTGGTTGCTTTTCAAAAGTGTCACTTCTTCCTGTCTCCTTCTTAAGTTAATATTAATTATCTACTGTGAGCCAGAGTCTTCTACCTGTAAGGAAGGTCATCTGTTATCCTCTTGCAGCATGTCATTCTCTGTAATAGCATTTATAATGACTTGTAATTCTTTTATTTGACTCTTATTTCTGGACTTTCAGCTCAGTGGAGTTAAGGGTCCTGTCTCTCTTGTTCACCATTGTACCCTGTCACCTAGTGAGTGTAGTGCCTGGAACTTGAAGGGTGTTGTAAAGATTTGCTGAGTTAAGCTGATTCCGCCAATAAAATGGATTACCAAGCCTTGGCACTTTTATCTCTGAATTGCTGTATTTTCAGATTTGTTTCTATGTCTCTATTCCTTCTCTTCAGGGTTAGGCTATAATCATATCTTTCATAGACCTTAAAAAATTCTTACTACATTTGTGTGTGTGTGTGTGTGTGTGTGTGTTCAAGTTTATGGAGGTCAGGGAACAACTTGTAGGAATTGGTTCTCTTTTTCCACCATGTGGGTCCCAGGATCGAACTCAGGTCATCAGACTCGGCAGCAAGTACTTTTACCCTTTGAGCCAACTTGCAGGCCCTTCCATAGGTATTTAGTAACTTCTTAACTAGTGGCCTGACACCAGTCCTCTTATTTGTCCATTACTCTGCTGGAGTAAATTTTCTGACCCTGGCCGGGCATGGTGGCACACACCTTTAGTCCCAGCTCTTGGGAGGCAGAGGCAGGCGGATCTCTGTGAGTTTGAGGCCAACCTGGTCTACAATGTAAGTTATAGGCCAGCTGGGGCTACAGGAAGACCCTGTCTCAGACTAAAAAAAACCAATTTTTTTTTTCTGACCCTGTAATTATTTTGCTCTAAAGCCATCATTGTTGGTAGAATAAAATGTAAATTAGTTTCATTTAGGGAATTTTACAGTTG
The DNA here is from genome assembly GCF_000622305.1 of Nannospalax galili. NCBI lineage: Eukaryota > Metazoa > Chordata > Mammalia > Rodentia > Spalacidae > Nannospalax > Nannospalax galili. Next base: position 12,316,904 of record NW_008347536.1, read on the forward strand.
GATCTCACTTTCTGCTTCTGGCCCCTATTCCATTTCCCTAAAAAGTTTTTCAGTTTTGTTAATTCTTAACATACTTTACCTGGTCTCTCAGTCTGGAATTCCTTTTTCTTCTCATTCTTCAAGTGCTGGCCTGAGTGCCATACTTCATGTAGGAACCCTCATATACCCACTCATTATAAATTCCTAGGTGATCCTTGGTTGTGCTCCTTGTGTCTTTGGTATCTTGAACTTTGCCTGGCATGTAGTGGGCTCTCAGCAAATATTTGTCAAATGATTGAATAATTACTTATTTAATAAATGCTTATTTTCCTGAATTTCTGTAGCAGGGTCCCCATTCTTTGCACTATTAGATATGTAGAATGGTCTACTTGTTACAAATTAATCAGCATCCAAACATTCTCTTCATCATTAAGTCTGTCATCACCCACTTTGTCAATAGGTGCCTTTTTAATAACATCTAATGGTATGGTAGATTCCAAAATGGAAATTGAAGAATTTTGTAGAGTTGAAATATCAGTGATTTTGGAAGATGGCTTAAACCACATACAGAAATTACTGACAGATGAGAATTAGGTTAAGTTAGACCACTTTAAAATTGAAGGGATTATGTACAGTTAATATGTTTAAGCTAAAAAATTAATTCAGGGGCTGGAGAGATGGTTCAGTGGTTAAGAACACTGGTTGTTCTTGCAGAAGACCCGGGTTTGTATCCCAGCACCCACATGGCAGCTAACAACTGTTCTTAACTCCAGTTCCAGGGGAGTCTGAAGCTCTCTTCTGACCTCCGAGGCATTGTACAACATGGGTGCACTCACATACATGCAAGCAATACACTCATACACATAAAATAAAAATAATAGAGTATTTAAAAAATTAATTTAAATACAACTGGAAAGAAAATTAATGTGGGTAATGACACAGCAGGAGATTCAGAAGACAGTGATTTAAGTAACAAAGGATTAAGAGGACCCTGGCGGGAAATTGGCAAAGCTCTTGAATATTTTTTATTTTTATATTTTATTGATTTTATTTTATTATTTTTTTGTCTTTTTGAGACAGGGTCTCCCTGGAGCCCCAGCTGTCCTGGAACTCACTGTGTAGACCAGGCTGGCCTTGAACTCACAGAGATCCGCCTGCCTCTGCCTCCTGAGTGCTGGGACTAAAGGTGTGTGCCACCATGCCCGGCTTACTTTTATTTTTTTAAAATATTTAATTTATTTTTTAAAAAATTTTATGTGTATGTGTATATTGCCTTTATGTAGGTAAGTGCACCTGTGCCGTGCAATGCCCGCGGAGGATAGAAGAGGCTGTTGGATCCCCTGGAACTGGAGTTAGGACAGTTGTTAGCTGCCATGTGGGTGCTAGGATTTGAACCCAGGTCTTCTGCAAGAACAACCAGTGTTCTTAACCACTGAGCCATCTCTCCAGCCCCAGCTCTTGAATATTTTTGCAAAATCAATCTTATTCACATTTTTGGAAACCAAATGTAAAATGACAGATGTGCTTTGTTTTAAGAATTACATTAGTGATAATTATAACAAATTTTGTTAATAATTATGAAAGATTGATTTGGATTTATCTTTACAAATTAAAAGCCCACTCTTCCAATCACCAATCAGTTTTTTTGAGAGGTGTACCAGAAATTTCATTTAACTTTAAGTGATGTTTGGGGTACTGATTATCCTCAGATAAGAAAGATTCTTCGGGGTTGCTGCTTCTCCTGTTAAGTATATAGTTCTCTGAGGTTGTGACTGTGTTTTATTGATTATATTCCTGTGATGCCTAATGAGCGCATGGTGACCAGGGAAGAAGTGAGAAGTAACGGAAGGGATTTGGTGCTGGATGGTCCAGAGCTTGTATGGCAGGTGTTGGTAGAATTTGACTGTTACACTTTGTTAGGTCCAAATGGAAAACCTCTCCTCTTTTGCCAGTTCCTGCCTAGTGTGCACTTTAATATTCAGAATCTGCTCTCTGCCTCATTAGCTCTTGTTCTCATTGTAATTCTTCATGGAGATTGAGATGGAAATGAGGAAGGCTTTGGGCTGCTGCCTGGACATCCACATTCATAAGAACTTAGACATGCAAAGGGACCAAATGCCAGACCTGACCTAGCAGCCTGGGTCAGCCAATCACTGCCTTTCTGCTCTCCCTTTGTTCTCTGTGCCTCTGGCCTTCTATGTGCTGGAGGTTTATGCTACAGCTGTTTCTACCAATTAATGCAATGCTAATGTGCCCCTAATGAAGCCATGGAAGTACAGGGCCCCTGTTGGGAGATAAGAGCTCCAATGGAAGAATAGAGCACCTTTTCAGTAGCAATTGGACTAGACACCTGAATGTCTTTTTGTCTTGTTTCTGAAACCATAGAAATATAAGCAGAACATGCCATTTATCTTGGGAATTTTTAACTCTTCGTTTTATGTAAGAGGAAGACAAGAAGAAAGAAATCCAAAAAAGACTCATGTCAAAGTTATTCCATATCTGTACTTCAATAAAGATGCCTCATGTAAATACAATTGTATCCTCCCTCTATCCGATGTAGTAGTTAAACCTGTCTCTAACCTATCTTTGAAGCCTGTGGTGCTGCCATTTCCTGACTGTGTGGTATGGGAGAGTTAACTTCTGTAGTTTCAGTTTCTTTATCCTTAAAATGGTACTAATCATAACTGCTTCATAGGTTTGTACTAGGATTACACAAAATAGAATTGCACAACAAAGCAGATTTTGACTCATAACAAATGCTCAATAAATTTTGACCATCTTTCTAGGTTAGAAACCTTGTTCCTAATTCTTCTTTTACAATTCAAGCCTTGTGAAAGAGAACCTTGTCTGCTTGTTTCCCAGAAGTATCCTTAGCACCTAGAAGTTTCACTTTTTTTTTTTTTTTTTTTTTTGGCTGCTGGAAAAGAGAGTGAGAGGTTGAATGAATTCAGGGTTATTGAGTGGTAAAGATTCCC
>NW_008347536.1:12319937-12355219 GCF_000622305.1 Nannospalax galili
TTGAGAGAGTCTTACATAGCCTTGGCTGCCTTCGAACATACCCATGTAGCCAGAATGACCTTGATCTTTTTTGATCTTTTGCCTGCAACTCCCAAGCTGAGATTATAGACCAGTAATGCCATGCCCAGTTTATGTGGTGCTGGGGATCAAAACAGGATCTTAATGCATGCTAGGCAAGCTCTCTACCAACTGAGCTATATCCTTAGCCTTACCTGGAATAAATTTTAGTACAATCATAGGTGCTTAATACATATTTAGGAAGTTAATACAATTTCTTTCTTTCTTTCCCTCCCCCCTCCTCCCCTCCCTCCGCCCCCCCTCCCTCCCTCCTTTATAACCCTCCTTCCCTTCCCTCCCTTCCCCCCACCTCCCTCCCTCCCTCCCTCCCTCCCTCCTTCTTTTTTAAAAGCCAGGAGCTAGGCCTGGAGGGATAGCTAGGCCTGGAGGGATAGCGCAGCCGTTAAAGGCTAAGGCTAACAACCAAAATGTTAAAAGCCATGAGCTAGTTAATGAATCCCAAGGGAATTAACACTCCCCTTTGATAGCTCAGTTGGTAGAGTAGAGGACTAGATGCTTGTCGAATGTCATCCTTAGGTTGCTGGTTTGAATCCAGCTAGAAGGAGTTGCCTTTTGAAAAGGTTGTAAGCTGGATTCTACAGCCTGGCCTCAATTCTCCTGCTACAACGTCTGGGAGCTGGGGTGCGGCATGTGTCTTATGGCCATCACTGTCCCTTTCCAGACAGATGTCTCCATCCCCAGCACAGAGGAGGGGCTCGGGCAATAAATTTTCTGGCAGAAGTTTTTTTCTGAACAGAATGTAGGTTAGACATTGCATTGTCTTTGGTCCTCTTTTTCTTTAAAAAAAATTATTTTTATTTTATGTGTATGAGTATTTTGCCTGCATGTATGTAAGAGCACCCATGTTGTGCAATGGTCATGGAGGCCAGAAGAGGGCATCAGATCCTCTGGAATTGAAGTTATGGGTGGTTGTTAGCTGCTATGTAGCTGGAATTGAACCTGGGTCCCCTGGCAGAGCAGCCAGGGCTCTTAACTGCTGTGCTATCTCTCCCTGGTCCTTTTTTCTTTATAGTTTATATGAATTTTTACCAAAGAAAGATTTCTTTATCATTTTTATTTTATGTGTATGAGTATTTTGCCTGCATGCATGCAATTTTGCCTTCAGCCTGTGTGCAGTATGTGTGTGCAGTACCTACTGAGGTCAAAAGAGGGTGTTAGATCCCCTGGAACTGGAGTTATAGATGGTTGTTAGCCTCCATGTGAGTGAGGGGAATAAAACCTGAGTCCTCTGCAAGAGCAGTCAGTGCTCTTAAACACTGAGCCATCTCTCCAACCCCTGAATTTGTACTTTTAAAAAATAATTTTGGGCTTAGTGAGTAATGGTGCTTGCAGTCAAGCCTGACAAATTGAGTTTGAGCCCCAGGAAGGATTTCACATGGAAGAACCAACTCCTACAAGTTGTCCTTCTATCTCCACATTTGTGCCACATATCTATAGTTGCACACAAAATAAGATGTAGATAGCTTTTGTGTTGTGTCTCATCTTTTCAGGTATCTTTGTTTCCTTGTATTCTAACCCTTCAAGAGTAAGGTGGTGGTACATGACTGTAATATCAGTACTTAAAGGTGGAGGCAGCTACACAGTGAGTTCCAGGCCAGCCTTGGTTGAAATCCAATTTCAAAAACCAACCAATATCCTCCTTTTATCTCCCCCAAAGTGAAGAACTGTGATCTTCGCCTTAAGATTCCCTTCATAGCTCCTAGTAGGGTATTTTTTTTTAACCACAATTATGAATACTTAATAAATATTAACAATTGGTTGTAGAAATCACTTGGATTCAACATAAGTTTATTGAGGAAAAGCTAATGTATTCTGTGGCTTGTCGGTGTAATCCTCAGTGGTGTGAGGCCCCTCAATGTTTTTATGAAGGTTGTTCTTTATACCTGAAATAGCCCTTCCTCCCTGTCCATCCTCTGCCAGTAACACTGGTCATTTCTTCAGAGCTTAGTCACCTTTGTGAAGTCTCTCTTCTTTTTTTCTTCTGTGATCAGTTCTCTTTTATGCAGATCAGTTGATTTTAAAGGAGGTCACTACACTGAAGAGTTGATACAAAGACACGGGAAGAAGAGCCGGTTATGGGAATGTGATTATATATAGTATGTTATCTGTAACGTGGGACTGCTTATCAGAGTTCTTTCTAATTAATAGATTATTAGAGTTCTTACTAATTAATAGAGGCAAGCAACAGAATCAGTCTAGCAATTTCAAGCAGAATCAGTTTATTAAAGGTTATCGGAGCGGGTTTCAGAATCTCTGCAGTGGCCAAGGATGCAGCTCAGCGCCAGAGCACCTGCCTGGCATACTCTCAGCCTTGAGTTTGATTGTCAGCACTGAAAAAAGGAAATTTCAACAAATGTGTCCAGGCTGAACTTGTATGAACAAACTCCTCAGACTGTTGTTAAAGAACTGAGCTCCCAAGGATGCTGTTTGTGCTGGTAGATCTGGGTTGTGCTGTCTCTGCTGCAGTTTGTTCCAGTTTGTGTCTGCTCTTACCCCCATCTCACCTGGTCCAAACTAGTGTCCAGTCCGAGAGTGCCTCTTTGGCAAAACTAAATCACATTTTAAGAGAGTATAGAAAATATAGTTTTAGCTGGGTGTGGTGGCCTTTAATCCCAGCACTCGGGAGGCAGAGGCAGGCGGATCTCTGTGAGTTCAGGGACACCCTGGTCTACTACATAGCGAGTTCCAGGCCAGCTGGACCTACAGGGAGACCCTGTCTCAAAAGAAAATATAGTTTCATCTTCCAAACTCTATAGTATTCAGATCTAGAAGGAGATTAAAATAGTTGTGAGTAAACCAATTCACAGGTTATACTGTAGAGAGTGTTTAGGTGCTGGTGTCTCCTTCTAGTACCAAATTTGATTTGAGAATTCTTTTTTTTTTCTTTTTTTTTTTGGGTCTTTTTGAGACAGGGTCTCTCTGTGGCCCCAGCTGTCTTGGAACTCACTATGTAGACCAGGCTGGCCTCGAACTCACAGAGATCCACCTGCCTCTGCCTCCCAAGTGCTGGGACTAAAGGCGTGCGCCACCACGCCTGGCTGAGAATTCTATTATTACAAAATCTGACTAAAATTTCTTATAAATCATGTTGAAATTTATATCATGCTCGTGTTACTTTTATCCCTAAATTGGTTTAGTAAATTGACTGATAGGAACACTTGGGAAGATAAACTTCTTTTGTTCACCAGGTGGGTAAGAAAGAGAGAGAAAGAGAGAGAGAGGGAATGAATATGAGAATGAATGAGTATATGAATACTTCCAATATAGCCAATGATTTCATCTCCCCAAATGGACCCCCCCCCAAAAAAATCTTCTAAAGAGTCAAATTGCACTTGCCCATCTTTGATCTATAAATTTCCATGGACATACCACATGCTGATTGATTAAGCATAATTGCTGTTCTAGAAGTAAGCACTTGATGGATGTGGTGATGCATACCTTTAATCCCAGCACTTGGGAGGCAGAGGCTGGTGGATCTCTGGAGGCCAGCCTTGTCTACATAATGAGTTCCAGTCCAGCCAGGCCTACATAAACCACAAAACTAATGGTAGATATGGGACCAATTCATGAGGGATCGTGACTATGTATTTTACAAAGTTGTGAACTATAAAGTGGACAGTGTATGCCTGAGGGCTTGTGTGATAAAGGAGACAAAATATAATAGGGGTAAGGTAGAAGTTGAGTTGGAGGCAAGAGATAGGATTTTCCTCCTGGTCTCTCTATCTTATTTAATTTTAGACTCCCCTTCTGTGAACAGAGACTATAGCCACTGGTGTGTTGGGGGAATTAAATGAACATGTTGGTGAAAATGATTAGTTCATCATTTAACATATCAATAAGCAAATATTTGCAGAATATGAAAGATAATGTTTGATAAACTAGCATGAACTTGATAAACTAGCTTCATTAGGACTGACACCCCCCCACACACATGCACACGTGCATCTGTGTGTGTGTGTGTGTGTGTGTGTGTGTGTGTGTGTGTGTGTGTGTGTTTTTTCACTCTCTAGGAATCAAACTCCTCATTAGGCTCACTAGAAAGCACCTTTACACTGAGCCATCTTGCTGGCCTCTTCCTACCTTTTTTTAGATGGGGTCTCACAACATTGGCCAGGGTAGCCTCAGACTCATAGTCCTCCTTTCTTAACCTCCTGGTAACTAGGATTCAAGCATTGTTCCTTTAAGACCATTTTCTGGTTCTAGTAATTGTTTCAGGTCTTGGGCCCTTGATCATATTTTCCAGTCAGCTCTGGTTTAGCTGCATGAACATGCTCTCTGCCTCTGTGGTCTTATCCTGTGGTGTTATGTGAATTATTTACTTCAGTAACCCTAGGGATATAAAGGTTTCTTTCTGCTCTTACCACTAATATGTATTAGAAGTGATGTGACCATACATATTTTATGTTCTGCCTTGTCAATATTCCTTCTTAATTTGCAACTCTAGGCCCTCTCCTACAAATTTATGTTATTTACACATTTTGTAAATATAGAATTTTTTTTTCTTTTTCTTTTTGAGACAGGGTTTCCTTGTAGCCCCAGCTGGCCTGGATTTGCTATGAAGAACAGGCTGGCCTCAAACTCACAGAGATCTACCTGCCTCTGCCTCCCAAGTGCTGGGGCATGCACAATGAGGTCAGACAACTTTCAGAGTGGTTCTCACTTTCCACCTTGTTTGAAATAAGGTCTCTTTTATTTCTGCTGCTGCATTGTAGCACTTTAGCTAACCTGTGAGCTTCTGCCTCCCATCATGCTGTAGGAGTGCTGGGATTATGAATGTGTGCTGCTACATCCATCTTTTTAGGTGTATTCTGGGGATGGAACTCAGGTAGTCAGGCTTGCATGGCCAGCTGCTTTGCCTCCCTGGCCCTTCATTATTTTTCTACAGTGTTGAGGATTGAGCTCAGGATCTTGTCCATGAAGTGTAAGCATTCTATCAGGACCACTGAATGTTTGCTGTTGCTGTTGCTTTTTTTCTTTTTTTTCTGAGACAGTCTATAGCCCAGTCTATAATTGTGGTTTTGAACTCATTATGTAGCACAGGTTGGCTTTAAGCTCCTGATACCTCTGCCTCCCAAATGCTAGAATCACAGGTATGTGCCCCATGCTCAACTACGATGGTAGATTTTGTATTAAATGAATTAAAAAGGAGGAGGAAGTAATTTGGTACCAGGCAAACTTGTCAGGAAGAATAGATCAGAGAAAAGTATTGCTTCTTTGGTTACCCCTGCGTATGGCCCACTGAGTCGTTTGTGTCAGGATTTTAGTGGTGAAATCTTTTTTCATTGTAACTATAAATGCCTCAAAAGTTGGAACCATCTATGTCCTCTGCTTGCCAAACACCTGATGCACAGTGGGTGTGTCACTTTATTTTTTTCATTGAAAGAATGTCTATCTGAAGTAGGGAACAGCTGGGACTTGGAGGGGGTCTGTTAATCCTAGTGGATTCCTAATCTCTTACCATAAATCCACATTGTAGAAATATTTATATTTAGCCAGGCTTTCCTAGTGTTCAACCTGAAGAAATGCAAGATTTCAGGTCTTCGGTTTTAGGCTTTATTCTGCTGACCATTAGCCATTGCTACCTTTAATAGGCCAGACAGCTCTTTCCTTCATCCATAATCATTGTGTGTGACTTGCCAGGTTCCTTTTTCTATTTTTTTTTTTTTAACACTAGAGTAGAGGTTGTGGTTCTAATGCACGAGAGCCTTGGAACATGATATTTATATGATCAGGCAAATAAATAGCTTTTCATTGCAGTGGATGGGGAGGGTCCATGGTGATGAGAAAGCAATGCTAAGATGCTTTCTTCCTATCTATCTTCCCAAAATAATCTTATATAAGACATTAACTCAATAAATATGTATGTAGTACATCCTGTACAGCAGACATTTTTGGGAGGAGGAGGCTTGAGATCAAACCCCGGGCCCTACATTTACTTAAATCTCCAGGTCTTAAAGCTGGCATTCTGCTGGGTGCTCTAAATATATTGTTCCACCAATTCCCAACATTTTGAGTTAGACTGATGACATTGTCCTCAGTTTTATAGGTAAAGAGTTTAGGTAAAAGAAATGACTTATTTTAGCTTAGTAAAGGGTAGATCCAGAATTTGAACCCATTTCTTTCTTTTTTTTTTTTTTTTTTTTTTTTGGCCGGGGTTTTCCCACACCCCCCGCCCTGGAACCCCTTATTTAAGCCAGGGCGGCCTTTGATTCAAAAAGATTCCCCTAAATTTTTTTCCCCAGGTCGGAATTAAAAACAAGCAACCAATTCCCTTCCTTTTTTTTTTTTTTTAGCCAGGGTCTTCCCATAGCCCCTGGCCTGGAACTCACTATGTAGACCAGGCTGGCCTTGATCTCATAGAGATCTACCTAAATCTGCTTCCCAAGTGCTGAACTTAAAGGCATGCATCACTATGCCTAGCTATTTTTTTTTAATTTACATGTATGTGTCTGTGTGAGTATATGCTGTGTATGGTGCCAGAAGCAGGTGTCAGATCCCCTTGAGCTGGAGTTATATACAGGTGTTGGGAACTGAACTCAGGTCCGGTGGAAGAGCAACAAGTTCTCTTAACAATCGAGCCAACTCTCCAGCCCCTTGAATTCACTTCTTTATGACTGAAAGATAATCACTGATTGCCATGCCTGTGAACCTGACCAAAATGGGGGCTCTCGGAAGGCAGAGATGTCTGGTTCAAATCTGTGTTCCTTTTCTTAGCGTAGAGGTTGACACGTTTTAACTGGATAATTAATATATTGAAGAGCCATAGACTCAAAAGAGTAGCATATTTGGGGCAAGGATATTGAAAAGTTGTTTCTTAGTCCACATTTTCCTGAGGAAGCTGTAATCCCCAGGGTATATGTTTGTTTTGAGATAGGGTCTCTTGTATCCCAGGCTGGCCTCATCTCGCTATATAGTTAAGGGTGACCTTGAACTGATTCTTCTGTCTCTGCCGCCCTGGTGCTGAAATTACAGGCATGCATTATATCCAGTATTTGGGGTATTGGGGATTGAACCTAGGGTTTTATGATGCTAGACAATCATTCTGAGCTATACCCCCAGCCCCTCAAGGTGAATTATTTTATTTTTGTAATCTATGGGACTAAAAAGGAAAGCATTATTTACTCCAGAAACCCACAAAGGTAACTACCATAAACATTACAAATATTATAATGCTTTAAAGACCCTAACTGGGGTGATGGCTTGGTAGGTAAAACCACTTGCCACACAAGCTTGATGACCTGAGTTCTGGATCCCACATAAAATGCTGGATACCATTTGTAATCACAGCATTCCGATGGCAAATGGGAAGCAGAAACAGGAGAATCTGCTGGAAACTCGTAGGCCAGCTAACCTGGAGAATACTGCAACAACAGAAAGAAGAGAGACCTTTCTGAAGATGGAAGGAGAGAACCAGCTCCTGAAATTGTTTTCTGACCTTCACATTTGTGCTGTGGCACGCACATGCACAAACATTAAATATTTAAAAATTTTAAAGACGATCTTAGTTGGGCAAGGTGGTGTATGGTGTATGCCTGTAGTCCCAACCTGCTCAGGAGGCTGAGGCAGGAGGATTGCTGAACTTCTGGACTTCTAAGTCAGTCTGGGCAATTTGGTAAAAGCATGTCTCAAAGTAAGAGGGAGGGGGTTGATTACTTGCTTAGTATCAGGGAGTGCATGTTTAATCCCCAACAGCGATACCCCCCACCCCAAAAAAAAGTTTGATTAGGAAAAATGAATGATGACATAAGCAAAAGAGCCTGCCTAAACTGTGACATGCTACACTGTTTCAGGCCTGGCTCTGCTTACTCCGTGTCCTCTGGTTGTCAAGTCCTCCTCATATAAGATGAAGTGTAATGGCCTCTTTGGCTCTGACAACTCAGAAAATTAGATCATGGTCTTGCTTACTTCCTCCATTAGTATGGTGACAGATGTCCTATGGCTCCTTTGCCTCCCTCTTTAGCCCACTGTCTAGTTTCTTTTCAAGTTCGTTGCCTGCTTTAGGTTTTTTTTTTTTTTTTTTTTAAACTGTTTCTGTATGGACCTGTGTTCCCTTTTGAGGTTGAGTGGAGTTGTGCAAGGTTTCAGAAAGTAGGGGAAGCACCTTCCTCAAACCTGGCTGCACCAAAAGCCTATCAAGTCAAGTCTTGTCCCCAAAGAGGAAGAGAAAGCCTAGATTCCTTAGCCAGTAAACAAGGATTTCTCTTTTGAGCTCTCTGGGTTAATCCGTCTACCTACAGAAGGGACATTTCCTTTTAATTAAGAGACAGCATTGATTGTACCGTATACTGTATATTCCAGTATATTGTAAACACTCTCACATGTCCTGCCTGTCTCAACATTTCCTTATAACAATCAGTCCTTCTAAGGTAGGAGGTACTAAGGTAAACCAGGTGATCAATAAAGAGAGAACAGCATGTACCGAGGGCCTTATAGCTGTGTTAGCTGCCAATATTTTCATTTAATTTTCAGTGGGTCTCTGATATAGATATTGTATCTGTTTTATATTGAGACCCAGAAAGAGAAAGTGGTTTATGACCTCATAACTGGTAAGCTAGGGATTCAAACCTAGGTTTACTGTCTCCATGCTTGAGCCATAATTAGAACTACTCTTCTGTCTGATTCAGTATTCTTCCCATGGATACCACAAGTACCAAAATTGAGTGTATAGCTTGAATGGAAATGTGTATGTTTTAAGTCAGGTACCAGTAACCTACATTTCCAGAGCTGTAGAACCAAACAACTGGAACACAGGGGTCTTATCCCAACAGCTTGAGTTCTCACCAAAGAGCCCAAACTTGAAGTACTTGTGAAATTGGTTGCCAAAAGGTAGACCTTGAGAAATACCCTGACCTTTGTGTTTTGTGGCATGGGTTGTTGGTTCATTTTGTAGTCTCTTAAGCCAACTAAGAGATCCTATGTTAGAAAGGTAACAAGGGTAAGATTTTGATCAAAATCTATATGATTTTGAACAAATACATTTTACTTTCTTTTTCTTTATTTTTTAAAGGCCTGTTTGTTTGGATTTGTTTGTTTGTTTGAGACATGATCTCACTGTGTAGCCTTGGCTGTCCTGAAACTCACCACATAGATCAGGCTGGCCTCCAACTCACAGAGCCTGTCTCTGCCTCATGCTTGGATTAAAGGTATGCACCACCACACCTGGTTTCTCTGGTGTATTAATGTACTGATTTTAGGTGAGCCATTTCTGTATTTTGTGCAGGAAGCACATACCTCCTGCCCAGAGACCTGAGAAGACTCTGGATTAGAGGTTCAGTTGTCTTTCTTTAATCCTAACTCCTCCACATAATTTCTGTATTCTAAAAATTTGTTGAAATCTTTCTGATGTCTTCATCATTGAGGTTTATATGTCATTTAATTTAAGAACTGCCATTTTGGTTTGATTTTGGGAGAGAACACAGGTAAATATGTTTTTAATTGGCCAACTTGAATTAGTAGCAAATTTCAAAGGTGAAAGCAATAGGAAGATACAGTTGGATTTGTATCCAGAATTGCAAAAACTTCACCATGGAATAAAAGTGAGAAGAGGGCAACCAAAGCAGGAGCCTGGTGCCTGGCTGGGTGTGGTGGTGCACACCTTTAATCCCAGCACTCAGGAGGCTGAGGCAGGCAGATCTCTGAAATCAAGGCCAGCCTGGTCTACATAGTGAGTTCCACGCCAGCTGGGGCTACAGGGAGACCCTGTCTCAAAAAGACAAAACAAAACAAAAATGTTCTCTCTCTCTCTCTCTCTCTCTCTCTCTTTCTCTCTGTCTCTCTGTGTCTCTTTCTCTCTCAGCTTTGGAGGTGACATGCCATTACTTCTCCAGTATTGTGTAGTCATATAGACCAACCCTTCTTTTAAAAAATTTTTAAAAGTTTATTTATTAAAAAAAATTTTTTGAGCTGGGTATGGTGGCACAGGCCTGTAGTCCCAGCACTTGGGAGGCAGAGGCAGGCGGGTCTCTGTGAGGTCCCGGACAGCCCGGTCTACATAGTGAGTTCCAGGATGGCTGGGGCTACAGGAGACCCTGTCTCAAAAAAAAAAAAAATTTTTTTTTTGGATTATTTTTATTTTGTGTATGAGTGCTTTGCCTACATGTATGCAGCATGTGTGTGCAATGCCCACAGAGGCCAGAAGAGGGTATAGGATACCTTGCAACTGGTGTTATGAATGGTTGTTAGCTGCCAGGTAGGAACTGGGAACTGAATCTGGATCCTTTGGAAGAGTAGCCAGTGCTCTTAACTGCTGAGCCATTTTTTCAGCCCTGACTTATTTTTATTTTGTGTGTATTTTTGTTTTGCCTGCATGTATGTAAGTGTACCCATGTTGTACAATGCCTGTGGAAGCCAGAAATGGGTGTCAGATACCCTGGAACTGGAGTTACAGATGTTTGCTAGCTGCCATGCAGGTGCTGGGAACTAAACCCAGGTCTTCTGCAAGAACAACCAGTACTCTGAACTACTGAGCCATTTCTCTAGCCCCATAGACCAACCCCTCTATGGATGGGTGAAGATTACTTCCAAGGGTACTGTGTTAGAACCTGACTTTGAGATCTAAGCTAGCTACAACATTTAAGGGAGCTAACTTTAAGCAAGTTCTGATTCTGTTCTATGTTCCAGGCTTAATAGATATGGGGAGAATTCCCATATGTCTTTAAGGGATGGTTTCTGGGAATGCAGGGAGCAGGGAATCCTTCAGAAGCCTCCTGGGTCTCATTTATCTACTAAGGCTCTTTCTAAGTTAGTAACACAGTTGTGCCTGTTTCTACAAACAAGAAGTCACCAGTGAGAGTTGGGAGGAGTACCAGAGGATTACTTTGCTATTTGGTATTATCTGGTGAAATCATCCTTGCTAGTGTGAGCATTTTGACTTCTTTGCCTGTAGAGAGAATTAGCAGAGGGAATTGTACATGTCTTCAGCACTTGGTGCCTTTAAAAACTGTTTTACATTCATCTTCTTGTGATCATCTTAAAGGAGAAGTGTGAAGAAATGGAAAGTTGGCCTTGAAGTCATACATCTGGGTTCGAATTCCAGTTTGGCATTGGCTCACTCCATGATTCTGTACCATATTCTCCCTGGACTCCAGTTTCTTTATGCAAGACATGAGAATGTTAAGCTGGAGTCTCAGTGTTTTGAAGAAGAATCTCACAGGCTACTGGGGTAAGCTTGGGAAGCAGGAAGAGCCTGAGGAAGTAGACTTGCCCATTTCCACTTCAGACACATCAGTTCTTTTTCCTGTTTAAATATTGAGATGACTGATTTGATTGGAAAGAGATTTCTAGGCTTAAAAAAACCCAAGAACTTGGAAGTGCCTGGCTGGAGGGATTTAAAGTCTTAAAGGGCTTCCCAAAAGGAAGAAGTTGGCTTTTCTGATGCTCTTGGGCAAGGCATAGCCAAAGGGTTGTGAGAGAGCCCTCTTTTCTGCATTTGTACAGATACAGTGACAGAGCAGTGGATCTAGATGTCACCCAAGAAGCCTAGGGTTCCCCCCTCCCCTCTCTTACCTTAGATAATTTTTATTTATTTTAAACAGTATTGGCAGAGGTAAGCATTAATTGCCAATGAGTATATCGCTTGTCTCTAAAGTGGTATAGCTTCTTCAGGGGTCTGAATCCAGGTCTTGGGGGATAAAAACTATCCTTGGAAAGTTAGAGGACATGGAACAGGCCTCTTAGAGAGGAGGGGGCAAGTATGTCCTCATCAGGTGAGAAGGGCTGGGGTTCCAAGTTGACCTATGCCTTTGGATTTCTTTTTGTTTTGAAGTACTGGGATTGAACCCAGGGTCTTATGATATAAGACAAGTACTCTGCCACTGAGTTACATCCCCAGCCCTTCTTTGGGTTATATAGATGTAGACATACTTTTTATGGCTTTTATGGTATGTAAGCCACTCTATTTTTTAGATACTGAATTAGAGGAGCTGGTAGATGTGGGAGGAATGCATATGACTCTTGCTTTTAGCAGTTTGGGAGATCTCTTGCTTTTTGGTGGCTCTAGTGCTTACTGTTATTTCCCATACTGTAGAGAACAGCTGAGTGAAACTGATATGTCACCATTCTCCTCTCTCTGCAATTCTCTGTTTTCTTACCTTCCAGGTAAACATTCTGTTTTGGAATAGAAACCTAGAAATTAATGGTTTGGTAGAAGGAGGATTGAACTTTAAAAAAACAGTAGAGCTAGCTTAAGTTATATGTCTTCTATTTTCCTGTGTGACCTTGGGAAAGTATTGCACCTTTCTCAGTTTGTTCTGTTTGTAAGGTAGGATTGCTGTGAAGATTAAAGGTGATAATGCTAAGTACTGCACCTGCTCCCATAGTAAGTGCTTACTAGGTACAAAGTATTTGCTATTTTTGTTCATACATCTTTGAGAATTTAGGATAAATGCTAATTAAATGAAAAAATACCATTTTATTTCAGAGTAGCAAAATCAGTACTGGAAAAAATTTATAGAGTGCTGTCTGATATATTCATTTACCATTTGAATTGGTACATTTTATCTTTTGGATTGTTTAGGCTCAGAGTGCAGTAGTGAATGGCTCAAGGTCATCTAATGGCGGCACCAGGCACTCAGCTTTTAATACCTGGTTCTCCAACAACAAGGGTAGTTTATAGTAATCTTGAGTGGCTGGGCCTAGTAAATAGTCACACTAGGTTCTAACTTTCTGTTTTGAGGGTCATTCATCTGTGTGGCTGGAGAAGCCAGTGATTGCCTTAAGTTTAGATACTGTTGGGTAGAGCAGTATCTTATATATATTCCTACTCTATATATGCATTCTCTGGTGTAGACCTGGGTATCTACCTGCAGACATACCTCCTAGGCTTTTTCCTTGACCACTTAACCCCTTCTTTCTTCTCCATAATTTAGGAAGAAACCCTGAAAAGAGAAGGCAAGTATATAACCAAGATGTCTCTGCGAGTCAATGCCCTTGTGCTGAGTTAGAAATATAGAAAAGAGAGGAATGCAAAGGATGACAAAACTCCTCCAGTCTTCTCCTTCCCCCACCATAGTGTGCTAAGGGCTAGTCCTTCTATTATTGTGGGCAGATACGTTTGCAGAATTTTAAAACTAGAAGTTCCTTATGTGGGCATTCAGCATAGCCTTTATCTTACATTGGGATTCAGTCTGCAGAGTTCCTGCCAAATAGTTCTAGCATCTGCTTACAACCCTCCATGGTAGAGAACTGTACTGTTATGCACAGTCATTTCCATGGTTGGAAATTTCATCTCTACAAAGTAAGATGTACTCCAGTGACTTCTAATCACTCGTCTCTTACATGAGGAAACAGACAAAATGGTGGATGTTAGGCAGGCCATTGGGTATGACTTTTCCATTCTGCCTTCAGCTAGAAGAATCAGGAAAGACAGATATCTAGAAGTTAGTTCTAGAATCTCAATTCAGCCTTGTGTCTTTGTGTGAATTGATTTTCTTAAAATTATTTTTTCATGGTTTTGCTCAATTTAGTAATAAAGACAGTTACTGATCATATGATCTGACACTTAGTAATAAAGACACTCATCATGGTTTTGTAGATTAGTAAGTCAAGGTCGTACAGATTCTCTGGTATAACTGGGATAGAATTTGGTTTCTGGTTACAATTTTTGAATTTCTTTCCATGAACACCTTTTCTAGAGAAGTTGTTACCAGACTTAAAAAAAAAAAACACCCTATTTTATTATTTTATGTGTATTGGCTGGATGTATATAAGTGCACCCGTGTTGTGCAGTGCCTGTGGAAATCAGAAGAGGGCATTGGATTCCCTGGAACTGGAGTTACGAATGATTGTTAGCCGCCATGTGGGTGCTGGGAACCAAACCCAGGTCCTCTGCAAGAGCAGCCAGTGTTCTGAGCCATCTCTCTAGCCCTGTGTTACCAGACTCTTAAACTATATCTGTGCTGGATAGCTTCAGTTGTCAACTTGACAAACCTAGGAAGAGGGAATCTCAGTTGGGAAATTTCCTCTATAGGGTTGGCCCGTGGGCATTTTCTTGATTATTGAGTGATAATGGAGGGCCCAGCCTACTGTGGGTTATGTCACCCCTGGGCATATGGTCCTGGGTTGTATAAGAAAGCAGGCTGAGCACAGGCCAAGAGATCAAGACAGTAAGCAGCCTTCCTCCATGCTTCCTGCTTCAGTTTCTGACTCCACAATCCTGCCTCCATGTTCCTGCCCTGGGTTCCTGCCTTACTTCCCTCAAAGATGGATTGTCACTTAGAAAACTAAAATGAAATAAACCCTTTCCTCCCCACGTTGCCTTTTTTTCTGTTGTTTGTTTTTTGAGACAGGACCTCCCTGCAGCCCCAGCTATCCTGGAACTCACTATGTAGATCAGGTTAGCCTTGATCTCACAGAGATCCTCCTGCCTCTGCCTCCAGAATATTGCTATTAAAGGCAGGCGCCAACACACCCAGCTCAGTGGGTGTTTTATTACAGCAATAGAGAAGCAAACTAGGACAATATCTTTAAGCACTGTGTGGCCTGTGAGAATGACAGATTCTATAAAAACACAGCAACAGGACTGGGACTATAGCCCAGTGGTAGTGCACTTGTCTAACGTGTGAAGGTCCTAGGTTCAATTCTTAGCACTTCAGAACAAAACAGAACAAACCACCACCATCAACATAGGTTTCATCTTAAAAATATTGTTTTTCAACTTTATAAGAGAAGGTAAGAAATTTTATCCACAGACATTTAGGAGTTTATAGAGTGTTTTAGACATGATCAAAATACTGTATTCTGTCTTCTGCAAAAATGTGGGAAATACCAACTTCAAGACAGGACTCAGGAATCTTGACTTTTGTAAGTTTTGTGACTGGTCTACTTTGCCCCCTTACTGTATACCCCTCATGGAAATGTTCTTCATTGTGGAAATTCTCAAACTGGACCTGTGTTGTGTTATAGTGAAAGAAATGTGGACGTATGATCTGAGCAGCAGACCTGTGTTGAATCTTGACTGAGAGCAGAGTGTTAGACACAGTTGAAATGGTAGCTACTGTTATAATCATTTTTATTATTGTTCATGCTTTTTTTTTCTCTTGTAACCTGGGAGTTTCTGAAGGGCAGTGCCATTTCAGTCTGTTAAGTCATAACCCTTGAGCTGTGGATTTAAAATGCTAGGTTGGGCTAGTATTTTTAAAAAGGTCAAATAGAACCCATCAGAAGAAAATGTCCAACTATATATAGAAAAAGCAAGGTTAACTGTAATGCCATAATTCCAGTACAAGGGATGATCAGGAGCTTGAAGCCAGCTGAGCTACTATATAGTGAGACCTTGTATGCATACCCCAAAAGAACAAGGATTGTTTTGTGAAACTTTTGTTGTAATTAAAAAAATATATTTTTTTGTTAAAGTAAAATAAATGCTGAAATATTTCCTATAAAAGCTATTTATTTTTATGTATGTGTGTGAATATCTTGCTTGCATGTATGTGCTCTAATGTCATGCATTGCCCATGGAGGCCAGAAGAGGGTATCAGATCCTGTGGAACTGGAGGTACAGATGGCTGTAAGCTGCCATGTGGGTGCTGGGAACTGAAGCCAGGTCCTCTGAAAGAGCAGCCTGTGCTCTTAACCGCTGAGCCATTTCTCTAGCCCTTTTTGTTGCAATTTTATGTTTATAGATTTGTGTATGTGTGTATACATATGTATGTTCTAGGGTTCAATATAAAATGTACTCTTACTGTAGATTGTTGGCAAAACAGTTTAAGAAATCTTGCTTTTAGAAGAGAGATTGCCTGATTGTTCCTTCATTCCCTTCCTTTCTTTTTTTTCACTCTCCCCTGGCTGGCTTTCAATTTACTATGTAGACCAGGCTGGCTTCGAATTCATAGGTATCCACCTGCCTCTGCCTCCTGAGTGCTGAGATTAAAGGCCTGCACCACAATGCCTGGCTCTCTTGGCTTTTAGAGACAGAGTCTCACTATGTTAGGCTGCCTGTAGCCCAGGCTTTCATGATACTCCTGCCTCAGCCTCTTTCAGGTGCTAGGATTAGAGGCTTGAGTCACCATACTCAGGTTTACATCTTTTATTCTTGGGATTTGTCACAGGATCTGGAACAAATTTGATTTACAAGTAGCCAAGACAGCTTTACTTAATTGCTTATGATATGATACAGACATCAAGCGGAATAAATGTTCACAGAATGTAGAAATTGTCTTTAAAAATTTTAGTACTATGCTGGGTGTGGTGGTGCTCAGGGATCTCTGTGAATTCAAGACCAGCCTGGTTTACAACAGTGAGATCCTGTCTCAAAAAGACCAAAAAAAAAATAAATAAATAAAATAAAATAAAAATTTTAGTACTGGGTTGGTGAGATGGCTCAGTGGGTACAGTAGCATTCTGCCAAGACTGACAACCTTGAGTTCTGTCCCTAGGACCCTATATGGTGGGAAAAGAGAACTGACTCCTGACAAGTTTCCTCTGACCTCCATAGGTCATGGCACACCCACAATCCTCCACCCCTACTGAAATCCTGTTATCCTAAAGACTAAATTTCTTGTCTATCCTGATCCTCTCTCCCCCAAAATGTTTTTCTCTCCAAGATGTTAGAGCTTCTCACCACAAACGGGAAGAGCCAGTGGCTCTCATAACTCTGTAACCTTGATCACACGGATGACTAAAGGGAATCAGTGCAAAATAAGGTTAAGATTTTTGGTTAACATTAAATTTTAAGGATTTGGGAGATGAGAAAAAACAAGAATTGTATGTTAGATAGCTATACACAAGGATATATTATAATGAATCCTTAACATTTAATTTAATATTTGAAATACTATTGATCTTTAATTCATACATTTTAGAGGGAGAAGAGATGTTCTGATTATATTGTCACAAAACAATTGAAAACATATGCAGCATGTAAAGCTAAATTGTTGCTTAAAACTATATGGTTTTAAAAGTTTCCAGTGAAATTGAAAGGTTTTTTTGTTTTTTTTTAAGAGCTCAGTCTTAGCACTGACTTGCCTATCACTATGTAGATCAGTCTGGCCTCAAATTCAGAGATCTGACTGCCTCTGCCTCCTGAGTGCTGAGATTGAATATCTGCTCTATCACGCCTAAAGAAAGTTTTTATTGGCAAACAAAACCAAACAAATTCCTCTGGGCATGTCTGTAGTCCCAAGTACCCAGGAGGTTGTGACAGAAGGATTGCAATGAGTATGAAGTCAGCCTGAGTAACATAGTAAACTCCAGGTCATCCTAGCTGAATGAGACATGCCTCAGAAACAAAACGCTCCCCTCAACAGTTCAGGAAAGTAGAAACTTCTTCTCTGCCACATTCTTTATTATAAGGCATTGACTCATGCAGTCATGAGACTCCTCCTCCACAAGCTGGAAACCCTGGAAAGCCAGATGTATTTTAGTTTGAGTCTGAAGGCCTGTAACTAGAGCAGCTGAGGATGTAAATCTTGCTCTCAGGGCTGGGAAGAGAGCACACATCCCCTTTAAAGCTGGCAGGCTAGAAGCAGGAGTGAATTCTTCCTTCCTCCACCTTTTGTTCCATTCAGGCCCTAAATGGATTGGACAGTGCTGACCCGCCGTGCAGAGGGCACTCTGCTGAGTCCACTGATTCAAATGCTAATATCAAAATATTCCCAGACACACCTAGAATAGAATGTTTAATCTGGGCAGCCTGTGGCCAGTCAGGTTGACACATGAAATTAATTATCACAAGAGCTTACATTGCTGGTGCCTACAAGATAGAGGAATAAATTTCAGCTTTTACTTATTGTCTAAGTGACCTAAGGCAAGTGAACTAGCCTCTCATTTTCTTCTCCAAAATTACTTCAGAAGCTGGTTGTAAAGATTGAGTGAAGTAAGCTTATGACAGTGGTTGGCACGTAAAGAGCACTTAATATCCCCCCCCCCCTTTTTTTTAAAGGGAGAGGCAAATTTATTCTTGAAATACTAGTAAGAACTAGATGTGGGAAATGTTTGTGATGCCCTGTGTGTGGCTGGTTACTCTATAAAGCCCATTTGCTTATGTATTCCTTCTCCATATTTTTCCTCTCCCTAAGATACCTGGGGAGAAAGCCACTTCCTGGGGAGAAAGTCCAGTGTAAGCTGTTACAGCTTGCCCTTGGCCCCTCCCTGAGCCCAGTTCATTCCTGTAGGCTGGGAAAAGGATATTAGTTCACATTATCCAACCAAGTTAAACTTTTCAGGCAGAACATCTTGCTTAACCTTGGGAAGAAAGAGCAATAGAAGGTGTAGCTCTGCAAGAAAAGGACCCTGGACAAGGTAAGTCAGAAAGGCCCTCTGGTCTACAGCCCAGACTGGAGTGAAAGAGGCCACCCATCGAGTGTCTGACCTCAGAGGAAGGAAATAGATCTTGATTTTAAACCTGTGGGGCAGTTGGGGTAGAGGAGTGCGAGGGAGGAGAGGGAATACCTGCCAGGTACCTGAGCTGCATTTTGGGTTAGCTCATGGAAAAACAGCAGCCTGGGAGTCAGGAGGAAAAGACAGATGTTCTTCCATTGATCTTTTGTAAATTTCTTGTCCATTCTGAATTTTGGTAAATTGAGATCTAAAATGTGTATTCCTGTTTAATAAGATATAGAAGATAGATCCATGTACTATAGCAGCAGTTCAGAGGTGGTCAGAAGGTAGAACATCTGTTTGATTTGTTTGTGTGTGTGTGTATGTATATACATATGATATATGTATGTCTGCTGCTGCCTTTTTTTTTTTCTGTCTGTGAGGGAATTTCAAGATTTTATTAGTTGAAGTGGAAAAACTCAGTTATGGGTACCACCATTCCATAGGCTAGGTTCCTAGACGGATGAAAAGGATAAATCCAGCTGAGTATTCATCACTTTCTGCTTCCTGAATGTAGATGTATGTGACCAGCTGTGCCTTCTGTGCCATGATGTGACCCAAAATAAATATTTCCTTCCTTCCTTCCTTCCTTCCTTCCTTCCTTCCTTCCTTCCTTCCTTCCTTCCTTCCTTCCTTCCTTCCTTCCAAGTTTCGCTCTCATGTAGCTCTTATTTATTTATTTATTTTTGGTCTTTTTGAGACAGGGTCTCCCTGTAGCCCCAGCTGGCCTGGAACTCACTGTGTACACTACACTGGCCTTGAACTCACAGAGATTTACTTCCCTCTACCTCCTGAGCACTGGGGTTAAAGGTATGCGGCATGCCCCTGCTGCTTACCTTCTTAGTTGAGTGTTGGGATTACATTGTGTCTAATCTGTATTCATTTCTCAACACTTCAGGACTTTTATTTCAGGTGGCGGAATTCTCTGCTGGGATGTGAAGTTGTCCTGTGCATTGTAGGATGTTTGTTTATTTCTTTATTATTCGTGTGCGTGCGTGCGTGCGTGTGTGTGTGTGTGTGTGTGTGTGTGTGTGTGTGTGTGTGCGCATGTGCCAGTTTGACTTTGGGTATCGTCTTCTGTGTCTCCACCATATTCTTTGGGTATCTTCCTCTATTGCTCTTCACATATTACAGGTGTGTGCTGGCACACCTGACTTTTATGTGGGTGCTGGGTATCTGAACTCGGGTCCTGGTACAAGCACTTTACATACCAGGCATCTCCTCCGCCCCCTCATTGTATGTTGAGCAGTGCTCCTGTTCTTTATCCACTAGATGCCAATAGCAACTCCCACACCCCACACAGTCATGACAGAATGTCTAGGTACTGCCAAATATCATGGCGGGGCAAAATAAGCCCTAATGAAGAGCCAGTACTCTGTGCATATGGGTAGTAGGACAGCCAAAAGATAAATTAATACAATCTCCTATAGCATTTACCGTGTGCCAGCTACTATTCTAAACCTTAAAGTATAATTACTCATTTAATCCATGAGTTAAGTATTATTATTATCATGGTTTTACAGATGTGGAAATTGAGGGAAAGAAAGGTTAAATGGCTTAATAGGTGCTAGTGTTTTCATAAGTATGTGCTGTTAGGGACTGTACTAAGTCTCTTACATGTATGTTATTTGATTTAACCCTTACACTCACTCTGACATTGTCATGGTTTTATATATAGATCCAGTTGTGTATGTAACTGGCTACTAAGCATTGAGAGCATATTGAAGTAAGGGATTGATTTCCTTTATTTTAAGCATTTAGTATTGTCAACCTGATAAAGAGCTTTAGTGTTCAGAGTATTTTCCCCTCAAAACAATACTGTCAGATACTAATATTATTTCCATTTTATAGTTTAAGAAACAGATTTAGAGAAATTGGCTTGTGATGCATGGTGACTGGTGGAGATGGCTTACATTTGTGAACATTTTGTGTTTATTTATGGTTGACCATAATGCTTTCAGTTGCTCAAAGCATGATAGTGAGTGACATAATGAAAAAGAAGACAGCCCCTGTCTGTGTTGGGAGGAGAGCTGCGAGAAGCCGCTTCTGGTTTCTTACCTGGGATTCCTCGGAAGAATACCCACATCTTACTCCTGATTTGCATTGGCTGTGGAACACAAGTTGTAATTATGCTATAATTAGATTATTTTTTAATATCTAGCTTCAGAATTCTGTCTTGTAAACCCCACGAGCATAGAGACTATTATACATAATCTTGCATGCAGTAGTTGCTGTATTTGTGAAAATTCAGAATCATAAATAAGCCTACACGAGAAGGGAATTGAGTGGCAGAGACTGATTTAGTCGAAATTATGTACAGTTTGGTAGTAGTTTGGGTCAAGTTCTGACTTTTCCTATCCCAGGGTCCAGAGTTCTTTGTACACCCACAGGCTGCTTTGTTATATTAGCATGACTGGGCTAAATAATTTTGCTCTGTCAGCTGGGGCAAAGTTCTTCATTTTCCTTTAAACAGAAGTGACAAACAGCTGTTCTTTTCCCCTTTCCATCTTCAGTTGCTCACAAATGATGTTGTCCTGGTACCGCCTCCAGCCACAGAATAAATGTCTCCCCAGGGCCAGGGAAACTTTGCTGCCCCTGCCAACCCCAAACTGGAAACCATGTTACAGCTATTCTTGAACATCTACTTCCTATTTCAGTGGTGTGGTGGTCACAGTGTGCTAGTTGGAATAGAAAGTAGGGCTTAGGGTATAGGGAAGAAGGCAATTGGGGGTATCTGTTAAACTTTTTTTGGGTTGTTTTTGCTTGTTTAGGACTGCATGCTGGGTGCCTGTGTACACACACTCTAAGGCTTCCTTATTCATAATAAACTTGGAGATCTGCTCATTTTCTCTTTATCTTATGGGGTAAAGCCACAAAACTACTTAAATTAGATGAGGAAAATATCTTTCAGTTTCAGTGATTTTAGTCATTAATACTAGTGACAAGGAATGTCTATCAAGAAAAAACAAGGGTCTCAGGAAATCATTTGTGTGTACGATATTTTCATGCTCCCCCCCCCCCCCAACTTCCAGCCCCTTTGTAAAAGTAGGGACTACTGTTACATTCTTCTTTTACAGATAAGGAAGGTAAGGTCCAGTGACAAGTGATGATCATGGAGATGACGAGTCCTAGAGCCAGAGTTTGAACCTAGGTCTTATGCCTCTTCACCATGTTTTTTTAGTGCTGTGTTTAACAGCTGTATTTTTGTTTGCTTTTTGAGAAGGCTTCATGTAGCCAAGACTGACCTCAACCCACCGTGTAGTCAAGGATGACCTTGAGCTTCTGATCCTCCTACCTCTACTTCCTAAGTGCTGGAATTATAAGCGGGTGCCATCATGCCTGGGTTTTTTTTTTTTTTGGTCTTTTTGAGACAGGTTCTCCCTGTAGCCCCAGCTGTCCTGGAACTCACTATGTAGACCAGGCTGGCCTTGAACTCACAGAGATCCACCTGCCTCTGCCTCCCAAGTGCTGGGATTACAGGCGTGCACCACCACGCCTGGCTATGCCTGGTTTTGTGTAATGCTGAGGATGGAACCCAGGACCTCATGCATGCTAGGCAAGCACTCTGTCAACTGAATCACATTCTAGTCCCTAATAGCTTTATTTGGATATAATTCATAGGGCTGGAGAGATAGCTCAGTGGTTAAGAATGGATACTGCTGTTCCAGAGGACCTGAGTTCAGTTCTCAGCATCCATATCAGGCAGCTCACAACTGCCTGTAACTCCAGCTCTAGGTAGGATCCAATGCCTCTGTCCTCTGCAGGCACCTATACTCATATGCACGTAGTAACACACAGACATACACATAACACATAATTAAAAATAAATCTCAACAAAAATATAATTCATATAATCACAAAATTCACCTAGGTGTAAAGTATATATACTTCAGTGTTTTTAAAGTTTATTCACAGAATCATATAATCAGTACTGCAATCTAGTTTTAGGACATTTGGCCATCATAATAAGAAACTCATTAGCATTTACTTGCTGTTTTCCCATATCCCATCAGCCTAGTCTTAGGAAATTATTATTAGTTTATTTATTTGTTTCTATAGATTTTATTTGCCTACTTTGGACTGTGCCTGTAAGTGAAATCATACAGCATGTAATTTAAAAAATTGATTTATTTTCATTTTATATAGTATGAGTGTTTGTCTACATGTATTTAAGTGTACCTCATGCATGCAGTGCCCATGGAGGTCAAAAGAGGGCATTGGATCCCCTGGAACTGGAGTTACACTGGTTATTAGCTGCTATGTGGATGCTTGGACTCCAACCCAGGTCCTCTGCAAGAGCAGCCAGTACTTTTTAAAAAAAAAATTTATTTTTATTTCATGTGTATGAATGTATTGTCTGCATGTATATAAGTGTACCCATGTCATGCAATGCCCACAGAGGCCAGAAGAGAGTGTTGGAGTCCCCTGGAACTGGAGTTATGGATGGTTGTTAGCCACCATGTGGGTGTTGGGAATCGAACCTTGGTTCTCTGTAAGAGCAGTCAGTGCTCTTAACCACTGAGCCATCTCTCCAGTCCATAACACCCCTCCCCGTGTGTGTGTGTGTGTGTGTGTGTGTGTGTGTGATGTGTATGTACACATACATGCAGGTACATACATGGAGGCCAGATGAGGATGTCAGATGGATTCCGCTATTAATTCCTCTATTACTCTCTGCTCAGTTCCTTTTAGGCAATCTCTCACTGAGCCTGGAGTTTGCTGTTTTTTGTCTAGTTAGTGGTCAACAAGCTCCAACAATCTTCCTTCTTCTGCCTCTCCATTACTGGGGTTATAGATACATGTGACCATACCTGGCTCTTTAAGTGGGAGCTGGGGAACTGAACTCAGGTCCTCATGCTTACATAGCAAGCACTGTCTTAACAACCAAGCCATCTCCCCAGCTGCAACCTCTAACCTTTTGGTCTTATTTCTTTCCTTTAGCATAATGTCTTCATTCTGTAACATGTATTTTCTTTCATTGCTAAATAATATTTAGCATTTTTTTGCTAATTAATATTCCACTATGTAGAATTTTGTTTCTATCTTTATTGCTAAATAATCTGTTGTTTAGGTATACCATGTTTTGTTTATTCATTAGTTATTGGGTAATGGACTGACTTCCACTTTCTGGCTGTAGTGAACAATACTATTATGAACACATTTAGGTCTAATTTTTATGTGGATGTGTATTTTCATTTATTCTAATTATACATATATATGCATATATATATGAGTGGAGTTGCTGGGGTATTTGCTAATTTATGTTTACTCTTCTGAGGGCTTCTAGACTTTTTTCCAAAGGAGTTGCATTATTTTATACCTCTACCACATACATGAAAACTGCAGGTCCGTGCCCTCATCTCTTCTCTATTCAGTGGTTTCATCTTTATCCGTAGGAAAGCTGGACCTGATGGTGTTCACAGTTCTGTTTACTTACAGGCATTATGAAATGACTTGGTTCTTGAGGGTTTTCTTTCACCTGACCCTTCTGAAGAGTGTTTTTTATTTTTTGAGATAGGGTATGTATATATCTCACACAGGCCTTGAACTTGGAGTCATCCTCTTGCCTCTTCATCTCAAGTTCTAGGAATATAGGCATGTGCCCCAGTGCCCAGTGAAGTTGCCATTTTGGGTAGCTTCAAGAGGTATGGATGGATGGATGACTGTTCCTGTTCTGGTTTGGAGTGGGGAAAGATGCTTTGCTTTTTTCTTAGTAGGCCTGAATTGCACTGCTATCTTGAATCGTCTTCATACCATAGCATATTCTGTGACTAATCCTTAAGAAAGGCCATTTCCTTCAGCATCACATAAGCCTTAGGAGGGGGAAGGACCACTGGAGAGGTAGTATACGTTTCAGTGCTCAGCTATATGTTTAATTCACAGTGAAACACTGAATGAAGGAGTCCATTTATTCTAATCATGCTTTGATTGCCTTACCTAGCAAATTAAAAAGAGAATAATACTTTTATAGCAAAATCTCTGAAGGTGGGTATGAGTCAGAAATTATGCTCTAGATATATACTTGCGTTATTTGCAAAGGATGAGAGTTGTAATAATGTAGTAAAAATTAATGTAATCAGTGCAAATACATTTAACAATACATATATTTGAGGGTGTTTTAAAAGAATCTAATTAGCAACTAATAGCAAAATGCATAAGATAGCAAGAGTATAAAATGCAACTAGATGAAGACTATATTTAGGCTTTCATTGTATTCTTGGTACTTTTAAAATTTATTTTTATTTTTATTTTATTTTTTTTTTTTGAGTCAGGGTCTCACTATGTAGCCCTGGCTGACCTGAGTTCTCTGAGTAGACCAGGCTAACCTCCAGCTCATGGAGATTTGCCTGACTTTACCTGGGATTAAAAGTGTGCCACCATGCTCAACTTTTCTTGGCACTTTAAACATTTTTTTTTAACACTTCATAATAGTTATTTATCCCCGTTTGGTAGCTGTAAACTTCCAGATCAGAGAGATAAATAATCGGCTCAAAGGGCAAGTCAAGAATAAAAACTGGACTCAACTCTAGAGTCTAAATTTTTTTCTTTTGTTTTTTGTATTCTTTTAGTAAAGAGATCTTTCCTTCTGTCTCTCCTTCTTTTGAGAAGGCCTTGATGGTGTGGAACATAGGGGTCCCTTTTAAGAAAGGAAAACATTTGGTCTTGTTGACAGGTCTAGCTTGTCTCCATGGCCTAAACATTTCTGAACACTGGAGGAGAATGTAGGTCTGGGGCTAATTTAGTCATTGGTTATTTGGACACTCAAAGAACTGGGCCAAAACGGGAACAAGGACTTTTAGAATAACAAAGTCATTATCTCTGTGTTGAGGAAATGTTTGAAGTTGTTAAGTTTTGTATCTGCGGAATAAGAGAATCTTTTTTTCCCTAAAGTCGGAGAATCCCGTGATAAGTTTTTCCTCCAAATAAACTAATCTTCAAAACTCAGTTTCACTCTTGAAGCTGTGTCATCTTCTAGTCCCTTCTTCCATAACCCCTGAAATCTAATCAGTACCAGATACATAAGCTTCTTATCTTTGGGAAAGGACTTTTCTTGGCATCCCATAAACATACAGTAGAAAGGAAATAAGGGGCCCAGAGTCTAGTCTCAGCCTTACTTTTGACTTTATCGTATGGCTTTGTGACCCTGGAGCAGTGGATCATTCACCATCCCACAGCTACTATAGACCTTCAGATCCTCATCGTTTCTTTCTCATCAAAATTTTCTTTTGAAATTATCACAGACTATTTTGTCTGGCTCTTTTGAGCCTTAGTACAGTGAGGAGGGTAATACTGAGGCTCAGTTTATGAGGAAGGAAGGTCAGAATTAGTGTCCATTTCCTTGTAGAGGAGTATTTCCTACATTCTTCATGGTTTCATGTTTAATTCTGTACATCTGTGTTGCTTCTGACTTGTTGACTGCTCCTTGAAGGTACCCAGTACAGGGCATTGCATCTAGCAGACACTTAGGGAGGCTGCTGGACTCCGTGGAGGGAATGAGTTCTGGGCAGGGAAGCTACTGCCTACTGTAATGTCCTTTACTTTTTTTTTTTTTTTCTATATTCTCATCCCAAATAAAAGAATTCCTGGCCACAGGCATATGGGCATTTAAAGCTGAAAATTATAACAGCTGTCTCCTTACCAAAAAAGCTTGCCCCAAACTTTCTTGAAGGCATATGCTATCATGGGACATATGAAAGCCTGTCTGCCTTTGTCCATCTTTGCAGGGCACTTAGGCTAAGGAAGGTTCTAGACTTTCTCAAACTCCGTTTGCACTGTTCTGGTTTCTGTAGGAGCTGTATGGAGAAAGGCAGCATCTTGGCTGGGTTTCTTGAGAGATGTGGGGTATGTGGGAAGGAAGAGAAAGCAAAAATGGAATTTTTAGGGCACACTTGCTCCCCCACTTGCTCCCACCGCAGCAGCATGTTGAACCTCTTATTTGCTTAGCCATTCTCCAGGCTCTTGCCTAGGCTTTCTTTGCCGTCCTACGTTTGAGCTGTCTTGGTTTCAGTGCCTACGCTGTGGTGTTTCCTGGTGATAGCAGTCACTGATAAGGAAGTGATTGTTCACTTTTGTGTTTCCTATCTGTTTTTTTGTAAAATGATTCAACCTGTAGCGTTTACTGGGTTTAAAGTTCTTGTCAAGTGTTAAGCTCTCTGTACCTCACTTTTCTCATTTGTAAAAGAAAGGTAATAAAGCATCTTTTTGTGTGTGCGGTGTATGTAGGTGTTTGTGTGTATGCATGTGGAGGTCATAGGTTGATGCTGTTTCTTCCTCAGTTGTTCTCCACCTTAAAGAGACCGGGTCGCTCACTGAATGTGGACCTCGCCGAGTCAGCTAGGTTGGCTGACAAGTGAGCACTCGAGTCTGCCTTCCTCTGCTTTCCTGCTGCAGGTGCTGGGTTACAGGCTCATGCACACTGCTGTGTCTGACTTTTTTACCTTTAGGTCCTTATGTTTGCAAGCAGGCACTTTACTGACTGAGCTACCTCCCCAGCCTCTTAAAGCCGATTTAAAATTTTTTTTTTTAACATTTATTATTTGTGCATGTGCATGTGTGTTCCATGTTGCCCATGTGGGGGTCAGAGGACAACCTGCAGGAATTGTGTCTCTTCTTCCATCATGTGAGTTCCAGGATTGAACTCATGTCCTCAGGCATCGGGACAAATGCCTCTACCCACTGAGCCATCTCACTGCCCCTAAAGCTGATTTTTGTTTTGTTTTGTTTTGGAGACAGAGTCTCCTGTAGCCCCAGCTGGCCTGGAACTTACTATGTAGACCAGGCTAGCCTCAATCTCAGAGGAATCCACCTGCCTCTGCCTCCTGAGTGCTGGGATTAAAGCATGCGCCACCATGCCAGGGATAAATTGATTTTGTTAGCTTTGATTTTATTATTTGTCATAACCTTGGAATCATCATCTTAAGCAGTGTCTTGGCCTTAGTGTATAATTTCGCACTTTTTGAGTCATTTTTACTGAGATTGTCTTGTGCAGTCTTCATAATATGCTGAGAGAAGGAAGACTGTGTGATTGTTCCCACTTGGCAGATGAGGAGATTGATCTCCAAGAAGTTGAGTCTTGTCTGAGGACAAGGGCTTCCTCCTCCTGGTCTGGGGCAGTGTGGTAAAAAGGGCCCTTTGTGAAAACATGTTTATAGTCTTAAGGAAAGTCACCTCAGTTTCTACTTTATTACCCAGAAGTGCTAACTATTTCTTAATTCACTTTTATTTAGCAATTATCAGGCATGCAGCATGCTTGCCCTGTGCTAGGCCTGCGTCTTCCCTCAAGCTGTCATACTTGACTGAGGGTGATAGATTATCAGTTTAAGTGAGAAGAGCGATAGCAAATGTATGTGTGTGGCAGTGGTGCTACTGGAGGCACTGAGGTGGGACGGGACTAGGAGAGTGCCACAGAGATAGCTTTGGGGCAGGGCCGTGCTGGTGAGAAGGCTCCAGATTGCATATAAGAATTGAATTATAAAACATGGCAATAGCACTTTTCATTTGTTGGGGTTAGTTATTTTACGTTAGGCTAGGCAAACCCTGTATTGCTAAATTGTATTAACTTCAATCTTGGCAGGATTGCTATTTGTTTGGCTTGGTTTTTCAAGATAGGGTTTCTTCTGTAGCCCAGGCTGACATCATACTTGTGGCAATTCTCCTGCCTCAGCTTCCTAAGTGCTCAGATTTACAGGCTTGAGCTACCACAACTAGGAGAATTTAAAAAAATTTAAATTTATACCAGGCATGGTGGCACATGCCTTTAATCCCATCACTCAGGAGGCAGCGGCAGGTGGATCTCTCAGAGTTCAAGGCCAGCCTGGTCTACATAGTGAGTTCAAGGACAACTGGGGCTACAGGAAGAGCAAAAAAGACCAAAAAAATTTTTTTTTAAAAATTTATTTGGGGCTAGAGAGATGGCTCTTGCAGAGGACCTGGGTTTGATTCCCAGAATCCACATGGTGACTAACAACTGTCCATAACTCCAGTTCCAGGGGATCCAACACCTTCTTCTGATCTCTGTGGGCATTGTGTGACATGGGTGCACATACACACATGCAGGCAATAAGTCATACACATAAAAATTAAAATAAAATAATTTTAAAAATTTAAATTTATTAGAGAGAGAGAAAGAGAGAGAGAGAGACAAAGTCATAGGACAGCTTTGGAAAGTGGTTTTCTCTTTCCACTGTGGGTTCTGTGTATCGAACTCCAGGCATCAGTCTCGTGCAGCAATTGCTTTTACCCGCTGAGCCAGCTCATTGGCCCTGGGGCATTTTTAAAAAAGTGTTTATTTATGGGAAGGAAAGTTAGAAGTGAGAGGTAACTAAAATGGATATTGTCATTTGTTTTTACTGCACAACATTTGGTGTTCTGTTTCAGAAGTCTCATTAGGGACAAAGATTCAGTTCCTTAAAGGATGAAAATTTAAATACTTCCCAACATTCCTTGATTTGAGGGCACAGGTAGTGACCCAGGTTTTACCAGGGCAGTATGCCTACACCACATATTTAGAGCTTAAAGATGGAAGTGAGAAAGTAATGGAGTTTGCTTGCTCCTGGAGGCAGAGAGGAGCATCAAGGTTGCATTTCTGGCACTGGAGTGGCATTGGTGCTCGTGGTTGGAGAGTGAAGCTGTGGTCCTAACAGTATTGGAGACTGTGCAGTGAGTGGCTTCTTCACTGGGCTAGATATTCCACGGAGCCTTGTGCTTTGTCCTGGAAGTCTAGCCTCAAGCCTGTTTCTCTGTCATTGCCAGAATTTTTGTGAGCCACTCAATATTCTTCTAGTAAATCTTTCTGCTTAATCACCTAGGGCCTAGTACACATATGAAAGAGTCCTTGATTACAGCCTATAGGACACATCTCCTGTATTACCTGTTTTTGTAATAAAAATTTTATTGGATTACACCTATGTTATTTATATAGTCTATGGCTAAGTTTGTGCTATGAAGGCAGAATTGAGTAGTTGAGACAGAGATGACAGCCTGCAAATCTAAACTGTCTGGACTTTCACAAAAATTTCCCAGCCCCTGCTTTAACTGATAGTATTTTTCTCTTAACAAAACGATATTTACTTCATCAAGCAGTGAATGTTGGGTAGTGTGGGGGTTTTGGCTTTGCTTCCAGGATGCACAGGACAAAATTTGGTCATGATTTACAGTAGCTGTTTTTAGCATGGGATGTTGGTACTGTGTTACAACTTTCTTTTTTATTACCTGAATCCTGTTGATGATTATCATTATCTTAAGTTATATGCTGTATGTATTTTTCTGTGTGTAAATAACCTGAAAGCCATTTTTTAAAATAGACGAGTGATGCTATTTTTCTGAATGTTTTGTTTAAAGGACTTCTTAGGGAAAGTGATTGCCTGGCTACTTGGGACTACAAAAAAATTAAAGTGTGTTTTTTAGTCCTTTCATATCTATTCAGACCTAATAAGAGGAATGCACTTATGGTTAGGGACTAATGCCTACAAATAATAATGATGATGATAATGGACAAGGGACCGGTGGTCAGTAAGAGATTGGTGTTTCTGAGTACTAAGAATCATCTCTTTCATGATTTTTTTTTTTAAATCTTTTTGAGACAGGGTCTCCCTGTATCCCCAGCTGGCCTGGAATTCACTATGTAGACCAGGCTGGCCTCAAACTCACAGAGATCCATCTGCCTCTGTCTCCCAAATGCTGGGATTAAGGACATGTACCACCATGCCTGCCTTTCTTTCGTGATTTTCTAGTATGCTATTGCTTTAATATCAGGAATACTTTCAGCTGTATATATTAGAAAAGCTAACAACTTGGGATGTAAAAAATAATTTTCTTTATTCACCGAGAAGGAAGGTGACTGATGGCTGGCCTGGGTTCAGCTGCACCACCATTGGGAACCTGGTTCTTTGTCTTTCTCCGCTTGGCTAACTTCAGAGAATTTACTTTCAGTCCTTATGCTGTGATATCCTGGCTAGAAGTCTGGATACTAAGAACTCTAGAAAAGAATATTTGAAGAAAGGGGGAAGGGCAGAATTAGCCCTTTTATGTCTTATTTTACAATTAAAGCAACCATTCCCCTTGAGGTTTTTTTTTTTTTTTTTTTTTTTTTTTTTTTTGGTCTTTTTGAGGCAGGGTCTCCCTGTAGCCCCAGCTGACCTGGAACTCGCTACGTAGACCAGGCTGGCCTTGAATTCACAGAGATCTGCCTGCCTCTGCCTCCCAAGTGCTGAGTTCTTTTTTATTGTTGTTTAATTTTTATGTGTATGAGTGTATTGCCTCCATGTATGTAAGTGCACCCATGTCGTTAAGTGCTCATGGAGGTCAGAAGAGGGTGTCAGATCCCCTGGAACTGGAGTTACAGATGGTTGTTAGCCATCATGTGGGTGCTGGGAATTGAACCCAGGTCCTCTGCAGGAACAGCCAGTGCTCTTAACTGCTGAGCCATCTCTCCAGCCTGCATTTTGTTGAGACTGGGTTTCATTTTATCCCTGGCTGGTCTGGAGCTCACTATGTAGACTAGGCTGGCCTCCAGTTCACTGAGATATGCCTTCCTCTGCTTCCTGAGTGCTAGGATTAAATGCATAACCCACCATGTCTGGCCTTCCTTCCTTCCTTCCTTCCTTCCTTCCTTCCTTCCTTCCTTCCTTCCTTTTTTTAAAAATATTTTATTTTATGTATATGAGTGTATTGCCTGTATTTTATGTGAGTGCACCCATGTCATGCAATGCCGCGGAGGTCAGAAGAAGGCTTTGGATTCCCCTGGAACTGGAGTTAAGGACGGTTCACAGCCGCCATGAGGGTGCTGGGAATCAAACCCAGGTCCTCTGCAAGAGCAGTCAGTGCTCTTAACCGCTGACCCATCTCTCCAGCCCCTCCTTTGATTTCTTAAAAGCTTTCTAGTTAGAATTGAGTGCTATGGGCACATCTAACTTAAAAGGAGGCTGGGAAAATGAGTATAGATGCTCTTTAACTTAAAACAGGTTTATATCCCCCATAAAGCCATTGCACACACACACACACACACACACACACACACACACACACACACACACACATACACACACACACACTAATCTTTTTGGCATCTGTTTGTATGTGTGGGCACATGTATGTCGTGGCATGCTTGTGGAGGTCAGAGGACAACCTCAGTTGTCAGTCTTTGTCTTCCACCTTATTTGAGATGGGTCTTTCTTACTGTTTACTGTTGTGCAAGACAGGCTAACTAGCTGGTTAAGCATCTGGGAACTCTTCTGCCTCTACCTCTCATTTCCCTATAGGGACATGCTGAGATCACTGACATGTGTGCTACTGTGTCTAGTCTAGCTTTTTATGTGGGTTCTGGAGATCTGAATTCAGGTCATCAGGCTTTAGCAGCAAGTACTTTACCAACTGGGCCACCTGCCCAGCTTGCTTGCTTGCTTATTTGTTTGTTTGTTTGTTTGTTTATTATATTTTAAGACAGGGCATCATATAGCCCAAAAAAGATCTCAAACTCATTATGTAGTTAAGGGTGATTTGAACTTTTGTTCTTTCTGCCTCTGCCTCCTAAAGGCTGGGATTATTTATAAGCATTTACCATCATAAAACTATTTTAAATTGAAATATTAAGTTAAGGGCTGAAGAGATGACTCTGTGGTTAAGAGCACTGACTGCTCTTGCAGAGGACCTGGGTTTGGTTCCCAGCACTCACACAGCAACTAACAACTATCTTTTATAGTTCCAGGGGATCTGATGCCCTCTTCTGGCCTCTGAGGGCATTGGACACATGTAGTACATTTACATACATGCAGGTAAAACACCATCCATACAAAATTTTTTAAAAAAAGAAATGTTAAGTTAAAAGTGCATTTAATTTAATGAATTTAAGTATTGAATACCATAGCTTAGCATCACAGTGAACTCCATAATGTCACCCGTTTATTCTTGTGATTGTATGACTGATTGCAAACTGTGTCTTGCGGCCTTGAAACAGTCTCACAAGGTATCATAATCACAAACAATATCCTGCGAAAAGATAACAATTAAGATTGTGAAGGACAGTTTTTCTCTCTTTTTAGACTTTTTTTGAGCTAGGGTTTCTCTATGTAGCCCTAGCTGGCCGGGAACTCACTATATAAACCAGGCTGACCTCAGACTCAGAGAGATCCACCTGCCTCTGCCTCTGGAGTGCCAGAACTGAAGGCATGAGCCACACCCAGCTATGAAGGACAGTTTCTACTGAATACATACCACTCTGTTAGCTGTGGTGGGGCATGCCTGTAATCCCAGCACTTGAGAAGCTGGAGGATTGAGAGTTTAAGGCCAGCTTGGGATGCTTAGCAAGAACCTGTCTGAAAAAAATTAAGTATTTGTAGTGTATATCATTCCAAAACAATGTTTGGTGGTGTCTAGGTTTTACTGAAGCTGCCTTATTCTGGAGTGGGACTAAAGTACTAATAAGTGAAGAGATAAAAAGCACCTTTTCAACCTAGAGGTAAAGAGAAGCATTAACAAAAACTTTTAGTAAATCAGAATGAATATTTGAACAGACCTAAGGGCCATATATAGAAGTGTCTGTTCTATTTGAGGAACTCTTAGGAAGCTTGCATAGAGTGATAATGTTTGAGTTGAGTCTGTAGAGACAGGTAGAGGAGAAAGTAATGGGAGAGTGCTTCGTGGCTGCATTTTCCCTGGTGGTTGGTTGGAGATACCATCATACCTCAGAGAATGTCCATTTCATTACTTGACCCTTCAGTTATTTGAATGTTCTTATATCATTCTCCATTTCTTTATTCTTCCTCCTCTTTCTCTCTTTCTTTTCTCTTTGGTTGGGAGGACAAAGGTGATTTCTATGACACAGTGGGAAGAGAACCACTTGTAGGCCATTCCTTGTACCATTCTTTCCCAGTCTTTGGAGCTTTCTGTGGGCTCTTCCTTGCTGTCATTCAGTCATCCGTTTCTTCATCTAGCCTTTACTTACCCATCCACCTACTACTTGCAAGGAATAATTCCTGGGTCTAGAGAAAAAGATGGGCCTGGTTCTTGTGGAGCAAACATTCCATTAGGGGGAATCAGTTAGTAAACAGGTATGTTATTCGGTGAAAGGTGCTAGGGATCCAAATAAAGCAGAATGAGAGGGGGGAGCTGGGTGTGGTGGAACATACCTGTAGTCCCAGTTTACTTGGGAGATTGAGGCCGAAGGATGATTTAAGCCCAGGAGTTCCCCACCAACCTGGCAGACATAGCAATACCCCCATCTTGTCTTGTAGAAAATATGTTGATACAGATTGATAACAGTTGATACATTTTTATGGAGTGGGCAGGGAACACCTCTGTTAAAGCAACATCTGTCTAGAGACCTGAAAGGCAGGAATAAGCTTTATGGATATTTAGAGTGGGAAATGTTTTCAGACCAAATGAGTATCACTACAAAGAGTCAGAGGTAAGAGTCTCTGTAACCTATTGGAGAAAGCCATTGTGCGAAGAGCAGAGTGACTCAAGAAGTAGGCGAGTCTGTAAGCCCCTCCTGCTTTTTTTTTTTTTTGATGAGGACTGAACCTAGGGTTGTGTGTAGCCAGATAGGTGCCATACCACAGAGCTACATCCCTAGCCCAGGACCCTTTTTAACCCAGTGAATTGGGATGTAGTTTTGAAGGTAGACTTGATAGGATTTACTGATGGATTTTATTTCTATAGGGTTGATAGTAAAGTAGAAAGAAGAATCAGACTTTTGACTTAGTAACTGTCATGGATTGAGTATGAAACATTCCCCACAGCCTCACTGAACCCTTGGCCCTCAGCTGGTGGCACTTTTGGGAAGTTTTGGAGGGAGATGAGGCGTGGCTGGGTAGGTCACCTGGGGCAGGCTTACAGGTTGTAGCCTGGCCCTGGTTTTAGTCTGGTGATCCTCGTGCCTCTGACTCCAGCATATCCTACCAGTGTTCACCACCACAGGCTAGATGTCTGCTTCCTGTCTACTGACGTGAGGTGACTTAACCGCTGTGATATGACCACCCCCATGCTCCTACAGCCAAAACTGGAGCCCCAACTTCATGCCTCTCCTGCCATGAAACTGAACTAAAATGAATCTGTCCTACTCTGTGTTGCTTCTTGTCAGGTATTTTATTGCTACAATGAGAAAAGAAAGTAACACAGTAACTGAAAGAGCAAAAATGCCATGTAGGGAGATAACTGAAGGAGGGAGAGGTTTGGGACCTGTTAAGTCTGATGACGCAGCTATTTCTTTCCTGAGGGTAAGAGCTAGGTCTTGTGATCTTTGTGTAAATAGTATTGTGTCTGATGTGTAGAACTTAACTCTGAATGATGAGATTACTTCCTGTTTCCTGACCAGGAGTCATACTTTTTTTCTTTTCAGTACCTTTATCCATGAAAATTCTACTCTTTCCTCAGCTTTTCTTTATTTTGCACATACCTGAGACAGTTCATACAGAGAAAAGGTTTATCTTGGGCTTTGGAGTTTTCAGCCCATTAGTTGGCCTCGTTCCATTCAGCCTCTGGTGAGACAGCACATGTCAGGGAGTGCATGGTGGAGAACAGCCGCTCTCCTCATGGCAGGGACGCAGAAGTGAGGAAGAAGAATGGGCTGGAATCATCCCATCAGCCCCTTCAAGAGCACATCCCAATGCCTAAGACCCAGTAGGCTCTAGTTTTTAAAGGTTCTACTTCCCATCTGCGTCAGTCTAGGGAGCTCTTAACACATGGACCTTGGGGGTGAATTCCAGACCCAGACTGTGATAAATATTCAACCCAAATCCTGCCTCTTCCATGAGGCTTTCCCTCATTCTGCACGAGGCTCCCCCTCATTCTACACGAGGCTCCCCCTCATTCTACACGAGGCTCCCCCTCATTCTACATGAGGCTCCCCCTCATTCTACACGAGGCTCCCCCTCATTCTACACGAGGCTCCC
>NW_008347536.1:12355248-12360608 GCF_000622305.1 Nannospalax galili
CCTCTCATTATACAGGTGTGATTCATATTTCTTTTCTATGCTTCTTAGTTTGTTGCAAGTTTATTTTGACTTTGTGACTTTGTGACTGGCTGCTGCCAAACAGATTTTACCTTTTTTGATTTATCTTTTTTTACTTGTTTGTTTTTACTTAACTTTATTTTTTGAGACCGTTTCATATATCCCAGGCTGGCCTCAAACTTGTTAAGTAGCCAAAGATAATCTTGAACTTCTGGTCTTCCTGCCTCTTTCAAGTGCTGGGATCGTGGATGTGGCTTACCAAACGCAGTTTGTGTGGTGCTTTTTTTTTTGATTATGTGTGTGTGGTGTATATACATACATATCGGAAGGGGTGTGCACACTTGTGCACATGTATGGGGACCAGAGAGGGACATTGGGTATCTTCTTTTTTTGAGACAAGATAGCCCTGACTGGCCTAGAACTTGCCATGTAGACTGGGTGAGCCTTGAACTCACAGAGATTACCTGCCTTTGCCTCTGGAGTACTGAGATAAAAGATGTGCGGCACCATGCCCAGCACACTGGGTGTCTTTCTGTCATTCTCTGCTTTGTTCAATAAGACAGGGTCTCTCACCAAACCTGGACCTAGGCAGCCAGCAAATCCCAGCAGTCCTTCTGTTTGTACTCCCCACTCCTGCAGCCTAGGGTTATAGACACTTGTAGCTATGCTCAGTTTTTCATGTGGGTGCTGGGGATTTGAACTCAGGTTCTCACACTGATGCAGCAAGTTCTCTTACCCACTGAGCCCCCTAGCCTTAAAAAAATGTCTTTTTTGTAAATTAACATTCAACAGATGGGTTCCATTTGAGCATTTTCATTCACATGTCATCTTACTTTGTTTTAATCATCTCCATCCTTGCTTATTTTTTAAAATTATAATATTGAAAACATTTTATTTAAAAATTTTATTATAGTTAGTTATTTTTGTGTACATGTGTATGGTCATGCATGCATTTGTCCCACCATGTGTGTGATGACAAGTTTTGGGGGTCAGTTCTATCTGTCCATTGCATGGGTCATGGGCGGTTGAATTCTGGCCATCAGCCTTGGCAGCAAGCATCTTTACCCACTGAGCTATCTTGTAAGCCTGAAGTCTTATTTTTAACTTATTTTAAGCAATTTTATTGGGGGTAAAATGTATATCTCTATATGTCTCTACCTTGGAATAATCAGACTAATTAGCACATCTGTCACTTCAAGTATTTATTTTTTGTGATGAGAACATTTAAAATCTTTTTAAGCTCTTTTGAAGTAATCAATATATTATTATTTACTATGGCTACCATGCTATATTAGTCAGTTTTTGTCACTGTGATAAAATACTATGACCAAAAGTAACTCAAGGAAGAGAGAGTTTATTTTGGCATATGGTTCAGAGGGGGAATCATAATGGTAAGGAAGGCATGGCAGCAGGTGGTTGGAGCAGGAAATTGGCTGATCACATTTCACACAGAAGCTGAGAGAGCAAACTTCCCAGTGACATACTTCCTCCAGCAAGGCTCCTCATCCTAAAAGTTCCATAACCTTCCAAACAGCACCATCATCTGCGCACCAAATATTCAAATACCTGAACCTATGGGGGACATTTCCCATTCAAACTGCCAAACGT
The DNA here is from genome assembly GCF_000622305.1 of Nannospalax galili. Classification (NCBI taxonomy): domain Eukaryota; kingdom Metazoa; phylum Chordata; class Mammalia; order Rodentia; family Spalacidae; genus Nannospalax; species Nannospalax galili. The sequence continues at coordinate 12,356,875 of NW_008347536.1, forward strand.
GCTGCTTAGTAGATCACCACAGCATATTCCCACTGTTCCCTGATCATCTTCCCTTTCACTGTTTATGTCCCCCCCCCCCCAACAATCAGTGGTGTTCTTGCCACTTCAGTAAGTATAACTCTTTCGGAGTCTACATAAAAGTGAGATCATACAGTATTTGTCTCTCTGATACTGGCATGTTTCACATAACACAATATCCTCTAGGTTCATCCAACTTGTCATAAATAACAATTTTTTTTAAAGGCTAAATTCACTCTGTGTGTGTGTTTCACCTTTTAAAGAACCCATTCATTGGGAGGCACTTTTAGATTGTTTCGCTATCCTGGCTATTGTAAGTGATGAGGTAGTAAACATTGGAGTGCAGATATATCTTTGACTTACTGATTTTAGTTCTGTTGGGTATTTACTCATGCTGTGGTTTGTGTATGAAGTGTCCTCTAAAGGGCTCATGTGTTGAAGGCTTGGTCCCAGCTGTTGGTCCATCATTTCTCAGTGCCTGTCATTTCTCAATGGTGTTTGGATATTGAGGGTACTAATTTCATTAACAGTTTAACCCACTGATGAGTTCATGCTGAATGTGCTATTAGGAGTTGAGGCCTGATTAGAGGAAGTAGCTCACTGGGTAATTTTTTGAAGGATCTATCTTGGCCCCTCCTGTTTCCCTCTGTTTTTATGGCTGCCATGTGGTGAGCAGCTTCTTGCCGTGCTCCTCTCTGCATGGCTTCCACCTTGTCCTAAACCCAAAGCAGTGGAGTCATCTGAATGAACTGAAGCCTCTGAAACTGTGAGCCAGAATACACCTTCCTTATGTTTCCCGAAAGTTTTGTTACAGTGATGAAAAGCTAACTGACATAGTCCAGAAGCAGAATTAATACATCAGATGGTATTTCTAGTTTTAGTTCTTTCTATTTTTGTTTTTATATGTATGAGTGTATTGCCTGTATGTATGTAAGTGCACCACTGATGTGCAGTGCCTGCGGAGGTCAGAAGAGGGTGTCAGATTCCCCTGGAACTGGAGTTATGAATGGTTGTTAGTCACCATGTGGGTGCTGGGAATCGAACCCGGGTCCTCTGCGAGAGCAGTCAGTGCTCTTAACCACTGAGCCATCTCTCCAGCACCTATTTTAATTCTTCTGAGATTTCTCACTGCTTAAAAAAAAGACTGTACTAATATATAACACCACCAGCTGTGTACAAGGGTCTCCCTTTTCAGCATCTTTGTGGAGACTTGTTATCTTTTATCCTTTTGATAATAGCTACTCTTAACTGGTATGAGGTGAGAGCTCATCATGATTGGAGTTTGCATTTTTCTGGGGATTAGGGATGTTGATCACATTTTCATATATCTTGGCCATTTGTATGTCTTTTGAGAAAAGTCTGTTCACATCCTTTGTCCATTTTCAAATGGGAATTTTTTTATTACTGAAATACTTTGAATACTGGTCCTTATACAATATATGACTTATAAACATTTCCCCTTTACTTTATGGGTTGTTTCTTTACTGCTTTTTTTTTTTTTAAAGACAGAGTCTCATTTTATATCCCTGGCTGGCCTGGAACTCACTATTGTAGAAAGATCCACCTACTTCTGCCTCCCCAGTGCTGGGATTAAAGGGGTATGCCAGCATACTAAAGCTTTAAATTTGATGTAATCCTATTTCCCATCTGTTTGTTTTGCTCTCTTTATGCTTTTGGAGTCATGTTTAGAGATTTTTGCCCAGACAAATGTCAGGAGGGTTTCTTCTATGTTTTCCTCTAGTAATTTCATAGTTTCAGATTCTTGCATTTATGTCTTTCACTTACTGTGAATCAATTCTTAACTAAGAGTGAGATAAGGATCTATTTTCAGTCTTTGGTATGTGGATATTTAGTTTTCTCACTACTATTTATTGACAAGACTGTCCTTTCCCCTTTGTGTGTTCCTGGTACCTTAATTAAAAATAAATTGATTGTAGATAGTAGACTTGTTTTTTGGGCAGTTTCTCATACTTCATTGATTAACTTAGATTTATCTGTTTTATGCCAGTGCTACGCTGTTTTTATTTTACTTCTTCTTTGTGGTGCTGGAGATTGAACCCAGGGATCTTGTTGTTATTGTTGAAACAGGCTCACTGTGTAGACGAGGCTGGCCTAAAAGTCAAAAGATCTGCCTGCCTTTGTCTCTCTAAGTGCTGGAATTAAAAGCATGTGTCACAATGCCCCACTAAACTAGGGCTTTGTGCATTTATGCAAGCCCTCTACTACTGTGCTAGCTACACCCCCGGCCGCTATGCTAATTTCATCACCATAATATATTTTACTTTATTTAATTTTGGCTTTTTGGTTTAAGAGTCTTGCTGCGTAACCCTGGCTATATAACTCAGGCTAACCTCATCTTCACAGCAATCCTCCTGCTTGCTGGGATTACACGCATATGTCACCATACTGGGTTTTGTAGTATATTTTAAAAAGTGACCGTAGCAGGGATATCAGAGTATAAGGGGGAGGCTATGGGAGGGTGCTACCTGGGAAGTGGGTATATAAATAAATAAATTTTAAAAAAGAAAAAAAATAATTCTTCAAAGCACAAAAATTTGCTCCTTAATAATTGTAGATGTGAAAAACATTACCATTGAAATCTGCCTGACCACTTTATATCCATGCTCAGATGCCAAGGAGCTCAGAAAGTAACCGACTGTGACTAGTAATAATCAGATATATATATATTTGAGGAGGAAGCACAAAAATTTACGTCATGTTAATTAGTAGAGGTGATAAACATTACCATTTAAATCTACCTGATGACTTTATATCCATACTCAGGTGCCAAGGATCTGAGTGTAACTGACTGTGACTACTAATAATCAAGTATATAGAGATTAGAAACACATGTGCATCTTAGTGTCAATTGTATTAAAAATGAATTTTACTGTAAAAAAAAAGTGGTAGTGTGGCACCTCCAGCTTTGCTTTTTAGGTGAAGATTGCTTGGGCTATTTGAATCTTTTGTTGTTTCATAAAGTATTTTTGTAAGCTATTATTATTATTATTACTATTATTGTTATTTTGTACTGTGCCTCATTTTGAATTGTTCTTAATAGGCAAGTGGCCCTGCCATCTAATTAATTCAAGAAAAAAATGACATATTACATAGTTGTTTAAACCAAAATTATCATTGCTGACCAAACTCCTCAGACATTTACTTGTAGTATCAGATGATTATAATTTCCATTCAGTAAATGTTTAGAACTGTTTACGGGACAAAAGAAGGAAAAGCAATTCAAATCCTATATTTACTTCAGTCATAGCAGGCATCAATTAAAACATAAACCATTAGCTTGAAAGCTGTAGTCTCTAAAGAAAGTCAAACTTTCTAATTAGTATTATTGATCATTAGCTTTTATAATAGAGTTAGCAGGTGCTGCACACTCTTGTGCCTACATAGGCCAGATGTGTGATCTGAAAGGGTCTGGTTAGGTTTATGAAGACTCCACAGATAAAGCATTGTCCAAAGTCCATGGCTTGTACTAATAATTTGTCAGTTATTTACTTTGTAAATCAGACAAGTGTATAAATGTAAGGAAGTTATTGTACTTTAAACAAGCTAATTGCTAACTCATGTAAATTTCAGCAAGTCATTTGTTATCTCTAGTATTTAATTTCTTTATTTGACTATATAGCCTCATCTTTAAAGTCCCTTCTACTGCCTCATTCATCTTGCTTCTTCTTCCCCTCCTTCCCCTCCCTCCCCTCCCC
>NW_008347536.1:12360694-12378825 GCF_000622305.1 Nannospalax galili
TCAAATTTACAGTGGTACCCCAGCCTCTGCCTTCTGAGTGCTGAGATTACAGGTGCTTGCCACCATACCTGGCATGCCTTTTCATTTCTTTAGTAATTTTTTCCTTGATCAAAAACTGTTAGTCTTTAGTAATAAATGAAACTGTTGGTATCTTACAAGCATGCCTCAATTTCATAAGTCCTGTATTTCATCAGAGGCAGCCAAGTTTCCTATACCACCAATGAAAGACAGAGAAAGAAAGACAGACAGACACACGCACACACATGAGAGTCTTGGGGGAGGGTTATGAAAACAGTGTTTGGTTTCTCAGAACTGCAAACTAAAGCAGAAATATCAGAATCTCATCTTTTCATGCCATATAATAGATGCATTTTTGTTTCTTCTTCCTCATCCTACTTACTCTGTTTATATGTTTTGGTTTTTTAGAAACAGAGTCTCATGTAGCCTATGCTGGCCTTGAATATGCTCCTCTGTAGCTGAAGATAGCCTTCAATTCCTGATCCTCCTGCTTCTGCAGGAATTACAGGCATGCCACTATGCCCAACTTGCTTTTTAGTCTTACGTATGCTTGCCTCCTCTATTAGTGGTGGCATTTTGGAGTTAGAGTGAATTTCTTAGGCATTTTTAATCCCTAAAACCTAGTACATGCAAGAGCATGTGGTGAACTTGGGTCTGGTGGGGTAGGCCTGTAATCCTGGTACTGAGGAAGACAGGCAGGAGGGCCACAAGTTCAAAGCCTGTCTAGGCTACAGAGTAAGTTCAAGGATAGCTTGGACAACTTAGTATCACCCTCTTTCAAAAAGGAAAAAAAAGAAAGTAAAAAGAAGGCTGGGTATCAGTGTAGAGGCCTTGAGTGTCATCATGTGTGAGGACCAAGGTTCATTCCCTAGTACTACAGGGAAGACAACAAGAACACATGATGAATGATTGATAAATATTTTAGGAAACTGCGTATTTAATAAGTTTGTAGATGACAAGGACTAGAAGGGAAAGCCAGTGTGCTAGGTTATTGAGAGCTTGGATGATGCACTGAAGATGAAATGAAATGAAGATGAAATATAGGAGGAAGGCCAAGCTTCTGCATTTTAAGTCTCAAAGGAATGGCAACACATGGGTAGGCTGAAGGAGGCAGACGATGGTGGTTTGGCTGCCGAAGCTCAGTGTCAACCAAAGGCATTGCATTGACTAAAACTCTAATGAAGCTTCTCAATCATTAGCAGTACCAAGTATAGTTAAAGGGAGGTAATGGTAGCACTGTGTTCTGTATAGGAGACAGATTGTATTTAAGAGTCAGCCCTTGGGGTCATTTCAGACTGGGCTGGGTTCAGAGGAGGTTGCCCTAGAACACCTCAAACTCCTCAAAGTGTAGTTTGCACCATTCCCAGTCTACAGTGAGATAAGTATGAAGTTGAGAGGGTCTCAGAAACTTTTGCAGCAATTTGACAGTCATTGTTTTGGTCTAATGAATCTAGTTAAAAAGAGAGTGAGTTTCATGTATGTCTGTTTTTTCCTTTAAACCACCCTTTATAACCATTTTCAGAGCAATTATGGGTTTACTGAAAATTTGAGCAGAGTGTACATAGAACCCTCTCTAGCTCTTAGTTTCCTTTATCAGAATTAGTGTAGTACAATTGGTTGAACTAGTATTAATGCATTGCTATTACTGAGGTGCATAGTTTATATTAGTTTACTCTGTGTTGTATAGTTTTGTGGATTTTGAGAGATACATAATGCATTTCCCATGTATTTTCCTTGTATTTACCATTACTGTGTTATAGACTCTTTTCTCTGCTCCAAAAATGCCCCATGGTTCATCTCTTAAACCCTCTCCTTCTGTATTTTTACTGTTTCTATAGTGTTGTGTTTTCTATGATCTAGAATATAGTTGGAATCATCTAGTATTTTCAGAATGGCTTCTTTTACTTAGCAGCCACATTTAAGGTTTCCCTCAGTTCCCTTCCTTCCTTCCTTCCTTCCTTCCTTCCTTCCTTCCTTCCTTCCTTTCTTTCTTTCTTTCTTTCTTTCTTTCTTTCTTTCTTTCTTTCTTTCTTTCTTTCTTTTTTGAGACAGGGTCTCCCCACAGCCCCAGCTGGTCTGGAACTTACTATGTAGACCAGGCTGGCCTCAAACTCACAAAGATCCCATTTGCCTCTCCCAAGTGCTGGGATTAACAGTGTGTGCCAACACATCTGGCTTCCCATGTCCCTTTGTAGCTTGAGAGTTCCTTTTTTGCATACACCATTGTATGGGCTTGCTATATTTATTGACCAATTAAAGAATATTTTGATTGCTTCTAGTTTGGGGCAGTTGTATACAAAGGGGCAGATTTGAGGTATAAATATAGTTTTCATTTCATTTGGGTAAGTACCTAAGTGTTCAGTTCTGCATTGTGTAGTAAGCCTATATTTGGCTTTATAAGGAACTGCCAAACTGTCTTCCAAAGTGATTGTCCATTTTATATTTCATCAGCAATGAAAGAGCATTTCTGTTCCACATCTTCGTCAGCATTTGTAGTGAGTGTTTGGATTTTAGTCATTCTTATAGGTAGCTATTAGTAGTATCACATTGTTGTTTTAATTTGGAGTTCTCTAACAATTTATCATGTTGAATATCTTTTATATACTTACTTGACTTTGGTAAATCATTTGTTCAGAGCTTTTGTCCCATCTCCTTTTAAAGACAAGTTCTTATTAGCCTAGGCTGTTCTGTAACTTGCTTCAGCTTCCTAAGTGGTGAGATTACAGGTGTGCATGACCATACTTGGCTCGCTCTTTCTCTCTCTCTTTCTCTCTCTCTTTTTCTTTCCCTTTTCTCTCCATCCATTTCTTCCTTCTTTCCTTCCTTCTTTCTTTTTTTGGATGTACTAGGGATTAAACCCAGGGCCTCAAACATGCAAGCGTTCTACCACTGAGCTATATCCCCAGTCTCTTTTCCTTATTTTTGTTTGTTTCTTTATTACTATGTGGGTGTGTGCATGGCATGCATATGGAAGCCAGAGGACAACTTTATGGAGTCAGTTCTCTCCTTACACTTTTATGTGAGTTCTGGGAATTGAATTCAGGTCATTGGGCTTGTGTGGCAAGTACTTTTAACAGCTGAGCCATCTTGCTGGTGCCAAAGTATTTTCAATACAACCTCAACTTTGTAGTTGTTTTTAATGTGTTTTGCCTATATGTATGTAGAGGTACACCATGTGCCTGCATTGCCCACAGAGACCAGAAGAGGGTGTTGAATCCCTTGGAACTGGAGTTACAGATGGTTGTTAGATGCCATGTGGGTGCTGGGAACTGAACCCAGGCCCTCTGCAAGAAAAGCCAATGCTCTTAACTACTGAGCTATCTCTCCAACCCACTTGCTGGATATTTTTTGTCAGTACCAGGGATTAGGTCCAGGACTTCATGCAAGCCAGTCAGTTGCTGTATCACTGAGCTACATTCCCCAGCATTTACCCAATTTTTTTGGATTGGGTTTTCTTTTTTAAAAAAAATATTTTATTTATTATTTTTATTTTACATGTATGAGTGTATTGCCTTGCATGTATGTAAGTGCACCCATGTCATGCAGTGCCTGCAGAGGTCAGAAGAGGGCATCAGATCTCCTGGACTGGAGTTATGGATGGTTGTTAGCCACCACGTGGGTGCTGGGAATCGAACCTAGTCTTCTGCAAGAGCAGCCAGTGGTCTTTAACTGCTGAGCCGTCTCTCCAGCTCCTGGGTTGTTTTCTTGTTGCTGAGTTTTAAGATTTTGTGCATACTTTGGATACAAGTCTTTTTGTAGACGTACTTTTCACATACCTCTCTCCTAGTCCTTGCCTTGTCTCCTCTTTTTTTCCTAACATTATCTTTTGCAGAACAGGGTTTTAACTTTCTTTGTTTTTCTCCCTTCCTTCCTTCCTTCCTTCCTTCCTTCCTTCCTTCCTTCCTTCCTTCCTTCCTTCATATATCTTAGCTCTGGAAATTGTTATTGAATATGTCAATGCTGTTGTAATGAAATGCTTCTTCTAATTATATGGTTCTTTCTTTCTTTCTTTCTTTCTTTTTGAGACAGAGTCTCACCATGTAGCTCTGACTGGCCTGGAACTCACTCTGTAGACCAGACTGGCCCCAAACTCACAGAGACCTGCCTGCCTGTGTCTCCCAAGTTCTGGGATTAAAGGTGTGTACTACCATGCCCAGCTTTAGAGTTTTAAATTTTAATCACATTCGTTTTAAATTTTAATCAAATTCAACTTGTCTATTTTCATTCATGGATTTTCTTTTTTTGATAATGCATCTAAAAACCATTGTCAAATCCAAGACCATCTAGATTGTTTTGCATCATCTTACAATCTTACATAGTTTTGCATGTAGATCTATGATCCATTTTGAGTTATCTTTTGTGAAAAGTATAAAATCTGTGTCTAGATTCTTCTCTCCCTCTTTCCTTTTTTCTTTTTTTTAAAGATAAGATCAGCCCAAGTTACATAGTGAGACCATGTTTCAAAAAACCAATTAGTGGGTCTGGAAATATAGCTCAGCTGTTAAGAGCAGTGGCTGCTCTTGAAGAGGACTTCTGCTGTTTCTAGCACCTACATGGAAGCTAACAGCTCTGAAACTCCAATTCCAGGGGTTCTGAAGCCCTCTTCTGGCCTCCATGGGCATTGCATGCACATAGTGCACTTACATACATGTGGGCAAACACTTATACACATAAAATAAAAATACATAAATTTAAAAAAGAAAAAAAGAAACCCTACAACACTTTGAAGCTGAGTTCTTTAGTACAGAAAAGCTTCCTTTGCATTATTGACCAATTCTTTCTTTAAAAATTATGTTTATAGCCAGGCGTGGTAGCGCACGCCTGTAGTCCTGGCACTCAGGAGGCAGAGGCAGGCAGATCTCTGTGAGTTCAAGGCCAGCCTGTTCTACATAGTGAGTTCCAGGACAGCTGGGATTACAGGGAGACCCTGTTTCTAAAAGACTGAAAAAATATTATATTTTTTTGTATATACATGTGCATGTGGAAGGCAGAGGACAACTTGTGGGAGTTGGTTCTCTCTGTCATGTGTGTCCAAAGGATCAAACTCAGGTCATCGGTCTTGTCAGCAAGTGCCTTTACCTCTTAAGCCATCCTGTTCCCAATTCTCTTTAATGTAGAAATTTCCTATCTTCCCTGCCAAGTAGTGCAAGCACTCAGGACCTGGAAGGGTGAATGATACTTAACAAAAGAGCAGAGTTCTGTCTTTCCTCATGAAGTTCTTACTCTGCGGTTAGACTAATTTGACACATTGACTAGAAGTACAGACATCTGTCAGGGAAGATGGATACTCACCATGCAAGTCAGGCTTAATGCTGGTCCTTTTCTCTTTGCCAGGCCAAGAGAGGGCTACTACAATTCAAAGATGACTAACAGTGACCTGCTGTATACCAAACAAATAAAAGAGCAATAAAAATAAGCATAGACTTAGGAGTCAGACCATGATACAGGTGACCTAGTCATTTACCAGATGTGCGAGTCACTACTGTCTTAACTTGTGCTGCTGCTGCTTCCAAGCTGTGTCTTCAGAATGTGCTATTTATTTTCATCTAATATATTAGTGTAAATTATTACCATTTTCTTTGCCTATAGTTCTAGAAGATGCTCTTAACTTGCTTTTTTTGCCCTAACTCCCGTCTGTTGACTAGTCAGTGATTGTTAAAAATGTAAGTTATGCCGGGCGTGGTGGTGCACACCTTTAATCCCAGCACTCAGGAGGCAGAGGCAGGCGGATCTCTGTGAGTTCAAGGCCAGCCTGGTCTACATAGTGAGTTCCAGGACATCTGGGACTACAGGGAGACCCTGCCTCAAAAAGACCAAAAAAAAAGTAAGTTACATCTTTTCATTCAGTTTAAAAACGTTCCAGTGCCCCCCCGCCCCCCCCCTTGCTAAAAACTGTAGCAAAATCTAAACTCTTAATTATGACCTGGAAGAGATAATCTGCATAACTTGACTTCAGTCATGTCCCTCAAGGGCATGGTTGGGTAAGTGGGGTGAGGTGTTGAAGCATAATGCCTCCAGGGGAGCATTTGGAAATGTGTGAAAGTGCATTTTTATCATTTCATATTTCAGGAGGCACCCTTTGTGTGTGTGTGTCTGTTTGTCTGTCTAGAGTTGGCTCTGTAATGTGTTGCCCAGTTTAGTTCCATCACAGTGTCTGATACACAACAGGTACTTAAGAAATTCTATATGAGCTGGTGGTGGTGGTGCTTGCCTTTAATCCCAGCACCCCAGAGATCTAGGCTAGCCTGGTCTACAATAGCGATAGTGAGTTCTAAGCTAGCAGGGGCTACAGAGAGACCCTGTCTTTAAAAAAAAGAAGAAAAGAAAAGAAAAAATTTCTTTTAGAGACCAAATTTTCCTTGGACCTCAGTTCTGACATGAAGATTGGTGCCGTGCTTACTTCCTAAGGCTGTGAGATAGAAGTAGGTTTATAAAGCACCAGTACACATACAATTAATAGCTCTTAACAAAGAGGAGCTGGTGCTTTGCCTAGAGGAGGGGATGCTGTAAGGGCCAGTAGTGTCTTTCATGGGACACCTTTTAGAGTTAGCAGAAGAGATACAGTTCATCTCTCTAAATCTAATCTGATAGAATCCTGAATCAGATTTGAGGAAGACCCCTCAATATCTAGTTCCAGAGGAGCTCTGGTTCTCTTCTTGAATTTGGAGTTCAGGAGAGCCCTGATAGGCCAGGGAAGCTTGAACCTGGTGAGAAATCACCTCTTGCTGGAGACTGAGTGGGGGACTGTGGAGACTGTGGGAATGGTGGGAATGGAGCCGCCTCCGGTACTCAGCGCCTCTTAGCCAAAGGAGAAGCGCGGCCTCTCCCCGCCTCCTTCCCTTCCTCAGTCCCGCCCTCCCTACCTCCCCGCCCCTTCGCAGGCGAAGCGTGAGCGTGCTGTGCCTCGGGAGTTGGGCGGCTGCTGCTTGCTGCAGCAGGAGCCGGGCCTCTGAATCCTGCCAGTCGTGCTGGTGGAGCCCCGGCTTTGTCCTGGCGCTGGGAAGGGAGAGGTGCGGCTCTGCGGCAGATACACAAGATGCCTGCGCCCGCGTTCCCCGCCAGGTAGTGCTGGCTTTCTTTGGGGGTAGCCCAGCTGGCCTATGCCGGGGGTGGGGGGTCGGGGGTAGGGGGTCTCTTAGGATTGGGGATGGGATGGGAAAAGCTTTAGATTCCTCTTACCTCCTTAAGGAACCCTTGTTGAGGGAACGGCCTGAGGGTGGAACCTTCACTAAACCAACCCAGGGCTAGGCCTGTGCTGGAATCAGAGATCTGGCTAGGGAAGGGTGTGAAGGGGAAGCTGGGTTTTTGGGGAACTGCTGTGGTGAGGCCCCTCTCCTTTGTAAGCTCCCTTCTGCTTGTTGGCTAGGGTGATGCTTCCCTGTGCCTTGGTTTTGTTGCTGGCTTCCTGGGACCTTGGGGCTGTTCTCTAAGAGGTGGAGTACACTACAAGATAGGACACCAGGAGCTGGTCCTGTTCAGGCAGACTCTGTGGGCCTCAGTTTCCTGATCTGCAGTGAGGGGCTTGTGTTTGGAACTCCAGCTGCAGTGATGTCCTCCTTAACTCTGTAGGAGACAAGGTGATCTTGGAAAGCAGAACTGGGTGGCCTGTTTACAGCAGGCTGTATGCATCTTGCTGGTCTGTTTAGAACCAGTGACTTCTAGGGAAGCCAGTCTCTTAGCATGCCAGTGCTAATGCAGGGTCTGTAGTTATGCTGAGTGCAAGGAGGTGGGGTTGAGAAGAAGCAAGTGACAGCATATTAATATTTTTCTCTGAACTGGCCAGTTATAACTGCTATAAACCAGGCTGTCTTCTTTGGAGCAATGTTCTTGCTCTACTAAGTAAATGACAGACCCTGAGACTGTGTAATGTCTTATTCACTGTAATTCCATCCCGCTTTATTACCTGGCACCAAGAAACTCATGTCAAATCTAATGCTGACTTACCTTGGTTATTTTGGACCTACTTTTCCTCACCGTTTTCAAAATGCTTGCATGTCTCTGGTAAGCCTTCATCTTCCCTTTCTTTCTTCATCCTCTCTTTTTTTCCTCTCTCTCTTCTCAACTGTCCCCCTCACCTGTTTTCCCACCCCACCATTTTCTCTGCTTGGTGTCCTCATGCTTTTCCTTTCCTATCTCTTCCCCCTCCTTAATCAGTTTTTCCTTTCTTCCTTTGGGTCGGAATTCCTCCTCTTGGTTAGGCTTTTTTCCTTTTAAAATTTTTGGTTATGCTTTCTTGTTGTTAGTAGGTTGCTGGTTTGTAGGGACCTTTGTTTTGATGTTTGTAAGGTCCAAACATTCCAGCTTCCCTAAGTTCTGTTTTCCTTAAGTACCAGGCTCTCTCCTCCCTACACTCATGCTTTGTCCTAGGGCTTGTCAGTAAGTGTCATTCTTCCTGAATTCATTCCCCATCTCCTTGGGAGTGTTGGCAGAATGTGGGCAGAAGGGAAAAGCAAGACGATGTCAGGGGCTTGAAGGCTTGAAGTGTCAGTAGGCCTAGATAGAGACTCTCATCAGTCCCTTCAGTGAGATGAGGTGCAGGGAGATGACCAGTTCCCAGTTGGCAGCTCTGAGGCACTGCTGACCTGAAAGAAAGGAGGCTGACCTGTGAATGGGTGGGGGAGGGGATCGGTAGTGAAGAGAGAAGAGGAGGAGGAGGAGTCTTGGAGCAAAAGATAGTGTTCTTTTGGAGAAGATGACTTGGCAAGTTAGAGCTTATTTGGTGGTGGGTGTGGGTGTGGAGGGTAAGATTATAGGATGTAAAAGGGAACATATAGGTTAATTCTTTCTCCCTCTGAAGTCTGTCTCTTTGGAATGATTTATTTTTACTCAGCATTTTTTTTTCTTAGGCAGTGTCCCTAAAGTGGGAGAGTAAGGAAACGAAGGAGAATGACCAGGTTGCTACTTTATTGACACTGTCTAGAGTGTGGACTTGTATACATGCAAAAATACTTTCCATGTGGCATCTCTCCATTATTAAGTATTCTCTCTGGCCAGTGAAATGGCTCAGTAGGTAAGGGTACTTGGCACCAAGCTTGAAGACCTGAGTTCCAGCCCTGGGGCCCACATGAGGAAGGAGAGAACCAGCTCCTACGAGTTGTCCTCTGATCCCCACATGTGCACACACAGCCCTTACATGCACGTGCGTGTGCACCGCCCCCCCCAATCATCCAAACTATGCTATTATGATGTTGGGGAATTTAAAAAGAGGGAATTGGGGCTGGGGAGATGGCTCAGCGGATAAGAGCACTGGCTGTTCTTGCATGAGACCCGGGTTCGATTCCCAGAACCCACATGACAGCTAACAACTATCCATAACTCCAGTTCCAAGGGAATTCAACTCCTTCTTCTGACTGCCTCAGGCATTGCATGACACAGGTACACCTACATGCAGGCAGTACACATATACACATAAAGTAAAAATAATAAAAATTTTAAAAAACAGGGAATTGGATTCATTTGCTACCCTCAGATGCAGGTCAAGTATGGAACCTTGTGTCGTAGAATAGAAGGAGGCACATGGAGCTGTGAAAATGCAGTGGAGGAAAACTTGGGTTCAGCAAATCAGTGGCAGAGCTGGCTCCCAAACTTGTCTTTTCTAGTGGTGATATGAATTTGCTTATAAGCATGTTGTTTCCTGACTGTATGTGCATGTTGTGTATAAAGAGTTTTCTTATAGTCTCTTTTCTATCTGCCTTTGGGACTAGACTGTAGGTATTACTGAGATTGGAAACAAAAAATCATATGAGGCAGATCACTGTGCATGGCTAAACAAATACTCAGTACCCTGGAAGGAAACAGACTTTGTCCCTGTTCATTTCTGGCTCTAAGCCATTTGGGTGACTCACTGCTGAGCACCCTCTCTGAGCCATTTGATCTCTTCCTCCCCTTCCTCCTGTTTTCTTAAATTAAATTTCAGGCACTCCATGGAGTTCAGAGACCAGGTAGGTCAGGTGTTTACTTCATTGACTCCTAAAATAGGAACATAACACTCTGTAGGATTGGTGAGGATCCAGTGGCGCAATGAAGGTGTGAAAATGCTTTGTAAGTGCTGAACTGATGTTATTGTGGTTATTCCTGAATGCATTCATAAACAGTGAGAAAATGCTCAGATGCTATAGCCTGAAAACCTAAAGATGCCACTGACTAGTCCAAAACTGAGTCTCAGTTCTCAACAGATAAAAGGAAAAGAGGGAATAGAGAAGGATTTCAGGATTGATAATTGAGCTCCGTGCTCAAAGTGGAGGCAAACTGGTATACAAGGGTACTTCATTAGGTCAAAGAGATAGTAGGTGGCAAATATAAAAGATGTTTTTAGTGCCTCTTTATTATATAGGAATAAATACATAAAGAGGAAAGGAATTAAGTTCAAATTCTAGTTCTGCTGTTTACTGTTTATTAATCTAAGTTTCAAATATAAAATCAAATACACTACCTTGAAGAATTTATTATAAAGCTTGAAGGTAATTTTATAAAACATAAAAACTATGTAGTTGATACTTAATAGCTGTACTTATTTTTCCTGCAAAAATAAACTCTGAAGTCACCTCTTCAGAAAGTCTTCTTCACTCTTAGGCTGCTAAGGCCTGTTTTCTGGACAGCCCCACATGGTGGCTAACGACCTCCTGTAATTCCAGTTCCAGGGCATCCAACACCCTCTTCTGACCTCCATGGGGGCACTGCATGACATGGGTGCACTTATATACATTCAGGCAATACACTCATATACAAAAAATATGAATAACAAATATTTTTTAAAAACCCTAGTGCCTTCCTCTCGTTGCTATAAAACCCAGACTTCTTAATGTAGTTTATAAGGCCCTGGACAATCTGACCTCTAGCTGTAATTCTAATCTCAATTTTTCTCTTGTTTATGGTGTTTGGAATCAAAGCCAGGGCCTTGAACATGCTAGGTAAGCACTCTACCACAGAAAGTATAGCCCTAGTCCTTTAATCTTGGCCTCTTGACATTTTTCCTTGTTCATTAGTCTTGCCGGCCTTTCTGCTGTTCTGGTACCCATTATATTCTTAAATATGACATTTGTACTTACAGTTCCATCTGCTTAGAATGATCATTTTCTGGATATTAAACATACATATGTACTTGACATTGTTTATTTAATTGCTCATTTCTTTGTCTGCTTCTCTTACTACACATGTAATATCCATGAGTATAGGAATTTTGTCTTATCCAACAAGATTAGTACTGACACGCTGTAAATTATTTGTTGAATGACAATATATCAAGTGACTAAATATATCAAACAGAAGGAAAGCTTGATGAAATTGAAAGATCATTCCAGAGAAATGGCAAGCAAGTGTAGAGTACAGGGAAAAGAGGATGGTTTTGAGGGAAGGACATTATCTTCATTATAACTAGGAGGAAGAATGTGCTTGTGTGTGTAGGGAGGCATGTAGATTTGGGGATGGAGGATAGAGTTTTCCTGCAAAGGTTTTTCTTTCTTTATTAAAAATAAGCTCATCTGCTCGGGCAGAGGAAGTAGGAAGTCATATAGGGAAATACCGTAACTTTAAAGTGAAAGCAGCTACCGAATTTTATCGTATTCTCTGAGATCATGCTGCTTCAGTCTAGAGAAAGTTGGGAGAGCTATCTGAACTGAGACTTTGCTAGTTGAATTTTGGAAAGGGAGGGAAAGAAGGGAAAGGTAAGAGAAGAGGAATGGGAGGGAGGGAGAGAAGAGTGCGAGCATGGGAGAGAACGCAAGCCAAGGCACAAGTGTGGAGGTCAGAAGACAACTTGTGAGAACTGGTTCTCTCCTTCCACAATATCCACCAGGGGTAGAGCCCAGGTCTTTAGGCTTGGTGGCAAATGCCTTTGCCCTCTAAGCCATCTTATTGAGTTTGGGTAACTTCGAAGGACTGTGGTTAGGGAAAAAGAAGTAAAGGTGAGGGTTGTGTGGAACTAACTGATAAGTAGTTTATTGGAGCTCAGAATGAAGTTGAGGAATTGTATTGGAAGTTCTTGAGCAAGTGAGCTGTTGTATTTGGAGTATATATGATTCATTTGCAATGTTGGAGTTGGCATATATTTGGTGGTCTGACTCATGATGTGATCACAGGGGTATTGGCTAACATGGACCTGAGGTCGGAAAATGGAGTGGCCAGGATGTTGATAGACTCATTGTGGTGGCTATTGAAGTCAGTTAGCTACAGTGATAACTAAGTTGAGGGGTGAAGAAGCAGACTGAATCAGAAACTGATGCCGTTGTGTGGGAGTGACTAGGGAATGAATAGTAAGCTCAAATAAGTGTTGTTGTATCCTCAGAGGTGACTCACAGAGAGATAGGTTTTTACGAGAGAAAGGCAAAGAAATGGTTGGCAGGGGCTGGAGAGATGGCTCAGAGGTTAAGAACACTGGTTGTTCTTGCAGAAGACCTGGCTTCGCATCCCAGCACCCACATGGCAGCTAACAACTGTCCATAACTCCAGTTCCAGGGGATTCGACAGCCTCGCTGCCTGCAGTATATACAACCTCTCAAAGAATCATATTACTGAGGCTGGAGAGATGGGTCAGAACACTTGCTGTTCTTCCAGAGGTTCTAGGTTCGAGTCCCAGCATCCACATGATGGTTAACAACCATCCATAACTCCAGTTCCAGGGGATCTGTCACCCTCTACATGCAGCCAATACACTCAATGCATACACATAAAATAAAAATAATAAATAAAATATTTAAAAAAAATAAAAAGAAACGGTTGGCAAATGGCATTGAAAATTAAGGACAAAGTCTGTAGGCTAAGTGTGAGAGAAAACATCCTCCAGTGTGGGCAGTGGGCAACTTGAGGAGTCTCTTCTTCAGGTGATAGATATGCAGATTTTTTCTAAGGTAAGCAGGTAAAAGGGAACTAGCCAGTGACAAATGAGAAGTTCTAGCAGGATAGTAGAAGGGCTTGAATCAGGAAATGGACAGGAACTTGATCTGGTTAGAGGATACAGAAAAATAGGGACAAAAATTTGGGTGATCATACATGACTAATGTAAATCAGCATTGGAGGACTGATGGACTTATACCTGATTACCTTTTAGAGGTGAACAGTGGTCCATTTTCATCCTCCTTTGAGGCAGCATGTTGGAAATCGCAAGCTGTGTTCAAGAATTGGCTGGAAGGTCAACCATCTAGGAGATAGGAAAAATTCTGTTGTTTCCTGGGAGGTTGAGCCAGGATGCCTTTGTGGTTTCTTTCAGCTCTTTGACAATATAGGTTTCAAGTTTCCCAGTGAAGGACATTCTTGTGTGGGTCTGGAGGTCTTTCTTTCTTTCTTTCTTTCTTTCTTTCTTTCTTTCTTTCTTTCTTTCTTTCTTTCTTTCTTTCTTTCTTTTCTTTCTTTCTCTTCCAACTATGCATAACCTCTAGCTCCATTAATCCTTTTTAAAAAAATATTTTGTTTATTATTTTTATTTTTTATGTGTATGAGTGTATTGCCTGCATGTAGTTGAGTGCACCCATGCCGTGCAATGCTGAAGAGGACAGAAGAAGCTGTCAGATTCCCCTTGAACTGGAGTTATGGACAGTTGTTAGGTGCCATGTGGGTGCTGGGATTTGAACCCGGGTCTTCTGCAAGAACAGTCAATGTTCTTAACCGCTGACCCATCTCTCCAGCCCCAGTCTGGAGGTTTTCAAACTTAAATTTGATTTTTTTTTTTAATTTTATTTTTTGAGATGGGTTCTCACTGTGTTGCCCAGATTGACCTTGAACTCCTATACAAGTGAGCTCCTTGCTGCAGCCTCTTGAGTATCTGGGACTGCAGGTGCATACCACCATACCTAGTTTAAATTTGATTTGTTTTCTTTTTCTTAAGTACTGAGTATAACTCAATTGGAGCTGCTGGTCTGGAATTTCCCAAGATGGTAGGGAGAGGATTAGAAGACCTGTAATTACTGATCTATTGGAAGTAACTCTAGTTAGTAGTCTGCAGAAGTGTTGGGAGTGAGGAGTGTGTGCATGTGTGCGTGTGCTAGTACAGAGTTAGCCTGAGTGAGCTTTATGTCTTTCACTCCAAATCTCTGCCATTTCCATCTCTTTGTTACCTCTCCTATTTCTTTAGGAAGACTCTCAGTATAGCCTTTGTTCCTTCTGTCTCAAATTATAATTAGTGTCCAAAGAGTACTTTTAAGAGACTAGTCATGTCCTTATCAGTATTTCATTTAGTGAGCTTAGGTAAATTATATACCCCGGGATTTCAGGATCTTATAAATAAAGGCTTAGACTTGGCTGACTCTTTCAGGATGATTCCAGCTTCTTTATGTTTTCTGCTAAACCAGGTTGCCTTAGAAAGTGGGCTGTGGCTAATTACCTGAGGTGTTCCATGTCTGCTCTGGGCGGGTCCTGGAGATATAGATTAATCAGAGTCAGTTTTGTCCCTTGAGTTATTCCTGGTCTAGTGACTACAATAAGTATGGGTTATAGCTGATAAGATGAAATTAGAAAATTGCTGCATAGGGACTGGAGAGGTGGCTGAGCAGTTAAGAGCACTGGCTGTTTTTGTAGAGAATATCCTCCCCTTCGGTTCCCAGCACCCTCATGGTGGCTAACAACCATCTGTAACTCCAGTTCCAGGGCATCTGATACTCTTCTGGTCTCTGTGGGCATTGCACACAGGGGTACATTTAATATATATGCAGGTAAAACATTCATATACATAAAATGAAAATAAAAAAAGAAAATGCTTAAAAATATGTATAAAATGCCATTACATTTTGAGGAAAAGTAAGGGGCTTCTGTAAAGGTTTCTTAGAGGAAGTGAGTCAGGTTGGATCTTGAATAATGAATAGGAGTTTGGTAGGCAGATAAATCGGCACATTTTAAGTAAAAGCAGGGACATGAAACCATACTGAGATGGAAGTGGGTTTACGGAATGGTCCAGAAAGATGGGGAGGGAACAAATATTTATTGGGCACCCATTTTGTGTCAAGCAGCATGTTAGGTAGTTTCTTTTTTAAATGCTTTAATCTTTTTCATTCTTATGATAACTAAAGAGAGTAGTCTTGTTTGTATTTTATGTAAGAGCCAACAGAGCCTCAGAAATTAAAGTAGCTTTCATAACAGCCAAAAACCACCTACAGTTTCCTTCCCTGCTGCCCCAGCAGTTGCTTGTTGCTACACTAGAGCAAGTGGCTAGAGGCCGCATAGTGGGAGTGCCTTTGACGCATTAAAGGGCATCCCTCAGCAAATTCAAGGCTGCAGAGTTCCAGTCTTCTGCCAAAGCAAACCCCTTGGCACGGTTTAATTAGAGATCAGATTCTCATAACCAGGCGTCAAGGGCACCACAGTACTCCCTAGGCCTGAGTTGACCATGCCAGTCGCAGCTGACACAGGCTGTTGAAGTAAGAAATGTGATTAATATGTGGAGTAGGTTTTATTTCTTCCTGTCCCTCTTTCATTTTATTGACTTAATGCATTTTAGATCTCCTCTAACAGTTTGCTTTTTTTTTTTTTTTTTTCCTTTTTTACAGCGCTGGGAATTGAAATTAGCACTTACATTCTAGGCAGTGCTTTGCAACTAAGCTATGTTGCCCCAGCCCTTTCTTATTTTAAATAGATTTTATTTTAAATGGTGATCTGAGAGATTATCTAGAAAGTACACTGGAGGACGGAATGATGAGATGACTCAGTACAGAAAGGCACTGCCTGCCAAGCTTGTTGACCCAAGTTTGATCCCCAGGACCCACATATTCAAAAGACCTGACTCCTTTCAGTTGCCCTCTGACCCTCACATGTGTACCATGTTATATGTACACACATACACACACACACACACACACACACACACACACAATAATAAAGTTTAAAAAGAAAGTAAATTTGAGGTTATGTAGTCTGTTCCTTTGCCTGTAGAGGCAACTGTGATTTGTCGTGCTGTGATTCCATTGTCACACAAACATTTTTTCAGGTCTCTGCCTCCTGAGCCACTCTGTGTGTGATGGGTGACTGGCAACATCTCTGAAACTTTGCTTCTTTAGATTTGCTCACTGTTTTATTCCCAGCACCTAGAAGAACCTACTAAATCGTGGATGATAAAATACTTGCTTTAATGAATGAGAACAATGATACCTAACAAATAGATTTATACATTTTTATAAACTCCAAAATATGATCTCATGTTAGTGAAATACTCCAGATAATGGGTAAAATCTTAGATGTAACAGTAATTAATCTGGGGGGTTCTCTAGGGAAACTGGTTTAGAATTTTAGCAACTGTTGGGAAATTTAAAGGACTGTCCTGAGCCGGAAGTCCCCTGCTGTGAGTTCAAGGCATCCTAGCGTTCTCTGTGCAGATGGGCAGCAGCTGGTCTCTTCCTCCAGGCAACACCTCTTTTCTCTCTTTGCCGTGTCTCCATAGCCTTGTTTTTAGATCAACAATGTCATCTTTTAATTTTAACATGGGACGTTTACTGTCCAGCTCCAGAACTTCTTAAAAAGAGCCATTCAGCCATGTTCCTGACCAGTGCCACATGCAGAGCGGAACATGAAAGGCCTGCAGTGATCTGCTGTGTCCCACTTTTCAGTCTCCCACTTTAGTTCCTATTTTTTTTCTTTTTTAAAAAAAAGATTTATTGGGCCTGGAGAGATGACTCAGCACTTACTGCTCTTGCAGAGGACACAGGTTTGGTTCCCAGCACTCACATGGCAACTTACAACTGGCGGTAACTCCAGTTGCTGGGGAGCTGGCGTTCTCTTTTCTGGGCACCAGGCATGCATTTTGTGCACATGCATGCATATACATATTAAAATAAATCTTTAAAAAAGTAATTCATTCTCTCTCTCTCTCTCTCTCTCTCTCTCTCTCTCTCTCTCTCTGTGTGTGGGTGTGTGTGTCTGTGTCTGTGTCTGCATACCTGTAGAGGCTAGAAGAAAGAGTCAGATGCTTTGCAGCTAGAGTTACAGGTGGTTGCACATGGGTGCTGGTCCTCTAGAAGAGCAGCAAGTGTGCTTAACGGCCATGCCACCCCCTTTAGTTCTTCATGTTGCATTCTTCCACACTGTGCTCTCACATTTGTATTATTTGGTCTAGGATGCAATTTTCATTATCTTTCTGTACCAGAATCATTTATTTCTTTATTTCTGTTTCCTTTCTGGTACTTGGACTTACTCAGACCAATTAAATCAGACCCTAGGGTAGACACCAAGCACGGCTGTTTTCCTCCTAACATCATATTGTGAAAAATTTCAAGCACTGAAAGAATTTTATAGTGAATACTATATGCCCACCACTTAGATTCTTCCACCATTAATATCTTCATATATACCATTTACTGCATAATGAATGATGCTTTGGTCAACAAACAGCTGCGTATATAACACTGGTCCCATAAGAGTGTATTGGAGCTAAAAAGTTCCTTTAATCAGCAGCACCAGAACCTAATTTATAGCACATGCAATTATATACAGTGCATAATACTTGAAAATGATACCAAAGAAGTATGTTACTAGTTTATATATTTATATTATGTTCTTATTTGGTGGTGCTGGGAATTGAATCTAGGACTCTGTGTAGGCTAGTGCTCTATCACTGAAGCTACATTCCCAGACTTCTATATACTTTTATCATTATTTTAGAGAATTCTTCTATTTATATAGGAATATATATGTAAGTAGGTACATAAATAGATACATATATAAACAAAAGCTTACTGTGAAGCAGTATTCCTCTATACACTGGCAGTGGCCTCCTATAGCTTATGTCTCCTCCCCTTCTCTCTCCCTCTTGAGCACACACACACATGCTCAAAACCAAGGCTTTGCACATCGTAGTCAGGTGCTTTATCTCTAAGCCAAATCCCTAGCTGTACTGCATCTCTTGACTGCATAGGAGGTTATACCCAGTGATGTTCATTCAACACAGTTCTCTCTCCACGACTGTACTTTATCACGTTCATTGTATATTATATTGACATGTGTAATGTTATAACACACCCTACATTATCCATTAGTTTTTTCAAAAAAAAAAAAGAACTTCAAAGTAAAGTGCAGATGTTAGTATGCTTCCTTCTAAGTACTTCAGTGTTTGTGTTTTGAAAGCCCCCAGAGGGTAATAATTCAACTCTAGTAGTTCAGATTTAGAGACCTATTGTTTTTAAAGTTGCTATTCTTTT
>NW_008347536.1:12378892-12383055 GCF_000622305.1 Nannospalax galili
TTCCTTCCTTCCTTCCTTCCTTCCTTCCTTCCTTCCTTCCTTCCTTCCTTCCTTGCTTGCTTGCTTGCTTGCTTGTTATGTAGGCTGGCCTTGAGCTTTCAGTTCTCCTGTTTTCTATATGTTGAGATTACAGTCATGTGTCATCACAGCTGACATGCTACTACTATTTTTTTTTCTATTTATTTTTGCATGTGTGCAGTATGCATGTTTGTGTGCATGCATGTGGAAATCAGAGATTAACCTTGGGTGTTGTTGTATGGTGCTATTTCTGGGGAGACATGAGCAAAACATTCATTCACCCCAGATAGGGAAACCAACAGACCAAAGTAAGGATACCGCCAAAATCCGCCAAAACAAGGTAAACCAGTGAGTTTTATTAGGGTTACTTACAGGAATATCGGTGAGGGGTTACTTACAAGGAGCAAAAATGACTCAAAGACAGCTACATCACTGAAAACCCACCCCAGCATGGGTGATGGCTTGGGAAGGCTAGAAACCTGGAGCTCACTGAATGACTTGCAGCAGCTCAACAGGTTGAAGGGTATCTCTTACAGGCAGCCTGGCTGGTCTCTGCCTCTGCCTCTTTTGTTTGTTTGTTTTGAGACAGGGTCTCCCTCTAGCCACAGCTAGTCTGGAACTTGCTATGTAGGCCATGCTGGCCTCCATATCACAGAAATCCTCCTCCCTCTGCCTCCAGAGTGCTGAATGAAAGACATGCTCTGCCACACCTGAGTGCTGGAATTAAAGGCACATGCCACCATTCCTGATGGGTCTCTGCTTCTTTTAAGCAGCTAGGCTGGTCTTTGCTTCTTCCAAGCAGCTCAGTGAGAGTCTTCCTAACAGTCCTTACTGTTTACCTGTGCTTGGAGAGGGAGGGGCCTAGTGAATCTGGTCATCATCAGGGACTTGTTGAAGCTTTGGAGCTGTTTACTTTCTGGAGCTTCCCTGCAAGATGAAATGTTTTACCTCCCTTTAGAGTTTAGAGAAGTGCCTTAAGAAGTGTCCCTCCAAGATGGAGTGTTTTATCTTGGAGGAGATAGCTGTAGAGTAGGTGTCTTGCTAGGTGTCTTGCTCATTCTCTATTTTATTTACTCAAGCAGGGTCTCTGGCTGAGTGGAGCTCATCCATGCAGCTAGTCTAATTAGCCACTTTGCCCTGGGGACACCATCTTCGCTTCCCAAGTGCTATATTACAGACACACTGCCAAGCTTACCTGGCTTTTATGTGAGTGCTGGGGATCAGAACTCTGGTCCTCATACTATAGTGATAAGCACTCTATCCAGGAGACATCTCCCCACCCCCAAGCTGCTATTCTTAATACTACCTTTTTGGTGAAACTTCACTTATTATCCTAGTTCAAGCTTATCTTTCATTTATGTGTGATTAGACATCTTTCTGTTTGTGCTGTTCCATAGCAGTGTTTGTAATTGGCCTGACATTGTGGTTTTCTAGGTTTTGCTTGCTTCCCAGACTGTGAAAGCCTCTAGAGTCAGTTGGGTTACATCCTACTCATTTTGCTTGTGTCATTATTTGTTGCTATTATTTATTTATGTCTACTTTTTAGCATAGCACCTTACGTGCAAGTACTTAATGGAAGTTTTTTGACTAGACGTTTCCTTGAAGGAAGAATCTGCAAATACAGCAAAAGATATACCACCCCCCCCCTTGTGTTTATGCTATGTATTTTTTAAGTTGAGGAGCAAGAATTTATTTCTCTGGTGCTTAGTTCATGGCAGACATTTAGTAAATGTTAACCAAGTCCAGCCTATGCATGCTTATATATTTTTATATAAGATTTGAGTTTTGCTGTAAAGAGTGGGTAAAAGATGAACAGCTAAAGTGGGGGTCTATCTCTAATGTAACTTTAAATTACTGTGTGGATGTAGGAAATTTCTTACAGTTGTTTGTAAATCAGTATTTCTATATCTAATTTGAGGGCTTCAGATTAGATGATCTCTAGGCTTGCTTCTGGCTTTGATACTTAAAATGTTTGAGTCCAGGGTGATAAGTGGAAAGAGGTAGTTGTCAGTGAACATACTCCTTCCTTGATTGCCTACTTTTCATTCCGTATGTAAAATAGCCTGCCCGTAGAGACTATTTGAAATGGTTTTCTTTCTACTAGCACTGTATTTTTGCCTTTTATAGCCTGCTCAGAAGAGGGTGAATCACTTCCCTTCCTTGGTTGTCTCTTGAGCAGATACTGTCTAGTAGAGAAAATCAAATTGCATCTCATAGGTGGTAAGACTCCTATAAGTTAATAAATAACAGAGCCAAGTCTTACACCCAGATCTCCTGACTTTATCCCGTCATTCCTTATATACCACTCTATTAGTGGTCCTCTTGAAGCCTCACAGTGATCCTGTATTTATTATGGAGCCATTCAGTTGATTCATAATTCATACTTCAGTATAATTAGTTGCTTATAAATTCTTGAGCCTCCCTGAGCCTCTGAGGCATTGGTTAAATGTGGGCAGTCTATTTTTCTGTCTAGTAACTGTCCTCCAGAATAGATACTCTGCTTTTATTATAAATGGTTCCTCAGGTCTAGGTATATTCTGTAGCAGAAGGCGTTGGTCTCTTTTCCTTTCAAACCTGTAACTTGCAGAGATTGTTAGATTTAGGCTGTGTTTACTGTCCTTATTTAAGAGTTGAGTGTGCTGTTATCCTTCTCTTGGGAGTGACATTTTGGACCCATTTTCCTGTAACAAGCTTTTAAATGTGCTGATCATTGTGCTGAGTCTAGATGAGCTAAGGAGGGGATCTGTGACTATGAAAACAGACACCACTTGTAAAGAACTACAAGGAAAGGACCAGCTGGAGGGCTACAGGGAAAGTGGAAAACACTGTAGCAACCCCGAGGCAGTGATCAAGAAAACACAAAACCTGTTCTCTGAGAACAGTTTGAAGGTATAGGAATGTTTAGCTTTGAGAAGATAGGTTTGAAAGTCTTGAAAGTTTATTTCAAGTATCTAAAATTGTGTCTTGGGGAGAGTAATAAGAGTTTCCTGAATAGCTCTGAGAGATAGGGTTTGGGAGTAGATGAGAGTAATTATTTTTGTTTTTCACTTTTTCTCATATTTGTTTATTCATTGTTTTCCACAGATCTTTATTGATTACCTATCCTTTGCTGAGACTGGAGTTTGAGGTTGAGAATATACATAAGATCTGAACTTTGTTTTTATGGAGTTCATAGTCTCAAGTCTGGCCCAGAATAGTGAAGGGGGAGGCAAATGTCTAAACAAATAATTGCAATGTAGAATGAGATAGACAGGGGCTGGAGAGTGGCTCTGTGGTTAAGAGCACCGGCTGCTCTTGAAGAAGACCTGGGTTTGAATCCCAGCACCCATATTGTGGCTGATAACCATTCATAACTAGTTCAGGGGTCGGGGGGTCCAATGCCTTTTTCTGGCAGCTATGAGCATTGTACAATGAGGGTACACTTACATACGTAAGACAAAACATTCATACACATAAAATAAAAAGAAATGAACAAAAAATTTATTAAAAGAATAGGATAGAACTTAATATGAGGAGTCTTTAAATGAGGTGAACAAAATATAGGCTTTCTTTTGAGATTATAGGTATCCTACCATTGGAGGTTTTCAAGAATGCATGGGTGACCTAGGATAGAACGTGGTACAAAGCTTTAAACATAAGATTTTAACAGAGGTTTTTTTTTTTGTTTTTTTTTTTTTTTTTTTTGAGACCAGCCCCAGCTGGTCTGGAACTTGCTATGTAGACCAGACTGGCCTTGAACTCACAGAGATCCACCTGCCTCTACCTCCCCAGTGCTGGGATTAAAGGGATAGGAAGGGTTTGCCAACAGAGACAGTAGAAGCTCTCTTGCAGGAACTTGAGTTGGGGCTGGAAGAGAAGGCAAAGGCAAATCTGGGAATTGAAGCTAGAAGAAATAAATAAAGAACAGCTAACCAAAGAGCCAGTTTGGATGAACAAGAGAATCCTCAATTGCTTGATAATCTTTTATTGAAAAAGAAAAAGAGCAATTGGTTTGCCAAGGTTGATCAGGATGGATTATACAAAGAAATGCAGTTTGAGTTCAGTCTTAAAAATTGATTAGGCAATACACACATACACATAAAATAAAAATAATAAATAAATAAATTTAAAAATTGAATAAGATTTTTATCAGAAAAGGGAAAAAT
>NW_008347536.1:12383242-12398025 GCF_000622305.1 Nannospalax galili
CCCCATCTCCCTCCCTCCCTTCTCTCTTTCTCTTCTTTACCTTCTTCCCTTTCTCTTTTGTATAAGAATATTTGAAGAGCTAGCAGTTTAATTCAGTGGGTAAGGCTCAGGGTTCTATCCCTAGCACAGAAAAAGAGGGGGGGGGGGGGGGGGGAGGGAGGAAGGAAGGAAGGAAGGAAGGAAGGAAGGAAGGAAGGAAGGAAAAGTTTGGAGATTTTTGAAGTATAAATTAAGTGTAGACTATGTCTCAGCTTAGTTTGTAAGGCCAGCAGCTATCAGACTATGAAGGACCTTGAATTTCATCTACTAATAAACTCCTTTAAAGGCAATAGATACATCTATCTTTATGCAAATTGCATTAATTACAATATTCATCTACTGCAAGTTAAATACTATGTCAGATACTGTTGGACTGCATAAATGGGACATTTATGCAATGGGACATTATGCATTTGAGGGACAGTCTGGCTCCTGGGAAGATATATCTGTAAATAATAGTAGCAGTACAAAGAACTGTAGTAATCTGAAACTGTAGTAATCATGCCTTGGGGTATGGAAAAGGGGACACCTAACTTCTTGGCAGTCAGAATATTTCTAGAAGCTTCATAGAACAGCAGAATTACTACTTGAAGGATGAGTGAATTCACTGTTTGAGGATAAGGAACTTTGCAGATGTGAAAGTTAGGCATATTTAAAGAAATTTTAAAAATGGTTTTGTCAAGACTATAAGGGGGAATTAGAGGGAATGGTAGGGTAGGAAATGAGGCTGATAAATGGGCCCAGTCAAATAATAGAGGGCCTCTAGAAAAGCTAATGAACATTAGCTTTTATTCTGATACATCAGTGAAGGGTTTTTAAAATAGAGGATTGGTGTGTTTTAAGATTACTGCTGGCCTCTGGAGAAACAATTGAGAAAAAAGCAGGATGAGAGAGTTCGGAAGTTTGTCATTTATTAGAGAATATTAAAAAGGCTTCTATAGACTCTGTTTATAGCAATTTACAAAGCCATTATTTATATTGTATACAATATTAAAGCTCTCACTATATCTAGTCCTTTTAATTATTAGAGTGGCAAATTCATAGCATTTTAGAGAATTGGTTTCTGAAGTAGTGGTATTGAGGTTACTTACTTCCTTTTAAAAATATTTATTATTTTTATTTTATGTGTATGAGTATATTGTCTGTATGTAGGTAGGTGCACCTGTGTCATGCAAGAGTTTACTTTTGTGTGGGGTTTTTTTTTTGGGGGGGGGTCTTTTTTGAGACCAGTCTCCCTGTAGCCCCAGCTGGGATAAGTAGTCCAGGTTGGCCTTGAATTCACAGAGATCTGTCTGCTTCTGCCTCCAGAGTGCTGGGATTAAAGGTGTGTGCTACCATGCCCAGCTGAGGTTACTTATTTTCAAACTTCAGAATTTTGACCTTAATCCAGACACTCCTAAATCTGGGTTTGTTGAAGCCATGGTATTGATATTTCTAAAAGTTTGTGATTATTTATTTATTTATGGAAGCTTTTTAATTTCTAAAGCACTGTTGTATCTAACTCCAGGGAGATTGTATTCTAAATTAGTCAAGATTAAAGATATAATTTCTACCATTACATGCGTCGATGATGAGAAACTATAAACGCTGACCCCTTTAAAATTTTGTTCCTTCTATTTCGCAAAAGTGCGGGGAACTGCCAGTATGTTCAGCAGGGTGGTTACTGCCTTGATGAGTGTATATTTAGAATAAGATAGGATTTTAGAGGTGGGAGATCCAGAAGAGTTGGTAACATGGCAGCGCCCTCACTTGTACTGGGCTGAGCACTATAAGTGCTATAGGTTTGTAGGCATACTGTCTCTACAGCTAGTAAGTTACTGGGTTTCCCACTGAGTTTTTTGCCTGGTGCAAAAACATCATGATGGGTGTCTTTGTTCTCTGGTGTCTTAGAGAGTGCAGAGAAAAGCAAAATCTTGGTGACTAAATTGGCTAGCAGTATTCATGGTGTGCAGTAGAAGGGCCATGTAAATTTGAAATTTGTATTAAGTTACTGTCTGTATGTGTGGAGAGGATATGTGCATATGAATGCAGGTGCCAGCAGAGGCCAGAGGTGTCAGATTCCCTGGAACTGGAATTAGAAGTGATTGTTAGCTGCCTGACATGGGTACTGGGAACTGAACTTGGGTCCTCTGCCAAAGCAGCACATGCTCTAACCACTGACCCATCTCTCCAACCCCAAATAATTTAAACTTTTGAAGCATTTGAAATAAGTATTTCCTTATGCTCAAAGTAATAAGAGTTATCTTCTTTCTTTTGATTGCAGTAGCTGCTGGTGGTGGTGACAATGTCAAATAACGGTTTAGACATCCAAGACAAACCCCCAGCCCCTCCAATGAGAAACACCAGCACTATGATTGGAGCTGGCAGCAAAGACGCCGGAACCCTAAACCACGGCTCCAAGCCTCTGCCTCCAAACCCAGAGGAGAAGAAGAAGAAGGACCGATTTTACCGCTCCATCTTACCTGGAGATAAAAGTACAGTATTTCTTTCTTATCATTTGTATGCTTTAAAATAAAAAACAAGCCGGGTGTGGTGGTGCACGCCTTTAATCCCAGGACTTGGGAGGCAGAGGCAGGCAGATCTCTGTGAATTCAAGGCCAGCCTGGTCTACATAGTGAGTTCCAGGACAGCTGGGGATACAGGGAGACCCTGTCTCAAAAAAAGACCAATAAATAAATAAATAAATAAAATAAAATGTGTCTATTGCATAGGGATATCTAGTATAAGTGTAGAGAATATCTATTTAAAAAAATAAAAAACAAAACAAAAAAGCCAATGTTTTTCCTTTCTAATAATCTAAATCAAAGCTCTGTTCTTCCTTAATTTCCCTTCAGTATCTTCTCATTTACGGTTTTCCCCTTACCTTGTCTTCCTAAAGCAGCTAAAGCCAAGTGCAAAACAGATGTAATGCTCAAACTATATCTGAACAAAATTCTAAAAATAATTTTGCTTTTGCCAGATTTCAAATAAACTGAAGCCATTTATTTATGTATACATTTCCTTTTAACTTTTTAAAGTGTGTATGAAATCCTAAAACGTAAGGAATTTTGAAATATTTTAGTTTGGAAATTTCTTTTTCCCAAATTAGTTTCAGTTGAACCGCCTTCTTTACAAAGTTTGATTGCTTGCTGTTTATCTAGATCTTTGGTCCCACACCCACATTTAGGGATTAACTGTCAGTAAGAGCAGCAAGGAATGTCAGGGAAAAGGAAGCAGAAATAAGTGAGCACTCCTCACTAGGCAGCCTCATGCCTTTTTTTTTGAGACCTGTAGCTCAGGTTGCCTTTGAATGTATGACATCTTCCTGCCTCAGCCCCCCAAGTGCTGAGATTACTAACATAAACCATGTTCAGCTTTCATCTCCTTGGGATTAATAAAACTTTCCAGAAGAGTAATCAGAATCTTAATGGTTACAGACAGTGGGAAAAAAATAAGTTTTTGTGTCCACATAGATTGCTTTTGCTTGTCACTAAAAATGTTAACTTAGTGAGTGCTGATCTGAAGGGTCTCAGTTATGCTTGTAGGGCCTTTTCCTGTGGCATGGCTTTCTATAAATAACATGACCTTCTGATTCAGATGAACCTGAAAGTTAAAGGTAAACCACAGAAGAGACAACTGTCCCAAATTGTGTATCTTGTAAGGGACTTGTATAAGAAAAAAACAACTATCACGCCTCAATCCAAAATCAAATAACTTGATTTAAAAATGGGCAAAGGATCAGAGTAGACATCTCTCCAAAGAAGACATACAAATGGCAAATAAGCATGTGAATAAATGTTCAATGTCATTAGTTGTTAAGGAAATCCAGATCCAAACCACAATGAAATACCACTTCACATCCTCCTCAGGTCTCTGCAGGTGTATAAACACACACCACCCCCCTGCAAATACACACACACACACACACACACACACACACACACAAAATCAGCTTTATTGAGATGTAATTTATATATTATTACAATTCACCTTTATAGAGTATAAAATTCGGTGGCTCTTGTATTTTCACAGAATTTGGCAGTCACATAGGAATAAAGATAGATAATATCAGATGTTGGTAAAGATATGGATATATTACAACCTTTATAATTGCTGGTGGGAATGTAAAGTAGTATAGCAACAGGGAAAGGACTCTGGCAGTTCCTCAGAAGGTTAAATGTAGAGCTATGTTATGACCCAGCAGTTTCCATCACAGGGAAATAATATGTTAGCAGCATTATTCATAATAACTCCAAAGTGGAACAACTTAAATATCAACTGATGAATATATAAATAAAATGTACTATGCCCATGAATATTGAAATATTATTTGGTGACAACAACAACAAAAACATGAAGTCCTAAGCCATGCCGCACCTATGGGTGAATCTTGAAAATACTGTGTTAAGTCAGGCATGGTGGCACATGCCTTTAGTCCCAGCACTTGGAAGGCAGAGGCAGGCAGATCTCTATGAGTTCAAGGCTGGCCTGGTCTACATAGTGAGTTCTAGGCCAGCTGGGGCTACAGGGAGACCCTGTCTCAAAAAGAAAAAGAAAAAAAAAAAGATGTCATGCCAGACATGGTGATGCATGCCCTTAATCCCAGCACTTGGGAGGCAGAGGCAGACTGATCTCTGTGAGTTCATGGCCAGCCTGATCTACATAGTGAGCCCCAGGTCAGCTGGGGCTACAGGGAGACCCTGTCTCAAAAAGACAAAAAAAAAATAAAATTCAAAGAGATAGCTGGGCAAGGTGGTGGCACATGCTTTTAATCCCAGCACTCTGGAGGCAAAGGCAGGCAGGTCCCTTGAGTTTGAGGCCAGCCTGGTCTTCGTATCAAGTTCCAGGCCAGCCAGGGCTGCATAGTGAGACCCTGTCTCCAAATAATTTTAAAGTTAGGACAGCATTGTAAGGTAGCAGTAACCCAATGAAGGGACCATGTCTTGTTTTCCATGAACTCCAGGAGCAGCCCTGGACATGGAATACAGGCTCTCAGTAATAAGCCTTGCTGAATTTAGTTGCAAAAAGAAAAAGAAAAAAAAAAAAATACTGTGTTAAGGAAAAGAAACCAGTCATAATGAATCACATAGTGTATGATTCTATTTATCTGAA
Source organism: Nannospalax galili (assembly GCF_000622305.1). Classification (NCBI taxonomy): domain Eukaryota; kingdom Metazoa; phylum Chordata; class Mammalia; order Rodentia; family Spalacidae; genus Nannospalax; species Nannospalax galili. Next base: position 12,388,373 of record NW_008347536.1, read on the forward strand.
ACATCTAGAGAAGCAGATTCATAAATAAAAAGCATATTAGTGGTTACCTAAGGCCACAGAAGGGTGAAAGATGGGAGTAGGGGTAATGGCTAAGAGGTGTGGGATTTTATTTTGGTGTGATAAAAATACCTTAGAATTGATCATGGTAGTGATTGCCCAGCTCTGTGAAAATACTAAACATCATTGAATTTTGTATTCTAAAGGTAAATTATAATAATATATAAATTATGTTTCAGTAAAGCTGATTGTGTGTGTGTGTGTGTGTGTGTGTGTGTGTGTGTGTGTGTATGTATGTGCATGCACCATGTTTGCAGGGAGGTGGTATGCGCTCGTTTTGAGACAGATTTTTCTCACTGAACTTGGAGCTAAGCTGGGTGCCTGCTAGTCCCAGCAAGTCTTCTTCTTCTACCCCCCTACCCCCATAGCCCCTCACATGACTGCGGCTACAGATACATATGGGCACATCTGACTTTTTACATGGGTGCAGGGGATTTGAGTCAGGTTTTTGTGCATAGCCAGCCATCTTATCCAGTGAACCAATTCCCCTAGACCCTTCTGTTTGTTTTTAAAGAGGATTCACACCCATAGAGCTTTTGTACATCACTGAAACCGAAGGGACACTCTTATGTTCTAAGTGGCTCATAAGAATCTAGATATCTGGCTTGTAATCTTGGTTTTCCCATAAATTGACGAGATTTAGAGAGGCATATATATATATATATATATATATATATATATCTTCTTTTAGCTTTATAGCCCTATACTTATATAAATGAGATATTTCAGCTGTCTTAGATAAAGCTTGTCTATGTAGGTAGAAAGGAACTAGGCCATTGTGAGGTATTTTAATCGATGATAGAGCTGTAGACCTGGACGTTCTTTTGGAAATCTGGCTGGATAACCCAAGGCCAAATTTGGTCTGAAAATAAATCTCAGCCTGAAGATCAAAGCTGCATCTTTGTAGGTTGCAAGCTCAGAGGTCGAAAAGTGAGAGTTATAAAGAGGCTCTTGCAAAATGATCTAATAGCCTCAATTTCATTCTCCAGCTATGGAGTTCCTATAGATTCTGTGAGCACGTTGGACCCTTGTTAGCTCTTATAAATATGTATACCAAAAGGAAAAACAGCTGAATTTTTTTCCTTTAGTTTGGAATCTTGGTTCAGCCAACAAGCTGTTACTCAGATGTGGGTTGAGAGAAATGCTGTCAGTCTTTGAAAAGGTATGCCTCACAGAGTATCTGAGGGTTTATACCAGCTGCATGGAGAGCTAGTCTAGAAATGAACTCCACAAACATAGATTTAGTCCTCATGCTCACATTAACACTTCCATTTAATATTTAAAGTATGTTAATTATAATGCCAGTCATGGTGGTACATACCTTTACTCCCCCAGCACTTGAGAGCCAGAGGCAGGCAAATTACTGTGAGTTTGATGCCAGCCTGGTCTACATTGTTGGTTCTAGGCTAGCTAGAGATGCCTAGTGAGACTCTGTCTCTCAAAAATAAATAAATAAATAAATATTGTGAACTATAGCATTCTCATCTGTAAATGAGAATGATCATAATTCCTATCCGTCTTATAGCATTAGTAGCCTTTTGTCTTATCACTTGATATAGTAATTGTAAAAGCTACTAGGCTATAAAACAATGCAAATGTGAGATTTATTTCTATGAAATCTTACTTATTTTTTAAAATTTTAGTTGATACTCATATCTGAGCCACAACAACTTGTTTTCCAAAAGGGAAACTGAAGCTTAGAGATTAGTAAATGATGCACAAGGTCTCATTGGTGGAAACTGGGAAGGATGAGTATGGAACTAAGTCTTTCCAAAGTGTTTGTCTTAAACTACTGTGCCCTCGTTCATGGTGCTTTTAAAGAATACATACGTATTTCAACCCAGACAATGGAGTCAGAATTTTATTTTGTTTTGTTTTGAGATGGGGTCCCCCTATCTAGCCCTGACTAGCTGCCTGGAACTTACTATGTATACCAGGTTGACCTCAAACTTAGATTTGCTGGCCTCTGCCTCCTGAAGGCTGGGATTAAAGATGTGTACCACTGCGCTTAACTTTGGGGTCAGAATTTCTAGAGGCACAGTGGTGTGTTTTTAAGAGAAATGAGAAAGCAAAATTCTTTACAGGCTACAGTAGTGGCTTAGATTGGAGCTGGCAGTGGGTAGAGTATCTGTGGGCATTATCTAATGCTGACCTCCAGGATGGCCTCAATTTGCGCCTGAGGGAATGCATAAATGACTGGAAGGAGAAACTAATGGAGGCCTGTGATAGGTGGTGCTGAGTTGCAGAATTCCATGTGGGAAAGCCTGGTTCCTGTGGTTAGGATCTGGAGCCTTTGGTTTATTCTAAGAAGTCTTGCAGCATTTAGTTTGGAATCTTCTGGGTACATTTTCATGACCAAAGTGAAATTCTCTGAGCTTGGGAAGAGTTTAGCCAAGTTAATTTTAACACTGAACTATGTCAGTGTTTATTTCTCCAAGTTTGGAATGTTTTACTGCCTTGTGCTCAGATTAGCTCAGTTGAACCAATGAGAGGTGCTGCTTAAAAATAATTTTAAAAAATAAATAAGACTAATGACTTGTACTAAAACTTGGATGTCTGTACTGAAACATGAAATTTTGTAGGGTCAGTTGCTTTTCCCAAGCTATGAGAAAACCAAGTGGACTAGCCAGAGATGGGATGGATGAGGTTGCAAGCTTCTTTTCCTACTTAATTTCCTCAAACCTGAGCTCTCTGGTTACATGAAATCAAGGTAATTCTTTCTCCTTTCTCCTTTCTGTCTTCAGCCATATCTTGAAGTCTTTTATCTAAACATGTTGGTTGAGAAATTTCACTTCAGTAGTTGCTAATATTAATGATAACTCATATTTTTAAGGCTCTTTAGTTTACAAATTTTAATTAATTGGGGTTGGGGATTTAGCTCAGTGGTAGAGGGCTTGCCTAGCAAGCTCAAGGCCCTGAGTTTGGTCCTCAGCTCTCAGGGGAGAGGGGAGACAAAATAACAAATTTTAATTAATCTTCAAAATAGTGAGAACAGTAATAAAAATAGTAATAGTAATAAAATATTATGGTAGTATCCCAGCTTATCTTTACTGAATGCCTGTTAGGTGCCACACATGATTTTAGGAGCTGTGATGTTTGTGGAATATACTAGCCATTTCAGGTAGATAACTGTTTCTTTGTAGACAGTTGAAATAAGTTCACATTTTTTAAGTAAACTTGCCCAAGATCCTTTAGCTAGAGAATAACAGAGCTGGACTTTTTATCTGTCTGATTCCAAGGACTTTTACATGGTATAACAGTTAAACTCTTAGGATTTGGAGAATCTGACTTGTCTGAGATCATGTGCTGTATAGTTGTAATTCATTAAGTCTGAATTTAAACCAATGTTTTTTGGTTTCTAGAATATGTACTCTTTCCTTCTTCAAAGCATTTGGAAAACACATAGGGTCAGAAGTCTCCCAGAAGTTATTTAGGCTAGTACTTTGAGTAGAATTGATCTAGATGGCTCTTTGGCATTCATTCATTCTCTCATTTGTTGGCATAGTCGCTTAGTCTACAGTATGGAGAAGGCACAGGCACACAGAAGAAACTGAAGCCAAGTGCAGTGACATGCCACATACTTCCCATTACGAGGGATGCTAAGGCAGAAGGAGTGCTTGACCAAGAAGTCTGATACCAGCTGGAACAACATAGAGACATACCAAGACACAGACAGACAGATAGACACACACACACATACACAGACCTGTGGTTGAAGTTTGAACACTTGAGGTTGTCACCACTCCTACTCCTGACTTTGTGACTTTGCTAAGTTACTTTATTTTTCTTAGCCTCAGTTATCCTACCTGTAGTATGAATAATTATCTCATGTAGTTCATGACATTGAAGACAGGAAAATGGATCAGATATGGTGGCACATGCCTATAATCACAACATGCAGGAAGCAGAAGCAGGATAAAAGTTTTGAGGCCAGCCAGGCTACATGGGGGGGGGCAGGAAGCAAAGTGAAAAACATTGGTTTTGTTGAGTTGGTAGTACTTTTGGTAGCAGTCACACATCATTATTGCTTGTAGTCATTATCTTTTCTTTGAGAATCTATGATTAACACAGAATTGTTACAACAGCTCTTCACAGGGTTCTTCCAGAATGGCTCTATTTTCTGCTGGATTAGACAGAGCTAATGAGAAAGACAGGTAAAATAATTCTGGACACTGAGAATAAGCAGAGTCAAGGAGTGGTTTGCTAAGAAGCTCCAATGGGGCCTTTTGATTCAGCCATGCTGTAGTGTGTGCAGCATAGATTCTGATGACTGCCGAGCTGGAGCAGCACTTCATCTGCTAATTGGTTATCTAGGTGATATTTTTGTGACATGCCATTTCAGGTTGTTCCTATTCAAAATGTATTTATTACTTATTTGTAGGAGCTCGTATCTGAATCTTTTTTTTTTTCCATTATATATGTTGCAAATATCTTTTTCTGTGCTCTTAATGAGGTCATTGGTAGTTGCTTGGCATGGTTTTGTTGGTAAACCGTTTTTTTTCCCCAGTGCTACAGATAAACCCAGAGCCTTGCACTTCCTGGGCAAGTGCTTTACCACTGAGCTATATCCCTAGCTCTTAGAATTTTAATATAGTCAAATTTATTATTTTCTTCCTAATGCTTTCTTTTCTATTTTTGAAGTCTTTACCTACTCTTAAGACAGGAAAATTTTTCTCATGCTTGAATTTTCTATTTTCATATCACCTGTAAATTATGGTGTCTCCCCCCCTTTCCTCATTTCATTCCTTTTCTTGCCTAATTGTATTGTCCAGTAGATACTGTGTTGAATACAAGTGGTAATGGGGAACACCCTTATTTTGTATTTAATCTCAGAGGGGAGGCCTCCCAGCATTTTATAGTTATGTAATGTTTTTCTAGAAGCTTTGTTAACTTGTTTTTATTAGATTAAGTGAATTTTCTAGTCCTACTTTCCTGAGAAGTTTTAATCATTATATTTTAGCAAATTCTTTTTCTGTGTTAATTGAACAGATTATGATGTATTCTTTATTATCTCTCTACGGGGTCTCCCCGTAACCTCAGCTGTCCTAGAACTCACTATGTAGACCAGACTGGCTTCAGTCTCACAGAGATCCACCTGCCTCTGCCTCTGGAGTACTGGAATTAAAGGTATGCACCACCACATCCAGCTCTTTTATTTTAAAAGAGTATTTATGGGTATGTATGAGTGCCTGCATGTATGTATGTGTACCTTATATGTACCTGGTGCCCACAGAGGCCAGAAGAGGGCATCAGATTCCCTGGAATGGAGTTACAGGTGGTTGTGAGCTGCCATGTAGGTGCTGGAAACCAAACCCAGGTTCTCTGCAAGAACAGCAAGTGCTCTTAACCTTTGAGCTGTCTTTCCAGCTTCTTTCCTTTTTTTTTTTTTTAAACTTTATTAAGTGTGTGTATCTGTGTGTCTGTCACAGCACCTGCGTGGAGATCGGAGGATAATTTTGTGGAGTTAGTTCTCTCCTTCCACCATGTGCATCACAGGAATTGAATTCTAGTCTCCAGGCAAGGGCTTTTACATGCTGAGCCATCTTATTGGCCCTGACCTTACTTTCTTAATATGGTGAATTACATTTACTTAATAAAAATAAAAATAAATATAAATATATATATATATATACACACACACACACATACATACACACATATATAGATATAAATAAACTCATAGACCATGTAGTTCACCATCTTAAAACCTAATTTGGTGAGTTTTAAATATACTTTTTAAATTGTACAATCAGAAGCTGTGAGTCTCAGTCAGTGGTGGACCATTTCTGTAGCTGCAAGTTCAAGTCTCAGAACCAAAAATATATATTTAATCATTACAATTACTATGAATCCATTTTCATCACCCCCAAAAGAAACTCCATCCCTATTAGCGATCCCTCTTCAGGCCTCTCCTTGCACATCCCCTGTCAGCCTCTGCTCTACTTTACCTATGAGTGTCTGTTCTAGACATTTCATATAAATGGAATTATGCAATATAGTTTCTTTTACTTAGCATGTTTTCAAAGTTCATATATTTTGTAGTAATGATTAGGGCTTCATTTCTGTTTATGACTGGACTTCATTATATGAATATACCACAGTTTATCAGTTGAAATTTTGATAGTTTCCACTTTTTATTGAAGCAGGATCTCACTGTGGAACACAGGCTACCCTGGAACTTGCGTTGTAGACCAGGCTGACCTGGAAGTCACAGAGATCTACCTGCTTCTGCCTCCCCAGTGCTGGGATTAAAGGTGTGCGCCACCATACTTGGCTAGTTTCCACTTTTTGACTGTTTTGAACATTCACATTTAAGTTTTTGTGTAGATGAAAGTTTTTACCAGATACACCCTAGATTTGGACTTTTTAGTCATCATTAAATGTACTACAGTGGTGAGAGAGACTGAAGTTTGTAGCCTTGGAATATGGAACCACCAGAATCATACTGTTTTATTTCTCAGTCCCAAATTCAGTGTCTGTGCCTAGTAAGAGATTACCAAGGTTGGTTGGCTTCCTGGGTAGGTGGAAAGCTGGAGAAGGAACACACTGTGCACTCCTCTTGGCCTTTGCTCATTCTGTTTGTTTCTGGAGTGCCCTTCCTCATCTCTGCCTAGCTAATTGCTATTCATCCTTAATGATTGCTTTCAAATACTATCTTCTTCAGAAAGGTAACATTGTCTACTTTCACCTATCTTCTGAGCAGGAATCATTGTCCTGTTACAGAGTTTGAGAACTCAGAACTCAGAGTCTTTCCCAGGATTACAGAATGAGTTAATGCCAAAGATAATACTGAATCCCTCCTATGACTCCTAGTCCAAGATTCTTCTCACTGATAACGTTCATTAAATTCCCTGATTTCAATCTTTTCAGCTATAAAATGGAGATAACGCATGCTTTCTGCTTCTTATGTTTGTTGTGATCATGAGTCAATGAGACAGTGGCTAGGAAAGAACTTTGTTAAGGCCTGTGCATATGTGAGGGAGGTGATCATTTCCAGAAAGTGATGAACTGAGTTCCAAGTGGCTCTGGGACAGCATGGCTTCTTTAGTTCTCTCCTACATTTCTGCCTTATAACCCTGTTTGCTGCTGGGGATTCAGCTGGTGCACTCAGCCTAAACTGCATAGCTCTTATGTAGAACTGCCAGCTGTATCTCCCCGACCCCTTTCTTCCCCTTCTGTTCCCAGATCTGGTTTAGGTTAAGTTATTATTTCAGTTAGTGGTTGCTTCCATTCAGGTCAGAAGGGATGGGGTGGTATAATGCAGGGCAAAAGACTGAGTCTTACCACTGTGTGCCCTGTGATTTAGGACAAGACAATTTATTTTTGGGGGGTGTCTTCAGGGAATAGAATTAGATGGTCTCCAAAGTCACTTCCTAATAGTTTCTAGGGTGTCCTTGATCTAAGTAAGCTCTGTGTTGTTGAGATCCAGAAATATAATGATCATGATTAGTAGCCATGATTTGGGTCCTTAAGAAACTTAACATTTTACTTCTGAAAAATCACAAGAACTGTACAAGATAGTAAATGATTGGATGCATGGTGGTTGGTAAAGCGGATTTTGTGCCTGGGAATTCAGAGAAAGGAATGTAAGGAAATCCTTCCTAGAAGAAGTAAGACTTGAACCAGCATTTAACAGAGAAGAAAAAGCGACCAGAAAGTGGAAAGTGGCAACTTAGGAGGTGCATTCAGAGGCTGTAGGCAGAAGAAAGCATGGCTGGTAGAGGTGGACCCAGCTGCAGCATTGCCTTGTATGTTCATGTGTTAAGGGACTTCATTTCTCTGGAGCTGTTTTCTATAGACGACTTGTTCCCTGAGCTACTTTCTCTCTCTGGATCTTTATTACCAAAGTTCCTTCTGGACTTAACATCTATGTCTATGACATTGTATTTATATTTTGTATTAATATATAATGGAAATAATGCATAACATTATAATTAAATGCTTATTAGAATCTACATAAGATACTAATTATATTTCCTGAAAACCTTTTTTTAAATTTAAAATATTTATTTTATGTGTATGAGTGTTATGCCTATAGGTATGTAAATGCACACATACCATGCAGTACCCATGGAGGACAGAAGAGGGCATCAGATTCCCTGAAGCTGGAGTTGTAGACAGTTGTGAGCTACCACATGGGTGCTGGGATTTGAACTTGGGCCTTCTGTAAGAACAGCCAGTGCTCTTTACTGCTGAGCCATCTCTCCAGTTCCCCCTAAAACCTTTTAAGAGACTAATTTAGAGAGAATTTGGAAACAGAAAACCATTTGGAACAAAAAACATTTCCAAAGTCCTGTTGATCCTATACATTTTAGCTTTGAGTGAGACATGTAATTATGTCTTAAGAGCCTGCCTGACTGGGACCATGGCACAACCCTTAGCCTTCTCTTTCTCAAAGCAGCTGCTCTGGAAGGGAAATTGCCAAGTACATAAATAGCCTAACCCTAGCAGTTGGTATGTAGTCAAGTGGTTCTTATGAAGTTACTGAAAGAAAAAAAAAAAGCCAGAAATAGGTTCAAATCCTAGCCTTCACTAGCTAGATGAATTAATTACCCAGTGTTCTGTTCTATAAGCTGATAGTAGCATTTAGCTTATAAAATTGTAAGAAGGAAGAAAATAATGTATGTTATGGTACATATGCATGGTAAGTTCTTAACATTCTTTCTCATATCCATGTGTTTAATTCAACTTGGAATTCTTCAGGGGAGGTGAAGTAGAAGGTAAAAGGCCTTGACTTTTATTTCACTTGCTTAATGACTGTGCAGATCTGTGCCACAATTTCCTAGTCTGCAGATGAAAGTTGACCCTCAGGGTTGTGGCGATTATGTGAGATGATATATATGAAATACCTATTAAAACCATGGGGTGTCATCTCAGGAAGCAGTCTAGTCACAGAGCTTTAAAGACTGCTTGCCTTCCTGAGTACATAGACTCTTGTGGAATGTAAGAGCTAGAAAGGCCCTTAAAGATCATCTTGTCCATCTCCCTATCATTGGATGGAGAGGCAAAGATCCTGGACTGTGTATTGTGGTGAGTATCATGAAGTAGAAGGAAAACAGGCATGGACTTTAGATCTCTTTCCCCCCTCCCTGCTTTACAACCTTTCTTCAGCATTATGCTGGCTTTTGAAATGGTATTAGGACTTCCAAATTTGTTTTGATTAATGTGCTGTGCTGCCAGCTGCTCTCATACAGAACTGGTGGGAGCCAGGTAACAAATTTTGTGAAAGTTAGGCCATGGTTGATGGGATTAAATATTTGTTCTGGTTCTGGAGAGAAATGCATGTCTTAGGGAGTTTTCTTAGACTGTACCCAGTTGAGGTAGGTATCTGTTCATTTTTTTTTTTTCTTCACTCACTGTCTGAGCACCTATTTTGTTCCAGGTGGTGTGGAACCCTCTGGGGATTTGTGATGAGTTGAACATTGCCCCACACTTGTAACTTAGTCTTATAGAGAAGATAATAAGCAATTAAAATACATAATTACTCTGTTGGTGTTAGGGGAACAGGGGAAAGAATGAACTGCCCAGGGGAATTCTTTCCTTCCTTCCTTCCTTCCTTCCTTCCTTCCTTCCTTCCTTCCTTCCTTCCTTCCTTC
>NW_008347536.1:12398076-12423154 GCF_000622305.1 Nannospalax galili
TTTGGTCTTTTTGAGACAGGGTCTCCCTGTAGCCCCAGCTGTTCTGGAACTCAGTGTGTTAGACCAGGCTGGCCTTGAACTCACAGAGATCCGTCTGTCTCTGCCTCCCGAGTACTGGGATTAAAGGCGTGCGCCACCATGCCTGGCCATTTTTGTGATTTTTATAAAATATGGTTTGAAGGTATTTAGATCCTCTTTCCTATCTGCACCTCCCCCCATGGCTTCCTGCCCAATTTAATATACTCTTTTATGTGTAATACAGCCTATAGAGTCTGATTTGTGTCCCCAAATGCCCTTCAGTGTGGGTCCATCTACTGGGCCCACCCAGAGCCCTGTCCCTATAAGACACTGTCTTTCCCCCTCTCAGCAGCCATCAATTGCCAAAAGTTCCTTAGATTGGGTTGGGCTCTCTTACCCATTTACCCACGTCTGTGCTGTGGTTTTGTCTGGTTTGAGCTTGCATAGGACTTGTGCATGCTGTCGCCATTGCTGACTGTTCATATGAGTAACTGACCAGCTCTCTGGAAGACTGTTTCCTTGTGGTCATACACCCCCTCTGGCTTTTAAAATCTTCCCACCTCTTTGGCAATGATCCCTGAACCTTGGAAGGTAGAAGTTTGAAATATGTGTCCTATTCAGGGGTAAGCACTCTGTGGCTTCTTGTTCTCTGCACATTGACCAATTATGGGTTTCTGTGTTAATCACCACCTGCTGTATAAGGAAACTTCTCTGTAGAGAGGTGAGAGATGCATTTATCCTATGTGTAGTGGTTACATTGAAGATGTGTCACTTAGGGTTCAGTGTGTCAGAGACACTTATTTTTTATTTTTGACCAGTTCTGGAACTCTGTAATAGTCTCCATCTGTTGAAAAAGGAAGCTTCTTTGATGAGGGGTGAAAGATACCACTTGTCTGTACATATGAAGATGCATATTTAGAATAAATTAAGAAATTATATTGATCTAGAGATGTGGCAAAAGTAGGTTTTTCTCTAGGATCTATGACTTCTCCAGCCATGTGTATTTGGCTATGTTTACAGTCCCACACTTGAATTTCTTCCCATTGAGTGGACCTTAGTTCCAATTAGACAGCTGTTGATTACCCCCAAGATAAAAGTGCCACTACTGTACCAATAGCAATAGTTTGTTGGGCCAGTTAATTGCCTTTTAGGCTTTACAGCTGGGTAGGGCCATTAATTGGTTTTCTCCCTTAGCAGTTTGTATAGTATCCTTTGATACCATGAGAGCTTATCTTCAGGGGAGGTGGCTTCAGTTCCAGCTCCGTTGCTCCAAGTCTTGTGTCTGAAGTTTGGCCTATCTTCAGCAGTAGGGTTTTACCTTCAAGTTCTAGGAGGAATCAAGGGCTATGGCAATAGCCTGTGTTATTTTGGGGAGTTTCTTGGACTATCCAACCAACACTCGAAGGGAGGTTTCTCCTGTCTGATGCTGTTTTTTGTTTCATAGTCTTTAGCTCTACATATGCACTTATATATTATTGCATGCGTATTTTTCAGTAGGACGTTGAACTAATACATTTTCCTCTAGCTTTTCATACCATCTAAGCATTATTTATCTCTCCTCTCATTCCCAGATTAGGGGGAATTTCTAATTACTGGTAAAACCAGCACTGTTTTCTCTGACTTCTCCCTTATGTTAACTCAACAAAAATTAAAAATTTAAACATGCATTGAGCATCTATTCCATTCCAGGGCTGTAGTTTAGGCTTTGTAAATATATATGCACACTAAATAGAACTTGCCCTTTATAGGAGCCTATTTGAGAGCTAAAATAAGCCTAAAAACTGAGTAATGCCCTTCTTTTTTTTTTTTTCATATTTTTCTTGTAGCAAATAAGAAGAAGGAGAAGGAGCGGCCAGAAATTTCTCTTCCTTCAGATTTTGAGCATACAATTCATGTTGGTTTTGATGCTGTCACAGGGGAGTTTACGGTAAGTCCTAAGTGTCAGTCTTACAGCTGGCCTATGTACTGTTAGATTCAGCCTGTTCTCATCTTCCTGATGCTTCTTTATTTGGTGGAGATTTTCATTTGTATCTTCTTATGTTCATGAGAACACTTTGCTAATCTCCAAAATTTCCTTTTTTATTTTTTTGGTTTATTGGTTTGCAGTAGTGAGGATTGAATACAGGGCCTTGTTCATGCCAGTGTACCACTGAGCTACACTGCCATCTCAAACCCTTAAAAGTTCCCATGATAGCAAGCTCTGTGGGGCACTGATGATGCAGGGGTAAATCAGACATGGTTTCTGCTCTGTAGGAGGTAAAGCCTGGTAAAAGAGCAAACATCTTCAGAAATAGGTAGCACAGTAAAGAGGGCTTCTTAAAGGGGCTTGTTAAACTCTGAGGGACCAGGGAAAGGGATGACCAATAAACTCATTTTATCTACTAGCAAGTATCAGGGTTTGGCCTAATATTCTTTTAGGGCCCCCCTATAACCATGCCTTCCTAAAAACCTTGCACATCTCTTTTAGGGGATGCCAGAGCAATGGGCCCGCTTGCTTCAAACATCAAATATCACTAAGTCAGAGCAGAAGAAAAACCCACAGGCTGTTCTGGATGTGTTGGAATTTTATAACTCTAAGAAGACCTCCAATAGTCAGAAGTACATGAGCTTTACAGGTATGAGGATTGCATCCATGGTAGTCAGAGCAGAAGCTCCTGTGTGTCTGTTGGTTAGCATGCTAAGAGAAAGTAGAAAGAATGCAGGTGTCATTCACTAAGATGGGATTTTTTACATTTATTTTGTTGAGGGGCAGGCATGCATGCTGAGGTATGCATGCTATGACTTGTGTGTGTGTGGAGATGGGAGGAAAACTTTCAGGAGTAGGTTCTCTACTTCCACCGTATGGGTTCTGGGGCTTGAACTCAGGCCATCAGGTTTGGTGGCAAGTGCTTTTACCTACTAAACCATCTCACTGGCCCCTGCATGTTATTTTAAAAATAGCATGTATTATATAAAAGGAACATAGACATCTATATAGTTGTAAAACATGGAATTTAGCTGTCATTGACATTACTGCTAATACCATATTTGTTTAATAATAGTAATGAGTATCATTTAAGTTGTAAGCCCAGTTTCTTCTTCAAGAGACTTTTTTCTTGAGATAGGTTTTATTTTGTACCTCAGTTGGCCTAGAACGTACAGTGATCCTCCAGCTTCAGCTTTTAGAGTCCTGGGATTGAAGGTGTGAGCCATTGTTTCCTCATTTCCAGCCCTATTTTTTATCACTTGAATGGAAATCAAGCCACTAGTTATATTTTTATGTGTACTTTCTGTGTAAGGGATTATGGTTTTTAGTGTTTTTAGTGATGGAACTGGGATTAGAACTCAGGTCTCCTAATTCCTAACCCTACTTTTGAATTTACTTACTATCTCTCATAATTTTATTTGGAGTGCTGTCTTCAATAGAGACAATTCTCTCTCTTTTTTTTTTTTTTTTTTTTTTTTTTTTTTTTTTTAAAAAAAAAAAAAAAAAAAAAAGAGGACGATAAATCTTTCACTGTGATATATCAAAATAATGTCCTGGAACTCACTATGTAGACCAGGCTGGCCTTGAACTCACAGAGATCCACCTGCCTCTGCCTCCCGTGTGCTGGGGATTAAAGGTGTGCGCCACCACACCCGGCGAAACAATTCTCTTTTTTAGGATAACTTCAAAGGCCTATGTTTGTGGAAAGTTGCCTTTTTTATAGCATCTTAGAATATTAGAGCAAAATTGGGCGTTGTGGCACATTCCTATAATTCCAGGTAGAGGCAGAAGGATTTGGAGGAGTCCAAGGTCATCCATGGCTACCTAGCAAGTTTCAAGGGCAACCTGGGCTATGGAGAGACTGTCTGAAAAGCGAATAGAACATTAGACCAAGAAATTTGTAAATAATATACCAGTTCCTTATTGTTTGCAGATATAAAAAGCAAAAAAGGCCTTTGTAGTATGGCTAAATTAGCATCGGGCCTAGTCTCTTTGCAGTCTGCTGTTCTTTGTTTCTGTTGCCTCCTTCAAAGGGCGGCATTGTTGGAGAACGTGAGAGCCAGGATGAATTGGCTTATTTTGGTGGATGCTTTCCCTAGCTAGGTTCTGGCTTGTATCAAAGGGCACAGATGGTAGGAATGACAGACTGCAGCTTCTCTCCTACTGCCGCAGGTGTGCTCAGGAAAGGGCCATGTATCTTCCCAGCAGCATTTCCCTCCTCTCAGCTGTCCCCACTGGGTCTGTCTCACCTCTTTCATTGAAGGACTGGGTCATTGTAAGGAGAAATTGGGGTGAGAGGTTACTGAGTAGCAAAGGTTTCTGGTGATCAGGAAATCAGAACTTATGGTTTAAGGAATTTATTACAGAGCCATGAGATTGGAAGCTGTTTTCTGTGTACATGTATATAGATACCTGGAAGCTGCTTGTTCGCATATGGAGTCATTGCCCCTGTGGACTTGTATATATGGTTGAAATTATAGTCCACTTAAGTATTTATGAATGAATACATGTATAAATATACACATTCCAGTAATTACAATATGTTCATCAGTGCATGCATGATTGAATGACAGTCACTGTATTTCTATAGATAACATTTGCATACATCTACTGGTGCATATTAATGTAAACACACATTCATGTATATGTATGTGTAGGATTTAAAATTTTCTAGCCGTTAAAGATGAAGGCCAACTCTAAGTAAAATTTTATATTTGGTAGTTTATTTTTAAGGTAGCCCCTCCCTGTTTTCTCTCAACTGTTAATTATGGTAACATCACTTCAATTTGTGTATGCTCACATGTGATTCTCATGATGGCCTCTAGGGATTGGCAGGGCAAGGACTTACCATGTCCCTTATATAGACTCAAGTTAATTAAGATTAGAGAAATTAAATAACTTACCCATGAATATTCAGCTGATATGTGATAGAAGTGTGTTCTTTTATTTTCTTTGAGACAGGGTCTCACACTAGGTAGCTCTGGCTAGCCTGGAACTCTCTGTGTAGACTAGACTGGCCTGGATCTCAAAGCCAGCCTGGTCTACATAATGAGGCCCTGTCTCGTAAATAAATAAATAAATAAATAAATAAATAAATAAATAAATAAATACTGTTGGTAAAGAAAATTGGGCCTTTAAAACCTCTGCTGTCTATAACTTCAACACAACTCTCCATGCCATATTTGGATAGGCTAAGTTTCCTATGACATTTGGTTTTCTAAACCAGTTAGTATTAGGGGAAAAGTAGACTGGATTGACATCCCAACTGAGTTTAGCTCTACTTTGACATTAACTTCCATTTTCTTGAACCAGTCTCTTTGTCTTTGTTAACTTGAGTTTCCTCATTTGTAAAATGAAGGGGTTGGAAAGTACGTTCTGTTCTTTTGTTCTGTGCTTTTGTATTTGATCTACAAAATTATACATTGTCTTTAAAAGGAGCAATGTTTACTTGTTTTTAAAGTTTTTAATATTATATTTATTCATTTATGTGAGTGGGGGGGGTACACACATACCATAGTGCAGCTTTCAGGAATTGGTTCTCTCCTTTAACCATGTAGGTCCCAGGGATCAAACTCAGGTCATCAGGTTTGTGTGGCAAATGCCTTTATCTGCTGAGCCTTCTTGCCAGCACATTATTTGTTTTTCATATGGCTTCAGAGACATGTTTATAATCAGAATGCTAAGGACTCAAAATGCTCACACTATGTAAGGTTGGGGGTAGTGCAATAATAATGAAGGCATAGTTTTGCACCTCTGCTAATTTTTTTTTCTTTTTGAGATGGTTTCCCTGTAGCTCCAGCTGGCCTTGAACTCACAGAGCTCCGCCTGCCTCCTGAGTGCTGGGAGTAAAGGCATACACCACCACACCTGGCCAAAGTTGGTATTGTTTTGTTCTTTGGAAAACCAAAGCAAATGAATTATGTTTTTATTATGCTTTGAATTGATTTTTTTCCAAGGCTTAGTTATTAAGGTTTTTTAAAAAAAATATTTATTTTTATTCTATGTGTATGAATGTTCACCTGCATGTATGTATGTGCACCGTGTGCATACGTAGTGCCCACAGAGGTCAGAAGAGGGCATTGGATTCTCTTGGAACTGGAGTTACAGATGGTTCTTAATTGCTGAGCCATTTTTCCCACCCCTAGGGTTTGTTCGGGGAATATATTGTCATAGATTGCCTTGCGTCCTACTTTGTAAGATCTCTTATTTGCTGTAGAGCCAAAGGAGCAATACTGGGCCCTTTCTTATGTGACAGAATTGAAGTCTTGGGCATTCTCAAGGCTGGGTTCTTGGTGGCAGATATGTCAAATTTGGTAAGATATTTCTCTTCTCAATTCCTTTGCTGAAGAACTGGCAAGTAAGTTTCTTCTTGGATTCTTAGGAATTAAAAAATAAAAACAAAGGCAACCTGGTCTTGAAACTTTTTTTTCCAAAATCTTTTATGGATCTGTTTCACAGTTCAGCAAGTCTGAGATGTCATTGATTATAAGATGCATAATTTTTTATGTACCACTCAAATCTGTCCATCAGACTGAAATGCCTTTAATTGTAGGATACATCTCTATGAACATTAAAAAGAAATACATCAGAATCAATGAAATAAAATTGCTTTATTGAGGGCACTTGATTCTGTTCTTAGAAAACAAACCCCTGCCTTTAATTAGACTTGACAGGATTGATACTTCTTTTCCTGTGGAAGCTAGACATGCATATAGAAGGATCCTTTCTTTGTGTTCTTGTGTGTGCATGTGTGTGCACATGTGTGCATGGAGGTCAAAGAACAACCTTGGGCGTCATTCCTCAGACACTGTACATTGTTCACTGTTTGTTTTTTGATATCAGGCCTTTTACTGGCCTGAAACTCTCCTAATAGGACTGGGCTGTGAGCCCCAAGGACCTGCCTGACTCTGCTTCGTCAGTGCTGAGACTCTTAAGCATGTATCACCATGCACAGCTTTTTTGGTTGGTTGTTTTAGCATGGGTTCTGGGGATTAAACTCAGACCCTGTGCTTGCATTGCAAGAACTTTATTGACTGAGCTATTTCCTCAGCCTCTGAAAGTTTCTTTATGAAAGCTGAAACTATAGATTGGTCATGATTTTATGTGGATGGTTCAGGAATATGCCATGGATTCCTTGACCATTGAAACCTCGTGATGATAGAGCTGATGATGTAGATTCGGTACTAGCATTATATTTAGAATTAGATCAGAATTCAGATTTTGAATCCTCTGTTTAATCTAAGTACACTCTGGGCAAATTACTCGACTTCTCTGAACTATAAAGTCTGAAAGTATGAGTTTTAAGCTTTAAAGACTGAGCTGTCTCTCTGGCCCTGAACTATAAAATCTATGAAAGTGAATATAAGAATATCTGGAACCAGTGTGAGGATTAAAGAGATGATGATAGATATAATGTGCTTTGCGTGACTTCCAGCCTATAGTACTAAGTCAGTCATAATGTTACTGTTCTATGAACCTTGGAGGTGTTTGGTCAGATAGACTTCCTTAGTACTCAGAAAAGAATTAGCTATACTTACTAAATCTTTTGTCTTCTTTCATAGATAAGTCAGCTGAAGACTATAATTCTTCTAACACTTTGGTAAGTCTTTGATTCCTCCATTCTGAAATAAACAGGTATGAAAGTAAGGCTCAAGACAGTATGGTAGATGAGTCAGGGCTGGGGACTCAATCCTGGTCACTCTCATGGTCAGCTTTAGGATTTCTGTGCATACAATAAAGGAACTGGACTGATGAACAGTATTATTCCTGTTTGGCAGTGTATCCCTTCCAGCTTTACAAGAGTGCAGAAATTCTAACCTTGAACCAGAAGATGTAGTTTTTAGGCTGTTTGTTTCTGTGTCCCCCTCCCCTCCAAACCTCCATTCGTTGGTTTGAACATTGGGAAACTCAGTTTGCCTTTCTGAGGTTCAAATTCTTCATCAGTAAAATGAGGATGATACACTCTCCCTTACCTGGATATGTTTTCAGACACCTAGAATTAGAGGGGAAGCCCCTATCTTTTGTCAGTAAGGTCTACTAAACTAGGATTAGAACCAATTACTAGAGGGAATAGATTCTGTTTAAGATCCTTTTATTCTTCCCTCTGAAGTTGTATTATTTATTGTTCTGTAACTTGAAGGATTATTAAAGGAACCCCTGAAGAATTGGCTGGGAAGTACCAGTAGATGACCTTAAAAGTGCGTCTGTGTCCTTTATTTTAAAAGTTGTATTTTCCATGGCAGTTATGAATATAAAATGAGATGTTGATATCTTAGAAAGGGTCGTATAAATAGTAAGATATGGCACATGAAAATACTGCTATTCTTTATATTTTATGTTGTCCTTCATAGAAAAGTGGTTATAGCTAGGCCTACTGCCACGGGCCTCTACTCCTAGGTACTTGGGAGGTTGAGGCCTCGAAAGTTCAAGGCCCACTGGGCCTATGGATGAGTTGAAGGCCTTTCTGAGCAATGTAGTGAAAATCTGTCTCAAATAAAAAGTTAAAAGATGGCTGGGACTAAAGCTCAATGATAGAACATTTGCTTAGCATTTGAGAGGCCCTAGGTTCATTCCCCAGTACTGCTGAAAATAAGAAAAGAAAGGTGTGTGCTGGATGGCTTTAGTGTTGACTTGACACACCTGGGTTGAGGGAGCCTCAGTTGGGGAATTTCCTCTATTGGACTGACCTGTGGCCATGTCTGAGGGGCATCTTCTTGATGAGTGATGGGGGAGGGCCCAGCCCACTGTGGGTGGTGCCACCCCTGGGCAGGTGGGCCTGTGTTGCATAAGAAAACAGGCTGAGCAGGGGCCAGGGGAGCAAGCCAGTAAGCAGCATTCCTCCATGGCCTGTGCTCCAGCTCCTGCTTCCAGGTTCCTGCCCTGAGTTCCTACCTTGGGCTCCCAGATGTACTGTGACCTGGGATATGTAAGTTCAATAAACCCTTTCCTCCCCAAGTTGGTAGTGGTCAGAGTATTTTGTCACAGCAATGAAGAACAAACTAGGACAAGGTGTTTATGCCATATTGGTTTACTAAACATTTACAAAAGCCTGTATCTCTGTCAGGTCCTGGGTGGAGCAATCAGACATTGTCCCCATGTCTCAGAACCTCCCAGTCTTGTAGAGGACATGAAGACACAGACTGTGACAGTTGAGCATGCTAATAAACCTCATGAGGCCAGGGACTATGCATGTCTTGTTAATGGCTTTGTCTTTGGTACTCAGCAAGTTCTGACGTTCAATAAACATTTATTGAATGAAAGATTGGATATGTCAGAAAACTTCCTAATGGTAAAGTCTATGTTGAATGAGTTATCTAAGGCAAGAATTAAAGAGAGATGAAGGTATTTCAGAAAGAAAGAAAATTATATTCATGAGCAATTAGGTTCACAAGATAAAGTTATATGGGGACCTGCCAGTAGTTTGATATGAGTGGAATGTGAAGTGTACCAGAAGTAGTGGTTGGTGATGAGGAGGAGTGGTAAAGTAGGCCAGCTCATGTACAAGTTTGGCTTTGTCTAAAGGATAATGAAAAGCTTAAAGAATTTGAAGCAGGAGAACAGTAAGGTTGAACACAATGCTGAGCCACCGTCACACCATGCTGCCAACAGTAAGACATTTAGACTCTTAGTAAGCATAAAAAAAATGTTCCTGAGTCTTGTACCTTGCAGTGTATTGGATCCTTTTTTATTCATTATCTCTTTCATTTGTTACAGCAGCATAATGAAGTAGATTTTTATTCTTGCTTTATAGATAATAAAAACAAAAGAGAAAGGTCATAGCAGTCGACATTTGATTCCTAGTCTATCGTGCTTTCCTCTCATTCATACTGCTTTGCATCAGATGGAAGAGATGTGGTAAAAGATGGGGGATGTATTTGCAAATGCACTGTTTTATTTTTGAGACAGGATCTCCCTGTAACCCCACCTGGCCTGGAATTCGCTATATAGACCAGGCTGACCTCAATCTCACAGAGATCTGCCTGTCTCTGCCTCTAGTGCTGGGTGCTGGGATAAAAGATGTGCCCCATCATGCCCAGCTTTGGGTTTTGTTGTTGTTTTTGAATTGCAAATGTTGTTATTGATCATTAAGTTATTGAAGAGAGGCCCTAAACAAAGTTGAATTATACCCCGTGGTTCAGATGCCTTTATGCTTTTGTAAGGATAGCTGCTGTTCTTTGTTGAATGGTAACTCTGTGCCAGACACTAGGTTAGGAGCTTCATCTTTAGCATAATTAATCTATACAGTTACCTTGAAAAGGAAGTACTATCATCCTCATTTCTTAGGCAAAAAAAAAAAAAACCACCTTCCTAAAGACTCATAAATAAGAACCATATTAGAAACCAGTTGTGGTGGTGCACGTTTATAATCCTAGCCCTTGGTGTAGAGACAAGGAAGATCAGAAATTCAAGATCATCCTTGGCTACATAGTCATTAGCTGGGTTATATATGACCCTACATACACACACACACACACACACACACACACACACACACACATACACGAAAAAACAAACAAACAAAAAGAACCAACCACATAAAACCAGATCAAAACTAAAATCCTATGAATGTCAGTTCAGGGATTTTTCACTGTGGCAGGGAACAGAGAAGGATGTCAGAGAGGTTTTATAAAGGTGACTGCTATAAAACCACAGCCATGTTGTTTGTTACTGTGGAAGAAGAGCCCTGTGGCTCATGCCATATGGCAGGGAGGATAACACCTGCTTGGTAAAAAACCTGTACTAGTTTAGTATCTACAATTAAAACCACTCAGGCTGTCAAGGACATTTTCTCCTAATCAAGAGCATTTGTCCTATAACTCACTGTTCTATCTTTCCTTATCAGTTTTACATATAGGCTATGGCATACATGTCATTGCTTTCTGTATTGGTTTTATAATCATTGTTCCATTTCATTTATGGAATAAGCAGGATTACTATCTCCAGATTAAGAAACAGAGGCAAAGAATCATTGTGACTTGCTCTCTAATATTGAGCAAGTAGTAGAAATCCGTAAAAAATTCCATTCTCCTGAGCATTCATGTATTTGCTCATACCATAAATATTTCCTCAGTACCTTCTTTGTGCCAAATCACGGCAACACAAAACAAATGTGTACTCTTGAGGAAAATATTAATGGCAGACTAGAGAGATAAGAACTGAAAGAGAGGGCCATAAGAATAATGTTCAATGGGCCACATTTGATGGAGTGATTTTTCTTGGTCATAGAGGGAAGTTTGAACAGTTCCTGGGTCCTAAAAGTGCTCATTTAACAAATGTCTCTTACACTTCTTCCAGCTCTAAACCAAACTCCGTTATCCGGATCTGGGCTCTCTCTGACGCTGATTCCATGTTATTTTTGTCACCGATTCTTATAAAATGAATACCAACTAGTGTGATGGGCATATCTGTAATCTTAGCACTTGGGAGCCTGAAGCAGAAGGATCATGAGTTCAAAGCTAGTGTGAGCTACATAGCCTGGTCTCGTCTTAAAAGAATACCTGTCATGTGATAGGTTCTTTGGGTGCTGAAGAGTTAAGAACTGGTAAGGTCTTTGCTCTTAATCTCACAATTTAGTGATAAATCAGAACAAGGATGTATAAAATAATGCCAGGTAAAGCCAATAATGAAAAAGGGGCAGTGCTTTGCTGTCTGAGGGACTAAGTGTGACCAAACTCGGGTCATTAAGAGTCTAATATATAAAGCAGGAGAACTTGGGGGTTTGTGTTAAAATTAAGAAAATATTTTAAGTAAAAGATTTATATAATTGGATGTGTATTTTTGTCTTAGCTCAGGATTCCTCTGGAGAGCTGGGTGTGGCGGCCCACACCTTAATCCCAGCACTCCAGAGGCAGAGGCAGGCGGATCTCTGGGAGTTCAGAGTCAGCCTGATCTACATAGCAAGTTCAGGCCACCTGGGGCTGCAGGAGACCCTGTCTCAAAAATACCAAAAAAAAAAAAAAAAAAATAAAAAACCCTTAATGTACAGAGATAACTTCACAGAAAATATTAAAGTTAAAAGACATAGAATGTAAGTAAGGTCTTATAGCCCAACATTCACCAGGCTGGCATTCCACAAAAAGATAAAAATGAGGCATGGAGAACAAACAGTAATAGAATATGGCTGAATTATTAAGAAGTGATGAATTTTGGAGCTTGAGAGTGCAGCAGTTAAGAACACTGACTGTTCTTGCAGAAGACCCAGGTTTGAATCCCAGCACCCACATGAAAAAGATTCCTCTTGACCAAAATTACATTTAAAAGTGAAAACACTACTGTGAAACAAAAATATGACACAGCCATTGTTAGGGATCCATGAAAGATGGAAAGCTACAAGGCCAGATTGATAGAGCAGAAGCAGCTGCAGCTTCTAGGAAGTGGAAGGCAGGCATTTGGCACACACCAGAAATCCCAGCATTGGAGGCTGTGGTGACTAATACAGTAACTGGTACCACATTTAAAAGTGAAAACACTACTGTGAAACAAAAATATGACACAGCCATTGTTAGGGATCCATGAAAGATGGAAAGCTACAAGGCCAGATTGATAGAGCAGAAGCAGCTGCAGCTTCTAGGAAGTGGAAGGCAGGCATTTGGCACACACCAGAAATCCCAGCATTGGAGGCTGTGGTGACTAATACAGTAACTGGTACCAGAGAGTGGGCTATTGGTTGTAAAGAACCTGACCATGTAGGGTTTTGGAAAAATATGGAAGACTTCGGAAGTTTGGGCTAGAAAACTGGTTGATTTCTGTAAGCAGAGCTTAACAAGCCATTCTAGTAAACGCCTGGAAGAAAGTAGTGCTGAGAACAGTGTAGTTCCAGAGGGAAATAAGGACTTAAGCAGCACGTGGGATATTTTGGCAAAGAGTCTGGCTGGAGTCTGCCCCCCAACCTAAAAGCTTGCCTGAGGCTAAATTGAAAAGCAATGGACTAATTTCTCTGGTAGAAGAAATTTCAAGACAGCCTAGTGTAGAAATGGTGAATATTATGCAGATCTACAGTGAAAAAGAGCAAATGGGGCAGAAAGAAATACAGTTTGGATTGAAAAAGAGCACTAGGAAGATAAATGTTGGAGCCTGGCATGTGATGGAGAGGATCCCATTGATAAGGAGATTAAAGTGATTAAGGAGGGGCCTAGAGATTCAAACTTAAACAATGGGGAGAGTGCCTCCAGGGCAAGACCACACCCAGTTAAGCCTCCAACCTGTGAAAGGAAAATGTTACAGGGGCCATGGAAGAGAAAAGCTTCTAAAATGGATAAAGCAGTCTGGAGTCCACCCCAAACTTGCAGTCAAACGTGGCAGTGTTGTTCACCTGATGCTGGCTTTAGAGGCATAAAAAATGGAAGAGTGAAGGGGTCATCAATTCTTCCTCTGAGGTTTCAGAGAGTCTCAGAAGCCAGGCAGCATGAAGCAGGGATTCCCCTGCCTAGAGAAGGCCCTGGTAGGCCATTGTGTGAAGCTGTGAAGGTGAAGCCTGGTTGGCAGTGGAGACCCCAAGAAGTTCATGATGCCAGAGCTGTGAGGCATCTGCCAAGAAGACCTGTATACAGGGAGTGGTACCAGCCCAAAAGAGAGATGCGTATTGCAAGCAGCAAAGCTGAGCCATCTAAGCCCTTTGGAAGTGAAGTTCCAGAAGTTGGATGTGGAGCTACTGGATTTGGTGTTTGTCCTGCTGGTTTGGATTTGATGTTTGCTCTGCAGGTTTTGGGTCTTGTTTTGGTCTGGTATTTCCTTACTGTGTCTCCATTCCTCCCTTTTGGAATGGTAATGTGTATTTGGTTCCACTGTATGTTGGGAGTATGTAATTTGTCTTTTGATTTTATAGAGGTTTATAGTTAAGCTATTTACCTGTGGACTGTGGATGTTTGAATAGTATTGAGATTGATAATGACTATGGGGACTTTTAAAGTTGGACTAAATGCATTTTGCATTTTAAATGATCATGAGCCTATGGGGGCCAGGAGGTAGAATGTGGTGGTTTGAATGAAAATGTCCCCCATAGGCTCCAAGTGTTTGGACATTTTGTCCCCAGATGATGGTGCTGTTTTGGGAGGCTTTAGAAGGTGTCGCTATTCTGGAGGAAGCACATCACTGGGGGTGGGTTTACAGAGTTCTTAAGCCTTGCTGGATCTCCAGTTGTTCTCTTGCTTCCTGTGCCTGTGTGATGAGGTGAGAGCTTCACTTCTGCTGCTCCTGGTCCAGCCACCTCCAGCCACCATGCCTCCCTGCCATGACGGACTGTAATTCCCCTGGAACCATAAGCTCAAATAACCTCTTCCTTCTATAAACTGCTTGGGTCTGTGTTTCTATCACAGCAACAGAAAAGTGACTAATACAGAGGCTAAGGCAGAAAATGGAAAGTTCAAGGCCAGCCTTGGTCACATACACTTTGTTATAAACACAGTGAAAGAGAAGGATGCTAGGAAGATAGAAGTAGCTTTAAAACAACAACAACAACAAAAACTGGGCTGTGGTCCTGGTCATTTTCAAAAGTAAATTAATTTAAATTCAACTGTTTACTTGAGGAAAACCACTGTGAGTGTGGGCCTGAGAGAGAAACCGCAAAAAAGGAAATGAAGTTCTGCAGTTGAAGAAGACTATTTTCATTATTTTTAAGAACATCTTTTATTTGTTCTTTGATAGTTTCATTTTGCATACAGTATATCTTGATCTTTGTTATCTTTGCATATTCACCCTCAACTCCCTCTTTCCATCACCTCCCCCCAATATTCTGTCACCACATTCCCCTCCCACTTTCATGTCTTCCCTTTTTCCTGTTTTTCCCCCCTTTTTAACATACTGAGTCCAATTAGTGTTGCCTGCTGGAATGTTGACTGACATGTTGGCTTGATCTTGTGCAGATCTAGCTGCAGTGAGTTCATGAGTATAATGGCCATGTCCTGTCCAAAAGACAGCATTTCACAGCAGCATTCTCCATCCTAGGGCTTTTACATCTCTCCACACCCTCTTCTGCTGTGTCCCCTGAGCCTTGGGAGGGGGTTGACATAGATGTCCCATTTAGGGCTGAGCACTCAACATTCACTGATCATCAGCACTCTGATCAGTTATGAGTTCTTGCATTAACTGCTACCCACCGCAGAAAGAAGTTTCTCTGGCCAAGTCTGAGAGCTGCACTAATCTAGGAGCATAAACATAAATATTTAGAAGGCAGTTTGACAACACATCCATTTGGCAAAACAACAGTAGTAGGTTCCCTTCTAGGTCCTAGGACCTCCTGAACCATGGGCTTTTGACCAGGTTTACCGATTCAGGCATGGATTCCTTCTTGTGAAGAAAATAAGGTAAAATCCTGCATTGCAAGAGAACCATTTCTCATACTTTGAATAGCTGGGAGGAGAGGAATTTCTACATTATATGCTTTTTCATACCTACATATCATAAATTAAAACTTGCCAATAACCACTTCTCCATAATGCACGGACTAAATCAAACCCGTGATTCAGAGAGGACAGACTTACATGCCTGCAGGAAAGTCCCATGCTAATGATGTACAGGAGTCAATTGACTTGCAAATGTGGATAGCCAGTGAACTGCAAACATTTGGGGAAGACAACATAGAAGGATTAAAGTAAATAAGAAAAACTGGGCCTATAAGAAGTAGATAATAATTCAGGAAAAATAATTCTTCAAAAAGAATGTGAATTTGCATTCACAAAATAAAAGAGAATTAATGAAACAGATGGAAAATTTGAAAATAAGGAATAATAAAGAGCTAGTCAAGAAGACAAAGAATAGAGAGTGGGGGGGAAAGGGGGAAAACGCATCAAAAGAAGGCATATCATTAATGCTCTCCAAGTTAAGAAAGATACTAATTCTGAATGCAAAATATCATGTTACTACTTTCTCTAATGAAAGAGCTTTGGAAATTAAATGTAGCAGAAATGAAAAACTCCACATATAGACTGAAAAATATGAAGTAGAAATCTCAAAAGACAAGAAAACCAGAAAAAAATAAGAAAATGTAGAATCAGTTAAAGAGATAAAAGAAAAATATCTAAATATAAAGAAAAAGAAAACCTAAGTATAAAAGAAGTTCCAGAAAAAGAGAACAAAGAAAATTAGGGGAGAAATCAATGAAATAATTCGAGTGTATTTCCTGGGACTGAAAGCTTGAATATTCAGGTTGAAAGAGTTAATATTTGTTTGCTCTTTCCACAGCAAAAGATGAAAATGAGGATATAATTATGAAATTTCAAAGTAATGGTAACAAGAAAATCCTATGAGCTTTTCAAGTGAAAAGGAGAAGAGATAAAGAAACAAAAGTAAAGTAGCTTTGGATTTAGCAATATCTTAAGATAGATGACAAAAATGCAGTGTTGTCCAATGGCAGGAAATTATTCCCAACCTAGAATTCTATGATCAGCCAAAGTCTTAATCAAATATGAGGGAAGGACAGAGAGAAACTCCAAATCTGAGCCCCCAAAGATACCAAGACAGTAGAGTTTTAAGCTCAATTTAGGTTCAGCAATTTCAGTACATTTCTAGAGCTTTATTGCTGCCTCTGTAATCAAGACTTCCTTGTTTTCGGGCATCAGTGTGGATAGTTCAGGCAGATCTGGAGAAACCCTTCATTTCTTGTTTTTAGAATTTTCCTGTTAGGCTGGCCAGAACCAGAGGAGGATCTTCCAAGTCTCTTTGTTAATGAAGATCTGACTACAAGAGGAGCTAGCAGACTGTTTACAGTGCTGTCATCACTTCTCATTCCCACCAGCAATTATGAGGGTTCTGATTCTCCATACTTTTGCCCGTGCTTCTTGTTTTCTGTCTTTTGATTATAGTAATCTCAGTCCATTTGAAATAGTGTCTCATCATGGTTGTATTTGTATTTCCTAAGAATTAATGACTTGACCGTATCTTCATGTTTATTGACCATTTCTATTGTGTTTTCTAGAGAAATTTCTTTCTTCCATTCTTCCTTTCCCTCTCTTTTTCTTCCTCCCTCTCTCCCTCTCTTCAGGAACTGGGTCTCACTATGTAGCCCTGGCTGGCCTGAACTCTCACAGAGACCCAACTGCCTTTGCCTCCCAAGCTCTAGTCTTAAAGGTGTGCAATACTATACCCACCTCTCATCTTCATTTAAAAAAATTTGGGGGCTCTCTTTTTGAGACAGGGTCTCCCTGTAGCCCCAGCTGGCCTGGAACTCACTATGTAAGCCAGGCTGGCCTTGAACTCAGATACCTGTCTGCCTCTGCCTTCTGAATGCTGGGACTAAAGGCGTATGCCACCACACACGGCCTTAAATTTTTTTAATTACATTTTTATTTCATTTTGTGGGGGGGGGCGTACACATGGTGCCCTGTGTATTTGGAGGTCAGAGAGCAACTTGCAGGAGTTGGTCCTTCTTCTACCACGCGGGTCCCAGGAATTGAATTCAGGTGGTCAGGCTTGGTAGCTGACCTGCTGAGCCATTTCTGTGGCCTTCATCTTTTTTTTTTTTAATTTATAATTTTAATTTTATGTGATTTGCTTGCATGTAAATGCACCATATGTGTGCAGTGCCCCCAGAGGCCAGAATAGGGCACTAGATCCTCTGGAACTGACATTGTGGATGGTTGTTAACCACCATGTGGGTGCTGGGAACTGAACCCGGGTCCTTTGCAAGAGCAGCTTGTGCTCTTAACCACAGAGTTCTCTCTCTAGCCCACTCTCATCTTCTTATTTGGAAGATAGCTTTATTGTATATATGTTTCTTCTTTTTGAAAATTTCAGCTCTTGGAATATGACATACTACTGCTTTCTGGCTTCCACTCTTTCTGTTTAGAAATTTTTATTCTTTTTTTTTGTTTTAGAGAGCGTCTTGATATGTAGTCCTGTCTAACTCCCTTTCCCTCTCCTCCTTTCCCCCCTTTCCCCCCACACCCCCACTGCTCTCCCTTCCCCTTAAATTATATCACTTTTATTCTTCACATTCTTCAAATGACAGAATTTTAGGCCAAGATGATTCAGTACCTGTGATCACCATAACTAATTGCTTGCATATGCTTGGCATTGCCACATTTTAGGTTATGCCCTATACTGAGGTCCTGTTACATGTATGTGGTCCTGTTACAATGCATGTGATTGCAGTTTTCCTTAATACATCAGATATAGCTCTAATCTAATATTCCTCAATTCTTCCATTTGTCTCTTGGCTTTCTTTTCTCAGGAGCCTCAGGTGGTAGGCAGGAGGGGGACTCACCCTCTGTCTCTCTCCCGTACCAGATGGTGAGCTACTTCAGGGCATGCATCAGCTTTTTTCATCCTTATGCCTTTATATCAGCAGTATCAATACCATCACAGAATCCTAGGGACTCTGAAAACATCTGAAATTACTTATGTCAAGTATATATTTGAAAAATCCTTATCGCCTTTCTAATCTTAATGCTAAAAACAACAAAAACCCTCATGTTCTGAACCCATGTTATTTTCTTGACTCTGTTTGGTAAATAGTAATGGTAGGTTATTTTTGCCTGAACCTGCCCTAAAACCTGCTTATCTTGGCCCAGCCCTGTTTAGTGTGCACGGGAAAATCAAGTTGCTACAGATTATACTAAATCTAATTAGTGGTATTGGTAAAGGTCATTCCTGGACAGGATAGAGCCTCAGTAAAAGAGCACCCAGTCTGGGGAGAAATCCATTGTCCTTTTTAGACTACCCTTGGGACATACTAGGTCCATGAGGTTGGAACAAAGTCCATTTAGGCTTCCAATTACTATATTAGGAATGGCAAAGAATTAATAGTGATAAATTAACAGAGAGTTTGAACAATTCAAAACTTTTGATTCTTTCCCTGCATTTCATACTTTATTTAATCTGCTCAGTGTGAAGAGGCAAAATTTATAGACTAAGAAGGAACTCTGAGCTTGTCTTCAGGTGTTTGGTTTGGAGGAGGCAGGTAGGGAGCTGTGAACTGGCTTCCCATTCCACAGTTAGGCTTTCAGTGGCAAAAGGAAGCACTCAAACTGAGTGGATAGTGATGGCTATAAAGGAAGCCACCTAAGTGACACTTGGCTTTTCTTTTCTGTATAGAATGTGAAGACTGTGTCTGAGACCCCAGCAGTGCCACCAGTTTCAGAAGATGAAGATGATGACGATGATGCTACCCCACCTCCAGTGATTGCTCCACGCCCAGAGCACACAAAATCTGTGAGTTTCTGGGATCTGGAGTCATTACCGTGAGGGGTGGGGGTAGTGGGGTGAGGGTGGGGCTGGGGGGAGCGGAAGGGTGGGGGCAGGGGAGGGAAGTGATAGTACTAAGGTTAAAAGTTTAATACTTGATAGGGGTCCATGGACTTTATAGCTGGTGCAGCCTCTGAACCACTTTTTTCCCTCTTATTTTGTGACAAGGTCTCACAACGTAGCTCAGGCTGGCCTTGATTCATGATCATTCTCTTGCCTCTCAGCCTCTGGAGTGCTGGGACGCACCACTATCCCAGCTGGACCGCCTTTTTAAAAAATACATTCTGTATGATTAAAGAGAAAGTAGTGTATTTGTCATTACATATAGTCCCAAAGATTCCTGGTTAATTGTTGTCTATACCAAGCTAGCCTTGGTTTACTTAGCTTGCTCTTCTAGATAGGCTAGGAAGCTGTATGGAATTAGTGTAACTCACTTTAGGGCTAATGTTATTTTAGTCTCTTGAGAAGCAGCAGATTATCTTGCTGAAGATTTTTATCTTTCATGTTAAATGTGCAGTGTTCAGCCTCTCACAGCATCGTTGATGATACTGAAAGACCCAAGAGAGTTTATAATACATTAGTGCTATTAATATGCTGGACATCAGGAGTACATTTTGCTGCCGGATATTGGCAGTGATTTTTAACTTCCTTTGAGGTTCTTGCATTTCAGAATAGCCACAGTCCATCCTCCTGCACATTGAACAATCTAGTTCATATTGACTTTTACTTGATTTAGCATCACTGAACAGTGATCTCCCATCTGATGATACTCTGAAGCACTCTTCTAGCGTTTCTTTGTTTGGGCTTTTTATTATGAGGATCGGTCCATAATGAAAGAACCAAGGTCTGTTCCTTGGATGGCTAATGGGAGATGCTATGAAGGAAATTCAGTTAGATGACTGACCCCTTAGCATAAGAACTTACAGAGTCTGTTGAATCTCTTTTTAGGTCGTAAAGTTACCTTGAGGAAAAAAGGCCTTTAAAATTGAAGAGTTGTCAAAATATCTCCCATTGATGTGACCTGGTTGCAGGCATATTCATTTAAAACAGTTTGCCCTCTAAACCTTGAACTCCTCTAAAGTAGAGGAAATCTATCAATCTGTCTTATCTATCATCTGTCTGTCCATCTATCATCTGTCTGTCTATCATCTATCTATCTATCTATCTATCTATCTATCTATCTATCTATCTATCTATCTATCTATCATCTATCATCTGTCATCATCTATCTTCAGTACTTAAAATAATTGTTGGCACAGGGATCAGAGGGCAGTAAATATTGAATAGAGGAATAGATTGATAAATTTCCTTCTTAGAATTTCTCTAAAAAGATACTGTTAAATCCTCATTTATAAAAAGAAACAGCTGAGATTTGGAGAGGTAAATTGGTCTATCTACAAATACTTATTAAGGAAAAGCCAGGATTTGAAAGCAGGTAATTAAACTCAAGATTGTGTTCCACCAGAGTACACACATCACATTTTCTGTGTATAGACCTGCACTGGGAGCCGGTGAAGGAGAATGTTAGGGAAGGAAAAGGCTGGGTTTCTTTTCTCAAGGAGCATATGAGGAGAAGCAAGGAAAGAGAATAAGGTATTACAATAAAGTTTACCATTGTTCTACAGCTACAAGAATAGAAAAATTGAGAAATCATTATGTTAGGAAGCCAATCCAGCTGAAGATTCTGATCCATTTATTAATTGATTCTCTGTGACATTTATCTGAAGGCTTGCTTTTTGCTAGGTAAGTGGTTAGATGGAGGAACTCACAGATGAGTAATGTATTTTCCCTGTCTCCATAGACTCTATAGGCCATCCAAAAGATAACTGTCAGTTTTTTATGATAAAAATTGGATAAATAGTGCCAGGCATGGTGGTGCAAACCTTTAATCCCAGCACTCAGGAGGCAGAGATAGGTGAATCTCTGTGAGAGTGAAGCCAGCCTGGTCTACGTAAGTAAGTTCCAGGCCAGCTGGGGCTACAGGGAGACCCTGTCACAAACAAACAAACAATAACAAAAACAAAAATCCCCAAAACTAAACAAAAAAACCTTGATACTTACATACTTACTTGATGCATACTTAAAGCATCTTCTTGGGAAAGGAAGTGTAGCCTAGGAATACTTCTGAGCCTTAGCAGTATATGGTTGCTTCCATCTTACATACATTGATCTCTTTCTCCCTTGCAGCAGTGACTCTCTCACAGAATGAGAATATAGGAGCAGCCTTTAGAACTAGGGCTAGAGCTAGGCTTATAGATTCTCAGTAAAAATTTATTAAATAAGTGTATAGGAAATATAGTCTTTTAAAACCTAGAATTTGAGTGCTTAACATCTCCTACACATGACTCTTGATCATTCACACACATTAGTTTATTATTAAGGTAGGTATTATCACCATTTCATAGACAGAGACTGAAGCACAGAGGTAAGCAGCCTGTCCAAAGTATGCAGAAGGTAAGAACGAACACTGGGACTTGAAGCCTAGACACCAGGTTCCCACGTCTGTGTGTGCCCTACTGCTTCTCGAAGAACAAGAGTAGTTCCTTCTTGGTAAGGGCTCAGAAGCTAAAGAGGGAATGACTATGTAGAAAATAATGTTAAGTGTGAATAACAGTTTGAATTGCCTAGCTCTTTTAGAGTATCTCGGTCCTAAGACTGTTACTAACCAGCGAGAGCAAGGAAGGTCATATTATGGAGAATAAATGGACTTGGGCTCAGAGGAGGAGGAAGAATGCAGATTTTTGTTGTTGTTGTTGTTTTTGAGACAGGGTCTCCCTGTAGCCCCAGCTGGCCTGTAGCTCACTATGTAGACCAGGCTGGCCTTGAACTCACAGAGATCTACGTGCCTCTGCCTCCCAAGTGCTGGGACTAAAGGCATGCACCACCATGCCTGGCTCGAAGAGTGCAGATTTGTATGAGAAAGGATGAATTTTGGTAGATATTTTTTTTCCTGTTGATGTTCTAATGTCACATCTAGAAGAGGTTCCACTGTGCTAACAAAGGCTAACTTTGGTAAAATTTTGCACCTATAATGCAGGTATATACACGATCTGTGATCGAACCACTTCCTGTTACTCCAACTCGTGATGTGGCTACATCTCCCATTTCACCTACTGAGAATAACACCACTCCGCCAGATGCTTTGACTCGGAATACTGAGAAGCAGAAGAAGAAGCCTAAAATGTCTGATGAGGAGATCTTGGAGAAATTACGTAAGCACTTCATACTTTTCTGAACCTTCCTTTGGTCTATGATTGATCAGTTGTGGAAGTGGAATTCTGCTGCTGTGAAGATCTAGGTCCTAGGTTTAGACCATGTGGCTGGCTGGCCGTGTGTGGTACCTTAGTTATGAACTGTAGTGTTCATCACCTTAAACCTTTGTCTCTTGTTTCACCAGCTTTGGTTGGACACCACCTTAGGATGAGAATATGATGGGAGAAGATGTGAATAGCTCACTCTGAGGGTTATAAAGATGACACATGTATTTTATTTAGTGAATATTCTATGAAGAAAGATTGAGGTCTTGATTATACTTGGTGGAAAAGAGTGCTTTGATTGATGCTTACTGTTGGCCTAGGAGAAAACAGCTCTGCCGTCATAGGAAAAGGGAAGGAGACACCAACAGTTTAATAACCTGTACATACTGAATGGCAAGCAAGATATTTCTTGAGTTTTAAAATTTTATTATCATATCACTGTGAAAATGGGCATTATGATCCTCATTGATGTAGTTAGGTTTTTAAGACCCAGGGATGCTAAATGCCTTGCCCCAGGTCATAAAAATAGAAAGTGACAAGTTTGAGACTGAATCACAAACTATATTCTTACAGAGTATGTTGCCTCTTGCAACCAGATAGAAATTTCCATTTATTTTTTAAGCAGCTAGAAGTGGGGCTGTAATAGGGTAGCCTGTTCAGTAAACCGCAGAAGGAATTACAGTGCAACGAAGGATTAGGTTGTTCTTTTTGGCATGGAAAAAAATCATTTGAAAGAGGATTTGAAGTGACTGATTTGACCAAGCTTATACACTGACATTGCTTGCTTGCTTTTTCTTAAAAGATTTATTTTTGTTTATGTGTATGAGTGTTTTGTCTGCCTGAATGTAAGTGTGCCACGTTCATGTAGTGCTCACAGAGGTCAAAAGAGGGGATCAGGTTCCCTGGAACTGGAGTTAAGGATTGGTGTTAGCTGCCATGTCAGTTCCTCTGGAACAGCAGTAAGTGCTCTTAACATTGAGCCATCTCTCTAACCTCTACTGGCATTGCTTGAAAAACTGAGGTTTCTGGTTCTTAGTTTAACAACTCTCAACTTCCTAATACTTCTTGTTTGGCTTTAAAAACGAAACAAAAACAGAAAAAACATTCATTGTCCTAAAAATTGCCCTTGTCTGGGGCCCTCATAAGATGATGAAGTAAAACCACTCAACCCGCCATCTATTTAATCATATATAATCTTATTCCCAAAACCATTTTTTTCCCCTAAATAGCAATACATAGGATTATAGAAAGGAGCCTGGCTTGGGAGTTAGGACACTTGAGTTGAAGCCTCAGTTCTGCCATTAACTTGTGTCCTAGGTAACTTCCTGCTGTTCTTTGAGCCTCCTTTTTTCTCATCTTTTAAATAGTGATATTACTACTTGACTTGTTTTAAGTCAAAGAAGATAATTATGTGTCCAAGAAGTACCAAATCCTAGTAATTGGTATCAGTGGAAAAGCTTATTGGACTTAGAGACTGAAAACCAAACTCCTAATCATAGCTTTAGCACCAATTTGCTATATGACTTTGGGAAAGTATCTCGCCTTCTGTGAGCCTCAGTTCCCTGTCTCTGGAATGCAACTATGAAACCCAGTAAACATTGTCTTTGTGCTTAAACTTTTCCCTGATGCAAAACTCTCTTGGCTTTCTTTACCTGGCTGACTGGTACTTATAAAAAGCAGTCCACCACTGTGAAGCCTTTTCAGACTGTTACTCTTTGTGTATCCCTCATCCCTTTAGCGTTCATTACAGCAATTACTGAATTTTTTAATGGCACTTTCACTTGTCTTTTCCATGAGATTGCGCTTCTTGAGAGAACCGAGTTTCTTTTTTTTAGATTTTTTTATTGAATTTTGTGTTATTTCATTCAGAATTTCTTAATCATCTTTATAGCCCCTTCCACATACCCCCTCCCCCACTGGAATTCATATATTCTGTCATTTGTGTTAAGGCCTATCATGTCAAGTTAGTGTCCCCAGATGTTCCTCAGTACACGTTCATCCACTGGGATCTAGTCAGCCCATTGGGATATAGTCAGCCTATCAAGAGTTTCTCCCTTTAAGAAGATCAGCTCTTCTTCACCCAGCACTAATCAGCTGCCAATAATTCTTTGACTAAGATTGGAGCCTGCTGCCCATTTCCATAGTTCTGTCCTGAGTTTTTGTCTGTTTGAGTTTACATGGGGAGAGCTGACTTTCTTTCTTTCTTTCTTTCTTTCTTTCTTTCTTTCTTTCTTTCTTTCTTTCTTTCTTTCTCTTTCTTTCTTTCTTTCTCTCTTTCTTCTTTCTTTCTTTCTCTTTCTTTCTTTCTTTCTCTCTTTCTTTCTTCTCTCTTTCTTTCTCTCTTCTCTCTTTCTTTCTCTCGTTCTCTTTCTTTTGTTCTTTTTCTTTCTCTTTCTTTCTCTCTCTTCTTTTTCTTTCTTTCTCTCTCTCTTTCTTTCTCTCGTTCTCTCCTTCTCTCTCTTTCTTTTTCTTTCTCTCTCCTTCCTTTCTTCCTTCCCTCCCTCCCTTTCTTTTCTTTCCTCTCCTCTCCTCCCCTCCCCTCCCCTCCCCTCCCCTTCTTTTCTTTTCCTTTCCTTTCCTTTCCTTTCCTTCCCTTCCCTTCCCTTCCCTTCCCTTCCCTTCCCTTCCCTTCATTTCCTCCTTTTCTCTCCTCTTCCTC
>NW_008347536.1:12423259-12494179 GCF_000622305.1 Nannospalax galili
TTTTCTTTTCTTTTCTTTTCTTTTCTTTTCTTTTCTTTTCTTTTCTTTTCTTTTCTTTTCTTTTTCCTTCAGGGTCTCTCTGTAGCCTCAGCTGGCCTCTTTATGTAGACCAGACCTTGAACTCACACAGATCGCCTGCCTCTGCTTCCCAAGTGCTGAGATTAAAGGCATGTGCCACCATGCCTGGCTGAGAGCTGACTTTCTTAACTGTACCTCATCTTCCTCTTTATTTCTAGCACTCAGCATATAGTTTGGTATGTAGTAGATGAATCAACATTATAATGAATGAATTAATTTAAAAACGAATGAATGGCTCTTAGGAGTTCAGAAATGAAATAGATTACTATGAATAAAAACAGTTAAAGATATAAAACTTTCGGTTAGGATTGGGGGAAAAGCTAATGGCCTGCTTAGTATGCTTTTGGGGACTTGGACACAGTTCTTTAATCCTTGCCAACTCCAGGGATTAGGAGGATCATGGGGTCTGTTGTGTATCTTGATCTGGAACAAAATGATTCATGGTCTCTGTTTCTTTCAAAGGGAGCATAGTGAGTGTGGGCGATCCTAAGAAGAAGTATACACGGTTTGAGAAGATTGGACAAGGGTTAGTAGGGGCATTCTCTTTCCTTGGAGAAATGGCTTAAAAGTGTACATGCTGGCATATATGAATTTACTTGTGTTTTGCCTCTTGTAAACTTTGTTCTTCTTTCTTCACTTTGTCTCATCCAACTGGAGGTGTTATATTAGGATGACTTCCAAATTTGGCAGAATTATATTTAATATGACAGATGTTCTATTAGCTGACCATACTAAAAATACCTCTTGCAGCAAGAATAAATGAGTCATCTGTTTCTTAGCATGAAACCAGCTTCACAAAGTATACCTCTGATTTTCCAGATTAAACCTGTTTGCCCTAGTACTGTTTGCCTATCAGTACTAATATGAAATGGAACATCCAGAGCTACGAACATGCTAGTCAAATGGGACAACCCATTTTTCGAGGTGGATGGCAGATTTCAGACTTTTACTCTCTAGTTCCTTCTCTGAAATCTGCATGCTGTTCTCCCAATGTACTAAACACAGCAAACCATTTTTGTTTTGTTTATTTGAGACAGTCTCACTGTATAGTCCCAGCTGGCCTGGAACGCTCTATGTAGGTCAGGTTTGCCTGGAACTCACAGAGATCTGCTTGCTTCTGCCTCCTGAATCCTGGGATTATGAACTCAGCTGAGGACTGTGCATCAGAAATAGTCTCTGCCCTCAAGGATCTCAAGTCAGCAGAAGATAGAAAGACAAACGAAGAAGTAGACCAGAAGTCAATTTTTTTCTGGAAGGAGGTTGGGTAGGACAAAGAATGAGAGAGCCTTGGGGGTGATCTTAGTGGCAAACATAGGTTATGTACATATGTAAGAATCAAACTGTACACTTAGTATTTATGCAGAAAGTTTTAGGTAAGCTGTACCTCGGTGTAAAAGAAAATAATGAGATTTCTACTGATGAATCAAAAGAGCTAAAAAGAAACTGAGAAATGAAGTCTGCTGGCTCATAGTAGAACAAAAACACTATTGCTAATCAATTGAAATTTTCTGTTATGATTTTCTTTTCTTTTCTTTTGGTCTTTTTGAGACAGGGTTTCCCTGTAGCCCCAGCTGGCCTGGAACTCACTATGTAGACCAGGCTGGCTGGGAACTCACGGAGATCCTTCTGCTTCTGCCTTTAATCCCAGCACTTGGGGTGCTGGGATTAAAGGTGTGCACCACCACACCCAGCCTGTTCTAATTTTCTTCTGCTCCCAAGAACTTCTGAAAGCAGGTTAAAGGATTACATAATGCGGGAGTGTCATATTTGTCATTCTATAGTTTGCATCTGTTATTTACATCAATTTTCAGTTTAGTTTTCAAAGTGACTTTCAGTTTAGCACATCTCTTTTTTTCCTGATCCAAGTGACTGTCTGCTAGATATACTTTTGTGTGTCCAAACTGGTATAAGATTGTTTACATTTTGAGAAGAAATTTTTCTTGCCTGAGAGTGATGTAGACATTTCCTTTAGGTAGCTGAGTTATTAAGGATATAGCAAAAAGGTACATGGGCAAGTATAGACAAGTCAGAGTTCTTCTCTGGACCTGAGTTTCTTTATCTATAATTTAGAGAACTGGAATTAAGGGCCTTTCTCCTCCAAAATAAGTCTTTTTAAAGGAATAGATATATGAGATGTACATTTACAAAATGTTCCTTATTGGCTTTATTTCACAGGTCTACTAGGGCTCAGGCAAGAATGAATTCTATGCTGATGTTTCTGCATTTCATAAATACAAAACTATAAACGCCATACCAGTATGATGAATTGGTATTCTTATAATTTTGGCTTGTTTCACCCTCACCCTTTTTTGACAAGGTCTCTCCCTAGCCCCAGCTGGCCTGGAACTCACTGTATGGATCAGGCTGGCCTTCATCTCACAGAGATTGCATGCCTCTGCCTCCTGAGTGCTGCCTTTCCCCCATTTAAGACCTGAAGACTGTTAAGCTTTTAGACATAGAATTCATATGTCTAATAATTGTCTACTCAAGGTAGAAATAGTCAAGTTTTAGCAAGTGTGCTTGAGTAGCTTTATAAAGCTTTATAAACTTGGAAGACACAGTCCCCAAATATCCAGTCTTTGAGACTTGAATATCCTTGCCCTTTGAGAAGGTGTCCATGACAGGAATAGGGAAGGCTAGGAACAGGAAGATGGATGTACACCTTCTGACTGAAGATATCTGAGTAAGGATGATCAGGCAGTGAAGAAGTAACTCCCAAAGACAATATCTGTTCCTGATTTGATAGCCAGCATCTTAGAATCACAGTTTCGAGGCATATTGCTAGGCTCCCAGTTAAGAAGTGGTAGTTAGGGAGCTGGTGTCCATAATTTCTAACTGGAAGGCATACCACCAAGTAACTTTTCTCCTTGAATTGACCTGACTTCTGTGGGAAGCATAACTTCAGGGCTTGCCTGAGAACATTCTTGTAAAAGACTAGAATTCAAAATGTCTACAAATTATATCATCTAAACTTGACATATGGTATGTGTAGCTACAAATATGTGTTGTAGATTACCTAGATGTATACTGGATTTGTGGTTTTAGGCATAAAATGAGGGCTCCAATTGTTTTATATAGACAGGATTGCTTTCTTAGAATGATTTCTGGCATTTCGTTCATTCTACCCCATCTGCTTGTGTGACTGTGCATATACATATCTACATGTTCATGTGTCTGTAGTGGGGTTATTCTTATGTTGGGGTTGAGGTAGCAGTAATATATTTTCTGGGATATATTTGGAAAAAGTATATTCAACATTATTTTTTATTTGAAAAGAAAAAAACTGCATTTCATAATACAAACTACAGAAAATGAAATTCATGTATCCTTTTGACAGGATGTGATTGAAAAATACAATTTTAGAGGGTCAGGATATCTCATAATATAAGAGTTGGAAGGGTATTTCAGGATTATTTCAGACTATTCAATGTGTTAGTTCTAAGTTTTTGTTAATTGTTTTTTTATTAGCTACATTTTTTTTAAGCTCCACTGTAGAGTAGACTCTTAAAAGCTGAATACTGCTCCCAATTGTCTACACTCCAGTGAATTAACTCCATAGCTTCTTTTAGGGGGATGGAATATGGATAAGGTTTTGCTCTGTAGTACTGACTGGCCCCAAACTCTTAATCCTTCTGCCTCGGCTTTCTGAGTTGCAAAGATTGTTACTGGCAGATGCTTCTTTACCTGGCTAGTTGTAGGTTTTGTTTTGTTTTCACATAGGGTCTCATACTTTAGCCCAAATTCATGGCAAACCTCCTGCCTCAGTCTTCTAGGTTCTGGAGTTATAGACATGAGCTACCATACCAGGCTCTGAGCATAGTTTTTATGTAAATTTTTAATTGAACACAATATACATAAGTATGCATGATTATACTGACTATTCAAAACCTAAATATATCCGTGTAGGCAGCACCCAGGTCAATAAAGAGAACATTACTGACACTCTAAAAGTCCTTATTGTTGTCAGCCATGGTGCTACAAGCCTTTAATTCCAGCACTTGGGAGGCAGGCAGGTGGATCTCTGTGAGCTCAAGACCAGTCTGGTTTAAATAAAGTTCTGGCCGGACCAGCCAGGGCTACATAGTGAGACCCTGTCTCAAAAAAAAAAAAAAAAAAAAAAAAAAAAAAATTCGTATTTTAATAAATATATAATCTGTCTCCTCCATCTCATTCTGAAATTCTCCTTAGGCCCCTCCCCTTTCCCTTCTCCTTACTCCCAACTGAAATAAGAAAGTAAAGCAACTTGACAAAGGTAGTAGAGAAGAGGAAGGCAAGCAGGACTAAGAAACTAGCACTATTATAGTTTAGGCACTTGCTGAGTGCTTTACATGAATAAATTGATTTAAACTCTCTTCCATACTCTTATATTCATATCACATACACAGAAAAATAGAGAAGTGAAGCTCAGAGAAATTGTATAACTTGCTCAAAATCAGATAGCTAATAATTACAAAGTAGAAGTTCTAGATTGCAGTTCTAGATTGATTGGTGCCTTTATTCTTTACCACCACAAAGTACCTTTCCAATGTGAGAAGAGGAGGACTGCAGGGGGAGGATTTATTCTCGCTGCTTTTGCTAGCACACTGCCAGGTTGTGTAGAAAGCTGCGTTGACAATACTGTATCATTGAACACCTGTGTTTGTTTCCCTCTCTCCCACACCTTTTGTTCAGTGCTTCAGGCACCGTGTATACTGCAATGGATGTGGCCACAGGACAGGAGGTAAGTACTTTTCACCACCTGTTGTTCTTTTACTCCTACAGTTTCGGTTTGTGTTTTTTTGAATTTGGGGTTAATTTTTAACCCTTCTTGGCGCAGTAGGACCTTTCTAGTTTCTTTCTATACCAGGCTAGAACCAAATAGCAGACTAAATGGGATGAGAGTTAATGCTTTCGGAAAAGCTTCTGAAGCTCCAGTATGGAGATCAGAGGAGGGAAGACTGGACCAAGTAAGTCTGGTTTTTATATTATTCCTGGTGAGGTGATGTTGTTGAAGTAGGTAGATTTGATAGAGTTAACATGTAATCTGATAGAATTTGGTGGTTGAATGTGAGGATGACTTATAAGTGAATGGTATTATTCAAGGAGAAAGAATAAAGATGGAGGTATAGGTATGAAGAAGTTGGATGCTGTCTAGAGATTTTTTAAAACTGCTTACTGGGCAACTGCCTATACAGATTTGGTACTTCAGAGAGAAATCTGTTATAGGAGATTAGAATCCAACTAGTGATCCTTCCAGCTCTATGCCCAAGATTCCACTGGACACTGAAGTCCTTGGGTTTTTTTTTGGTGGCTCTTCTTTGTCCTTATTTCATTAAGCCAGGAGAATTATGACCTGATTTGTTTAAGTCTGCTGACCTAAGATCATCAAAAGGAAGCCATGAAGGGAGTATCAAGTTCTTGTGGGTTCCTGGCAGTCTGTGCTTTAGCTGGTTACAGAACAGGAAAGCAGGTAGGTGGGCTGTGATTGGTACCTGCCTGCAAGAAATTCTTAGCTCAGAGAGTTCTGGAACTCAGCTATAGAGAGAAGCTTTCTTTTCCAGTGAAAATAGAGTTGGGTTCCTCTGAGGGAAGCTGCTAGGAACCTACTTGCATATTTGATGATTGAAATTTGGTATCTTTGAGGAGACAACCCATACCTCATTGGGTTCTTGTTGGTCTTTTACAAATGTTAAAACCAAATTCTAATGTTCCTTTATGAGCAAACTTTTAAAGCCATCATTATGGCTAAGGGTTTATTAATAACTGTTTTTAAAAATATTTTATTTATTATTATTATTTTTTTATGTGTACATGCCTGCATGTAAATATGCCCATGTTGTGCAATGCCCATGGAGGTCAGAGAGAGTATTGGATTCTCCTGGAACTGAAGTTATGGACGGTTGTTAACCACCACGTAGGTGCTGGGAATCAAACCTGGGTCTCCTACAAGAGCAGCCAGTGCCCTTAACTGCTGAGCCATCTCTCTAGCTCTAGCCCCTTATTAATAGCTCTTTGAGGTGAGATTCCAAAGGCAAAGATGCTTGCCTTAAGTTATTTCTATTACCTGGAGTGAGTCATTTGACCTCTGACTGCAGGGACTAGGTTAGAATCTTTTGATTTCGAATCCTGTGCATTTTGTGCTGTAGAGCCACTGCAGAGCTAAGGTTAGGCACTAGGTCCCTTCTTACCATGTTTCTAAGCTCTTTAGGCCTGAAACTCTTGATGGGAGACAGGTGATAAGTGGTTCCTGAAAGATGTTAAGGTGCCTGTGTGAGAAGCTGGCCACAGGAAAGAGAAACTTGACTTCATTGTGTGCTTGTCTTGTGGTTACAAAACTATGAATGCAAGCAAGTCCATTAGGATGGCTAATGCAGTGTGGTCAGGAAGGCCTCATTTCCTGCCCAAGGGACTATAAATCTAGTGGTGCTAGAGGGATGCTCTCAGTCTGAGTGAGTGAGTGAGTGAGTGAGTGAGTGAGTGAGTGAGTGAGTGAGTGTTTCCTAGCTTGTTAGTGCTGGGAAATCTTCCAGTTAGAGAGCAATCATTTTTCAAGCTTGTTTTTAAAGGGAATGTATATAATAGAACATACTAGAAGAACACTGGAGTCATGTTGATCAGAGAGCATTGATTATGGTCAAAGGCAGTTTCCTTACATGTCTTGGTTCAGCTTCCTTAACTAAAAATGCAGCTTTACTTTGCAGGGTTGTTGGATTTGTCTAAGATAATGCAGATGCCACACGCAGCACAGTCTGACACAGAGTAGTCATTCAGCAGCAGTAGTGATGAGGTGCGGCTACTGCTGCTGCTGCTGCTGCCATCAGAGAACTTGCTGTTCTCTGCCGATACTTACCATGTGCTGTTACTATGCTTATCATATTTATTGTCTGCCTTTATTACTTAAATCTTTTATTTTCATATGAGTAACATGTTGGCTATTTTTCTTAGTACTCAAAACAATCCTTAGTGTTGGTGAATGGTGGTTGAGGTTACTATCTTCAGTGTATTGAAGAGACTGAGGTTCAGAAGACTTGTGATTGGTCCAATTCAGAAATTGACAGCCAAGCCTTTTTCCCCCTCCCTCCCTTCCTCCCTTCTTTCCTTCAAGTGGTATTGCCTACCCTAAATGGGTAGGATTTGATTAAGTAAGGACATTTATCCTGGTCCATAGTCCATCAGTAGTGACTGAGAAGAACTTCCTGTGTCCTGCTAGCCTCCACCTGCGTTCTCCCTTGCTGCTGCCTCCAGTGACCACTGGGAAGTTCATAAGCACTATCTCATTCTTCATGATGACCTAAGGAGCCCCAAAGGGACTTTTAAGGCTCCAGTCCTAGTTATAAGGGCTTACTTAACATCTGTAGATCAATGTTACTTTCAGACATTAGGAAAAGGTAATCCTTAGCCATTATAGAAAGCTGCAGTGAGACGAGAAGCCTGACCTATTAGGAAACCCATTCCAAAACAACCTTTTTTCTGACTTGAGGTAACAAATGGGAGTGAGAATGCTTAAAAGAATCATTAAAAATTATTACATTTGTGAATGTGTGTGTGTGTGTGTGTGTGTGTGTGTATGTGTGTGTGTGTGTTCACCATGGTGTGTGTGGCAGAGGTCAGGGGATAACTTGAGGGAGTTGGTTCTCTCCTTCCACCATGTAGGTCCCGGGGATCAAACCAAGGTTGTTAGGCTTGGCTGCAAGAGCCTTTACCCACTGAGGCCTCTCACTGGCCTAGAAGGATCATTTATTGTCTGTAATTGACCAAATCTTTGCACAAGACTATATTTACTTGAAATAATGTCTGTGTTTGACTTGAAGTAATATTAGATTAGAAAATTTTGCATCATTCATTCTCATTGGTGCTTCTGGAAAGATAATTTAGTTCTATTAGATGCTCATGTTCTTGTTCACTAAGCAGGAAAAAGGGAGACTATCTCTAGGGAATGAATACTTAGCAAACAGTGTAAAACATACTCCTATGGGATGTAGTAGCCTCTTGCTGGTTTTGTGTGTGTCTTCAAAACAAAGTACTTATCAACCAATTGCTTCTCTTTCCCTCTGAGCACCAACTGTATTTGTTGAGCCCTGTGCTTGGCATTGATTCTCGATCGAGCTCTGAAATAGTGCATGCACATACATAGCACACCTAACTAATCTTCACAGGAATAATATGATCTCACAGGGTTTTACAAAAGAGAAAAAAGCACATTAAGTTTGAGAATGAGATTGCCTCTGACCTGACACAAAGCTTTTCAATACGTGAAGTTCATACAGAATCTTCCAGATAGAGAGATGACCTGAACAAAGGCAGGGGGAAGGTGGAACATGGGAAGGAGTACGGTGGGAAGGAAGGTTGAGATTAGATTGTGAGAAATGTGAACATCAGGCCGAGGGATAGTTCTAGGCACACAGGAGCCATTTCTGCTTTTCAAACAGTAGAGTGTTACCCAGTGTGTACTATGGAGGAAAACTCGTCTAAGTGAGCAGGATAAATTAAAATGAAGTGGCTTTTACATTTTACTTTATTTTGTGTGCATGTGTGTGCATGCATGTGTGTGTGTTGTATGTGTGCCATAGCACACATGTAGGTCAGAAGGAGCTGGATCTCTCCATCTACCATGTACATCCTGTTACCAGTTTAGTTATCTCACTGACACTACATGAAACAGTTATTGAAAGTTCTACTTCTGACTTCACTACTGAATAACTGTGGATACAAGTCACATATCCTCTCTGGGTCACAGTTTCCTCATTTGTTGAAATGTTACATACAAGATACTTCTGAGGATTAAATGAAATAACAAATTGTAAACACCTTCAGTAGTACCTGATATACAGAAATAAAAGCAAAATGTGTTGCTATTAAAGGTGTATGCTATGATACATGGCTTCAGCTGCCTTTCTTATACAGTCCAGGCCAACCTGCCTAAGGGTGGCACCAACCACAGCAGGCTGGGACCTCCTACACCAATTGGCAATTAAGAAAATGCTTCATAGACACGGCCACAGGCCAATCTGATGGAGGAAATTCTTCAATTGAGAGTCCCTCTTCCCAGGTATATCTAGATTTGTGTCAAGTTAGCAAAAACTAACCAGCACATCTTATTATTTGTATCAAGTGGAAATTTGTTTTCTTTATATAAACAAAAAGCCTATTAAACTCTTTTCATGCATAAACATTAGGGCTCTTATTCTTTTTACTCTTCTTTCTTAACCTGGTAAACTGATTTCTCTTTCCATGCCATGTTCAAGGCTTTTTGTTTTGTTTTTTTTAATCATACGTGTATGTGTATATCTTTGTAGTCGGTTTATGAGTACAGGTGCCTTTGGAGAAGAGAGTGTCAGTTCCTCTGGAATTGGATTTACAGATAGTTGTGAGTCACCCTGTGGGTGCTGGGAACTGAACCTGGATCCTCTATTAAGGGTAGTATGTAAGGCATTGGTGGTATAGTGGTGAGCATAGCTGCCTTCCAAGATTAGTACGTGCATTAACCACTGAGCCATCTCTCCAGCCCTGAATCTGTCTTTTTTCTTCTTCTTCTCCTTCTCCTCCTCCTCCTCCTCCTCCTCCTCCTCCTCCTCCTTTGATCTTCTGTTGATGTATCTTTGAGTATCTCTTGCAGAAAGTATTTCTGGATGATAAACTTTCTGAATTTTTGCATGGCCATCCTCCTCCTCCTCCTCCTCCTTCTTCTTCTTCTTTCTTCTTATTCTTCTTTGAGATAGCCTCCAATTCACAATTCCATCCTGGTCTCTCAGGTGCTGGGATTATAGGTACTACCACCAGGCCTAGCTCTAGCGTCTGTCTGCGTGTCTATCTGGCTCTCTATCGTGATTTCTTTTTTGGAGACAGAGTCTCTCTGTAGCTCCAGCTGTCCTGGGACTTGCTCTGTAGATCAGGCTGACCTTGATTTCACAGAAATGTTCCTGCCTCTGCCTCCTAAGTGCTGAAATTAAAGGCATGTACTAC
The DNA here is from genome assembly GCF_000622305.1 of Nannospalax galili. Lineage (NCBI taxonomy): Eukaryota > Metazoa > Chordata > Mammalia > Rodentia > Spalacidae > Nannospalax > Nannospalax galili. The sequence goes on from NW_008347536.1 coordinate 12,433,280, forward strand.
CATGCCTGGCTCTATTGTGATTTTTTTAAAGTATTTTTCTGCATCAAAATATCAGACTTAACTTTGATGCATAACAGAATAACCCAAGGGCTTACCAAAGCAGTTTCTAATTCAGTAGGTTTGGAGTAGTACCTGAGAATATTCATTTCCAACAAGCTCCCAGATGATATTAAATGCTGCTGGCTGAGGGAATTCACTTTGAAAACTATTTGTCTAATACTGATAAATTATGGAGTACTTTAGGGCTAAGGCTGCATCTTAATCTTTGTTTCCTTAGTACTTAAGGTCTGGTACTGAGTTCAGTAAATGTTGCATGACCCTTGGTGCACATTGAATGTTCTGTGATTTTAGGTGGCCATTAAACAGATGAATCTCCAGCAGCAACCGAAGAAAGAGCTGATTATTAATGAGATTCTGGTCATGAGGGAAAACAAGAACCCAAATATTGTGAACTACTTGGACAGGTATGGAGTGGGTGGATCCTGTCAGAGTTTAGGGTCTTTTGGACTGATGACTTAGAGGAAAGGACAAGACAGCACTTTGGAACTGCCTCCATTTAATTATGTCTGTGTGCTGAGCTCTTTTTTAAAAAAAATATTTTATTTTTATTATTTTTATTTTATGTGTATTGCCTGCATGTAAATAAGTGCCCCCATGTTGTGCAGTGCTCGTGGAGTACAGAAGAGACTGTCGGATCCCCTGGAACTGGAGATATGGTCAGTTGTTAGCTGCCATGTGGGTGCTGGGATTTGAACCTGGGTCTTCTGCAAGAACAGTCAGTGTTCTAAACCACTGAGCCATCTCTCCAGCCCTGTGCTGAGCTCTTTTGATTGCTGAGAGATCCTTATGGATTGTGGTTAGCCCTACCACCCTACAGCATCTAAAAGTTGATTCTTTCTACTATGTTTTTTGGCATAGGGGAACTGGCTTCTTCAGCCCATCTGCCTGAGTCACATGTCGAGATCCTTAGTCATTCTATATCCCATGTGTTTCCTCATCCTGCTCACTTTTCTGAAAAATTCCTGGTTGTCAGTATAATCTTAAAATTTGATGCTCACTCAGTTCAGGGTGTTAATTGAAATCTGACCATCATGGCAAGAGTGGGATTTTTTGTCTAAACTCAATACAATTTAATTATTTCCTGTTTTTTAAGATGACTGTTTAATTGTTAACTCCTAGTAAGTTTCTAGTCAGCTGAAAATTGATGATCCCCTCCACACACACACTTGGATTAAACTGGAAATACAGAACTCTTTAAAAGTTACCAGCTTCTGCCGCCTTACTGCTGGGATTATAGGCATATACCACCATTTTTAACATTTCCTATTTATTTTCATGACCTTAAAAAATTCCAGTGAGCTGGGAATGTAGTTCAGTGGTAGCGTGCTTGGCTGGCATGTATGAGTTTGATCCCCAGCACCACCAGGAAAAAAAAAAAAAAATGTCAAGAGAACAGGATTCATATCTTTTACTTTGCTTGAGACTGTGTGTTAAAATCATCCGTTTGCCCATCTGCCAAGTAAGAGACTCGTCATCAGAATGAAGAAATGATGATAGGCCTCGTATCTTAAGCTAACACAAGTGTTTTTCTCCAGCATAGCTTCTTTGCTGAAGGCTAACAGAAGAGTCTGTAAGTTAGCCTCTTTTTCATTTGTCTATGGTGAGGATACACTGACTAGATTGGTTAAATGACCTTTTTCTTTCTCTAATCTGAGTCAGTCAAACTATCAGTTCTAATTCAGGTCAGCCCATAACTTCTCCAAGCTACTAAATCATAGACTTGGTTTAATATATTTTTTAATATTTTATTTATTATTTTTATTTTATGTTTATGAGTGTATTGCCTGCATGCACATAAGTGCACCAATGTCAGTCATGCAATACTGCAGAGGTCAGAAGAGGGCCATGCCCACGGAGGACAGAAGAAGCTGTCGGATCCCCTGGAACTGGAGTTAAGGACAGTTCGTAGCCACCATGTGGGTGCTGGGACTCGAACCGGGGTTCTCTGCAAGAGCTCTTAACTGCTGAGCCATCTCTCCAGTCCCCATAGACTTGATTTATTAGAGGAAGCTATAATCACAGAAATCAAAAGTGAAAGTCATTGTGAGTGTAATTATGTGTACTGGGGGATGGAGAGTTGGCTCAGCAGTTAAGAACGCTGGTTGTTCTTGCAGAAGACCTGGGTTCAAATCCCAGCACCCACATGGCAACTAACAATTGTCCATAGCTCCAGTTCCAGGGGATCCAACAGCTTCTTCTGTCTTCTGCGGGCATTGCATGACACAGGTGCAGTTACCTACACCCAGGCAATACACACATACACATAAAATAAAAAATAAAATATGAAAAAAATTTTAAAAAATAATTATGTGTATATACTTTACGGGTGTTTTGGGGGGTTTTTGCTTTTTTGGTTTTTTTTTTTGGTCTTTTTGAAACAGGATCTCCCTGTTGCCCCAGTTGGCCTGGAACCCACTATGTAGACCAGGCTGGCCTTGAACTCACAGAGATCCGCCTGCCTCTGCCTCTCGAGTGCTGGGATTAAAGGCATGTGCCACCACACCCGGCCACTATACAGTTTTTAAAAGTGTTACTACCACTCTTTATTTAATATGTGTATCACCTTTTTTTTAAAAAAAAATTTATGTTATGGTCTTTTTGAGACAAGGTCTCCCTGTAACCCCAGCTGTACTGGAACCTTGAACTCACAGAGATTCACCTGCCTCTGCCTCCCGAGTGCTGGGATTAAAGGCATGAGCCACCAGGCCTGGCATCATCCTATTTTATTCATGGGTTTATTCAGTAAATACTCGAGTCTACTGTGCTGTCTTGAACAGGACCCAGGAATTACCTTGTGGATCTCAGATCTAGTAGAACTCTCCGGGAGGTTCATGGGCCCTCCCTGTTGATGGTAACATGGACTCCAAATCCTGCCTTTTCACTTTGTGTACTACCTGGGTGCTTTTAGAAGTGTGAGAATCATGCCAGTCTTTCTAATTTTAGGAAGTAGCCTTTGGTGTGATGAAATGTGATTTTTTTTTTAATACTTCAGCCTAGTGTTCTCAGTCCTGCGTGGGTTTCACAGAGCATGTATGCTTCGCTTTTCCCAGGTGTATCCCTAGTGATTTAAAGTTACTGATTCTGTCCTCCAAATTCTGTTCTTCTCCAGAGTAAGGAGCCCTCGACTCTTGTAAAGCTGAGATAGTTTTATCTGTATCCTTGTCTCCTAGCTTTTGAAGCTACAGCAGTGGCTCATACTGTTCCTTCTTGCCTTTGACCTGTTCTGCAGTTACCTTGTGGGAGATGAACTATGGGTTGTCATGGAATACTTGGCTGGAGGCTCCCTGACAGATGTCGTGACAGAAACCTGTATGGATGAAGGCCAGATAGCAGCTGTATGTCGTGAGGTAAGGCTAAGGATCAAGCAGGTAGTGACTTCCATATTACCATGAAAATTCCACATCCAAAGAAACTTCATTCTGGGCTTTATGGAAATGGGAGGAGTTAATCCTGGTACTTTCTTCATTCATACTGTATGCCTGTATTTTATAATTTCTGTCGTGATTTTTTTCTTTAAAGATAATTTTATTCTGTCCATGGTAGAAAAATTAGAAAGTGCCATGAAGTAAACAGTCACACTTGGACACTGGGGATTTAAAATCATGTTCTCATGATTGTGCAGCAAGTGTTCTTACCCACTGAGCCATTACCCCAGCGAAGGAACCAGCTTTCACTGATGAAGATATATGGATATGTGTATTTGGGAAAATGAATTTCCCTTAAATTATTCCTATGTAAAATAAGAATTGATAATATTTATCCTATATATGCCTTTGGAATACTATAAGGATCAAAAAGCACTTGAGGGTCCATGTGATGGTAAAAGTGCTAGCCATATAAGCCCAGTGATTTTGAGTTCCATCCCCAGAACCCATGCAAAGTTCAAAGGAGAGAACCAACTCTACAGAGTTGTTCTTTGATGCCCCCCTCCCAGTTTTTTTTTTTTTTTTCAAAAGCACCTTGGGGCTTGGAAATACAGCTCAATGGAGGAGTGCTTGTTTAGTATACATAGGCACTGAGTGTGATCCCCAGAACTACACTGAAATAACAAACAACGGCAAAAATTCCATATCCATTAAAGCCACTCACCATATCCTTCCAACCCAAGCTTCTCAGCGCTAGCCACTGATCTGTTTTGTCTCTTGACATTTCATATAGATAGAATTATGTGCTCTGTTGTGTAATGTTTGAAGGTTCCTCCATGTTGTAGACTATATCAGCCCTTTTTATTTTATTCCTTTTTATTGCCAAGCAATATGTATTGCATTTTATCTATTTATGAATATTCCAGGTTGTCAATTGTAAGGCTGATGCTATGAGCATTCATATGTCAGAAATGTTCTCGTTTTTCTTGTATATATGCCTATAATTGGAATTACTGCTCATATGACACTGTATACGTGACTGTTCAGTTAGTGACTGTGCCATTTTATGTACTCACTAATGATGTAGGAAAGGTCTAGTTCTTTTTTTTTTTTTTTTTTTTTTTTTTTTTTTTTTTACTTTTTGAGACAGGGTCTCCCTATAGCCCCAACTAGCCTGAACTCGCTATGTAGACCAGGCTGGCTTTGAACACAGAGATCTGTCTGCCTCTGCCTCCTAAGTGCTGGAATTAGAGGCATGTGCCACCACACCCAGCTGAAAGGTCCAGTTTCCTAAGATCATCCCTTTGATTATAATTTTGACATCCAGAGACCTGTATCTCTAGCATCCTAGGTTATCTCTTATTTTCTAGAAAACAAAACAATTGCAGGGCAGTGTTATAATATAGGACTTTAATCCCAGCTCTTAGGGTGCTGTCCTCATGCTTCCTGTTTCTGGTGCTTGAGTCTGAACTCACCCTGAAGGCCCCTCCATGCTGTTGCCCCTCTCTGTATGTCTGTCCATGATGTTAATCACTTTTCTAACAAACTATTTTTCCCACATTAGAAATAAAATCCAAGGTCCAAGGACCCCATCAATATCACACAAAGCACACACTGATAAAGTGAAAGTAGTTCAGCAAGGTAGATTTTACTTTTACAAAAGGGTGTGTTGTGTTATGCCCAGATCTCGTGACTCCCCAATGACCACCAAGGAGTCCGGAGTGTATACAACAGCAAAGAGCCTTTGTTCGGGCTTAAGCTTGGGCCCTCAGATTTCACCAATGCAGTGGATCCGTACTGAGAACCCCGATCTAGGGTGGGATAAGCTTTTATAGGGAAGTTTCACAGAAGCCCGCATGCACCAAGCATCCTTTAAAATGATTGGATGGTCCTATGCCCTGCGTACAGGGAGGATTCTTATTGGTAGGGGCTGTCTTTAGGGCATTGGAATGCGCTGTTATCTGTGGGGCCAGAAGTTTCTGTTTTTACCTTAAAAGGCTGCTATATGCCCGGGCTTGCTTGATCTATAGCTTTCCAGGATGGGGGTGGTAACTGAAGATTACAACATGCCTGGGCATGCCCGGGCTTGCCTGAAACAGCTAGTCAAAATGGAGTTATTGTCACCTTAAGCCAAGCAAATTACAGAAGCGGAAAGAAATGGTTAGACCAGTCAGGGTCCCACATTTCCCCCTCTCCTAGCAACTAGGGATGACCCAATTATGGGTCTGGGTTGGGATCTCTAATGAGGGGTCTACAGGCTGATAATGGGACCTCAGGACCATGAGTTGTACTGCACTCACCTGTTCTCTAATGAAGGCAGTCAGCCAATTGATGACACATGGTCCAATAGTTAACATTATTAGGACTATGATGTCTAGGGGTTCTTGACAGCCAACTAGGGGGCAGTTGGCCATGCCAACCACCTGGTTTCTCCCTTTTGGTACGTTTCCCTGACAGAGAGTGTTGGGAAGGTCAGGGTGAGCGTTGCCAGAGGACAATATAGAAGCCATTAAGAACAATAAAGTCTTAGCTTGAGTGGGTTGTCCGCGTCCTTTTGGAACGTTTCCCTGACAGAGAGTGTTGGGAAGGTCAGGGTGAGCGTTGCCAGAGGACAATATAGAAGCCATTAAGAACAATAAAGTCTTAGCTTGAGTGGGTTGTCCGCGTCCTTTTGGACTTTCCATGTTTTGGGATCCAGTGCAGTGATCAGCGAAGGGTGAAGGTCATCTGGGTCTAGGTGTGGGTTTGCTAGCCAGACGTGAGTGTGATGAATCCAGGCAGTAACTCCTTCTACTTTTACTGCAGTTGGGGTAGTCAGGAGCACCATGTACAGTCCTTTCCAGCAAGGTTCTAGGGTCTCGTGGCGATGTCTGTGGACGTAGACCCAATTGCCAGGCTGGTAGTTGTGTGGGGTAGGAGGAGAAGCGGTCTCTTAAATAGCTTTCAGACGGGGCCAGACGTCCTTGTGGGCGTGTGCCACAGCCTCAAGAGAATCAAGCAATTAACAGTTGTCAAACTCAGCAATTAATTCAGCTTTTAAATTGGGGAGGATGGGAGGGGGTCTTCCAAACATGATTTCAAATGGAGCTAAACCTAACAGGTAGGGTGAGTTTTGCACCCTATATAGAGCAAAGGGAAGGAAAGCCACCCAGTCCCTGTCAGTCTCCATGGTTAATTTAGTAAGGGTCTCTTTTAGGGTTCTATTCATCCTCTCTACCTGTCCAGAACTCTGGGGCTGGTAGGCACAATGTAATTTCCATTTTGCCCCCAATACTTTCGCTAATTCTTGTGTTAACTGCGAGGTGAATGCTGGTCCATTGTCTGAGCTCAGAAGAGCCAGCACGCCATACCTTGGAAGAATGTCTGCCAGTAGCCACTTAGTGACCATTTGTACAGTTTCATGCTTGGTGGGGTATGCTTCAGTCCGTCCTGCAAAAGTATCTACCAGAACTAAAAGATATTTATAATCATATTTGCCCAGTTTTATCTCTGTAAAGTCCATTTCCCAGTGGGCTCCAGGCTTGGAGCCTCTCAACCGGGTCCCCTGTTCTTGGGAAGGTTCTCAGCATTCGTCAGCCTACAGCTAAGACGTGGAGGCGATTGAATCGACATGTGATCGAAGGTTCAGAACCTTGAGATGGGCCTTTCTTAGGAGGTCTTCTGTCTTTCGAATGCCCAGGTGGGTGGTCTGGTGGATGTGATCGAGAGGCTCTTTGGCTAGGTTACTTGGCAGGATAATCCTTTAGTCCCCTGTATGCCACCAGGCATCAATCTTTTGGGTCATGGCAAGTTTGTGTATCAGCCTCAGATCTTTCTGAGAATAATCAGGTTGGTATGGTAGCACGGGTGGCCCTGGGTCCAGCAGATGGATAACCAGGACTAAGGTTGCTTTCATGGCTGTCTCCTTGGCAACCTGGTCTGCCTTCTGGTTTCCCCGGGCTATAGGCGTATCTGTCTTCTGGTGCCCAGGGCAATGGATGATAGGCAGTTTCTTGGGTAGCCATAGAGCAGCCAGTAAGTCTAGGATTTCTTGTTTATTTTTAATAGCCTTTACCTCAGCTTTGAGCAGCCCCCTCTCCTGGTAGATGGCTCCATGCACATGGGCTCTGGCAAAGGCATACTGGCTATCCGTATACACGTTCAAGTTTATGTCCTTGACTAATTTAAGACCCTCGGTCAAGGCTATCAGCTCAGCCCTCTGGGCTGAAGTCCCCACAGGTAAAGCCACTGCCCACACAGTTTCGGTTTCTGTTACTACTGCTGCCCCTGCGTACCTCTGTCCGTTTTACATGAAACTGCTGCCATTGGTGAACCAAGTGGCTTCTGCATCAGGAAGCAACTGATCGGTCAGGTCTTTTCTGAGCCCATGCACTTGGCTCAGGATCCCCCCGCAATCACGCAAGGGCATGTCCAGGTCCAGATTGTGCAGCAGGTGGCCGGATTGAGGGCTGTGCTCTGGAGAAAACAGATCCTCGGGGGGTTAAGGAGCAAGCTTTGATAGTGAGTCATCTGGGCATTGCTCAACCAGCGGTCAGTGGCTGCTTGAGAACTCCCTCAATGGCATGAGGGGTTGTGATACATAATTCTTGCCCTAAGGTTAACTTATCTGCATCTTTGACTGGAAGAGCCATGGCTGCTATAATTCACAAACATGGCGGCCATCCAGCAGCAACTGGGTCCAGGTGTTTTTCTGATAGATATGCCACCAGCCTATTCCAGGGCCCCAGAGTCTGAGTTAGGACTCCTTTGGCCACCTCCTTCTTTTCATCTATGAAAAGATGAAAAGGCTTAGTAACATCCGGGAGTCCTAGGGCTGGGGCGGCCAGAAGGGCCTGTTTGATCTTACTCAAGGCCTTTTCCTGGATCTCCATCCAAACAAAGGGCCCACTTTCCTGTGTGACTTCATAGAGGGGCCTAGCCAATTCAGCAAATCTTGGGATCCATAAGCGGCAGAATCCTGCTGACCCCAGGAATTCTCTCACCACCCTCTGGGAGTGAGGCATAGGTATCTTTAGCACTGTCTCTTTCCTGGCATCTGTAAGCCATCTTTGTCCTTCCTTTAATATGTATCCCAGATAGGTGACCTCTCTCTGGCATATTTGGGCTTTCTTGGCAGATGCCCGATATCCCAATCTGCCTAGGGTCGCCAGGAGATCTCTGGTTCCCTGCTGACACTGCAAGGCGTTATCAGCAGCTATTAAGATGTCATCCACATATTGTAATAGGGTAAGCTGGGGGTGTTCCAGCCGGTACTCACCCAGGTCTTCATGGAGAGCCTCATCAAACAGGGTGGGTGAATTTTTGAATGAATCCCTGCAGCAGGTGGGTCCAAGTCAGCTGCCTGTTGAAGCCAATCTCCTGGTCTTGCCATTTGAAAGCAAAGAAGGGCTGGCTCTCTTTGTCCAAAGGCAGGCTAAAGAAGGCATCTTTCAAGTCTAACACTGTGCACCAGTTTCTGGAAGGTGTCAAGGAACTCAGGAGAATGTAAGGATTAGGTACCGTTGGATGAACATCCATAACCTGCTTGTTTACTTCTCTCAAATCCTGGACCGGCCGATAGTCGGTTGAATTTGGCTTTTTGACCGGCAGGAGAGGGGTATTCCAAGCCAATCGGCAAGGCACCAAGATGCCTTGATCCCTCAGGCATCGGATATGAGGAGTGATCCCCAGCCTGGCCTCCTGGGACATAGGGTACTGTTTAATTCTGGCCGGTAGGATTCCAGGCTTAAGCTCTATCCAGATGGGGGGCCGGTGGGCAGCCAGCCCCATGCCCCCTGTCTCGGGCCAGGCTGTGGGGAACTCCTTTAGCCAGGTGGAAACTTCCTCCTGTGGTGTAGAGGCTTGTTTTTGATGTAACCTAAACTCATCTTCCATTTGTAGGGTGAGTACCTGGATTGGGTGGCCTTATTGGTTAGTGATTTGGGCTCCACTAGGGGTGAAATGAATGTGGGCTCCAATTCTGGTGAGTAAGTCTCTGCCCAGGAGTGGGTAGGGGCGCTCTGGTATGACCAGGAAGGAGTGGGACACCCGGCCCCTGCCCAGGTCCATGAGTATTGGTTCATGCCAGTAGCCCCTTGTACCCAGGACTTTTTATGTGATAGTTTTCCTTGGGGCTCAGTTAATACTGAGTGTTGGACATCCATGTCTACATGGAAGCTCATGGGTATCCCCTCCATTTTGAGGGTTACCCTAGGTTCAGGGAGGGGATCCAAACCCTGACCCCTCTAGTCGCTCATTTCTCTGAGCTCGAGGATTTGCACTCCTTCTCAGGCCCTGCCTCGCCCAGCAGGTTTTTCTGGGCAATCTTTCATCCAGTGGCCTATCTTTTTGCAATAGGCACATTGGTTCCTCTGTAACCTTGGTTGCCCTTCCCGGGGTTTCCTACCTGAGTCTGCAGAGAGGTAGCACAGTTGGCGTTTTCCGCTCATCAGGTGACTTTGTAGTCGTAGCCAGAAGGATCTTAACAAAGTCTCAGGTCTGCTTGGCACTAGCAGCGGCTGCGGCTCGAGCCTGTTTGTCTTCCAGGCTTTCTCTGTGGTTATAGACCCTCTCTGCTACTGCCAAAAGTTCCAGCAGAGTCTTATCTTCCAATCTATCTAGTTCCTGTAATTTGTGCCTAGCTTTTGTAATTTGTAATTGTCTAGTTTTTGTAATTTGTAATTGTCGGGCACTGACTGCTTGACAAAGGCCAATACGACTGCATTCTGGTGCCTCTGGATTCATGGGTGTATAAGTGTGGAACGCCTCAAGGATCCTCTCTAAAAAGGCTGCTGGGGATTCTGTCTTTTCTTGCTGCACATCACTAATCTTAGCCAAATTAGTTGGGCTTGCTGCGGCCTGGAGACCCCTCCGTTAGAGTCTGGTGGTAGACCCAGAGCCTCTCCTTACCTTCTGCCACATTGAAGTCCCAGTTTGGTCAGATTAAAGGGAAGGTTTCATTGATCAGCGTCTGGTTGGTGGTGGGATTCCCATCCACCCCGGGGACCAGCTTCCGGGCCTCAGTTTGGATCCGGTCCCTCTCCTCGGTGGTAAATAGAACCTGTACTAGATGCTGGATGTCGTCCCAAGTGGGCTGATGGGTGAAAAGAACAGATTCTAACAGATCAATAAGGCCCCGTGGTTTCTCAGAGAATTTGGCTGTTTGCAATTTCCAATTATAGAGGTCACTGGTGGCACATGGCCAATATTGCATCTGTTGGTCTCCTGCTTCATTAAGGGGTCCCACTGCCCTTAAGGAAAGGACGGTGGAGTCGGCTGCTACTAACGGCTGTCCTCTCTGGATGCTCCTCCAAGTTTGGGGAGGGCTCTCAGCCCCAGGGGTCTGGGCTGTCTCAGCCTCTCCTGGGGGCTCTGAATGCCCCAGTTGAGCCAGCAGTGTGGGCAGAAATGGGGGAGGCTCAAACAGAATTTCTTCCTCCATACCGCCCTGGAGGACAGGATAAAGAGGGGCAGACAGCTTAGTTTCACTTTTCTGCCGCTCGTCCTCACACAGGGCGAGGATGGCTGTCTTTGAACCCTGCGGCAGCAAAAAAGATTTGAGCCATTCGGGGGTCTCCTCAACTAAGACCTGCCAGGTTGCAACATAAGGAACCTGGTCGAGGTGTCCTGGTCGCCCGAAAATAATGTTTTTAACCCTGTAAACAGTGGGGAGGTCAAACATTCCCTCCTTAGGCCATCCAACGTTGAAGGTTGGCCATTCATTCCTGCAAAGGACAAAGAGTTTGCCTTTCTTCACTTCTAGCCTTTGTCCTCTAGCCTTCTTTTTGAAGTCAGAAAAATGATCCTGGAAAATACTTAAAGGTGTTACTTGACTTTGTCCCATGTCTATAAGTAAGTCACAAATAACACGGAAAACACAAAGACACACACTGACAAAACAGTACTTCCCGGTTGCCTTAAACAAGAACTGAAAGTGGGATGTCAGCCTCTCGCCGCTCCATGGGTGCGACCCGTCTTTCCCTTCCAAAGTTACAAGTGGGATCCAATCCCTATCAGGTGGGTCCAGGACGTCTCCCAAGTCCCACGGCCTGAGGTCTTGCAGCATGTCCACCTAGACTGCCAACAGGCTAACAAGGTAACGGGGGCCCAAAACCAAGAGCGTGCAACACACATGAACAAGAGAACAGAGACACTTACTGGCCGGACCAGGCTCAATGCTCCGGGGGTCCCGTGGAGGTCTTGGAGATCCCGGACGAGCCCCCAAATGTTATGCCCAGATCTCACAACCCCCAATGACCACCAAGGAGTCCGGAGTGTGTGCAGCAGCAAAGAGTCTTTATTTGGGCTTAAGCTCGGGCCCTCAGATTTCACCAATGCAGCGGATCCGTACTGAGAGCCCCAATCTAGGGTGGGATAGGCTTTTATAGGGAAGTTTCACAGAAGCCTGCACGCACCAAGCATCCTTTAAAATGATTGGATGGTCCTATGCCCTGCGTACAGGGAGGATTCTTATTGGTAGGGGCTGTCTTTAGGGCATTGGAATGCGCTGTTATCTGTGGGGCCAGAAGTTTCTGTTTTTACCTTATAAGGCTGCTATATGCCAGGGCTTTCTTGATCTATAGCTAGCCAAAATGCTGAAGATTACGACATGCCTGGGCATGCCCGGGCTTGCCTGAAACAGCTAGTCAAAATGGAGTTATTGTCACCTTAAGCCAAGCAAATTACAGAAGCAGAAAGAAGTGGTTAGATGAGTCAGGGTCCCACAGATGCATAGTCAGATCTAGCAAGCACACAAGACCCAAAAGTTGGTGGGCTTTTATCCCTAACACTAGAGAACTGTGTTCTTTTCCCTTCAGCTGGGGTCCAACCTAGAAGTCTTTCCTGGTTGGCTAGTTTAAAAGAATTGGCGTGATGGGAGAGGAGTGCCACCACTCCAGGCCATCAAACTCAGGAATGGATCAGGCAGGGCCTTTCTTTAAACAAAAGGCTTACAGGGGATTAAAAGATTAGAATCCCAGGGCTGTCGAGAAGGCTCAGCAGTTAAGAGCACTGGCTGCTCTTGCAGGGGACTCAGGTTTGATTCCCAGCACCCACGTGCATCTAACAGTTGTCTGTAACTCCAATTTCAGAGGAATCCAACACCCTCTTCTGACCTCCATGCATTGCACAACACGGATGCACTTACATGCAGGCAATACACTCATATACATAATATAAAATTTAAGAAAAGAGATTAGAATTCCTCATCATAAACCAAGTTCTAAGTTTTACAGGGGTTGAAAGGAAAGACAAATATTTCATGTTTTCTTACACCCAGTAATCCATCTTGTGGCCACTGTAGGCAGCCATGGGACCTGAATGGATTACCACATAACTGGAAATAAACCAAGGGGCCCAGGGCTTCCGTGCACCTGAGCTCTGATTGAATCAGCAGCTGTGCTTTCATTCTCATACTCATTAGAGCTACAACTGAATGTTTACAGAACAGTGAACAATAATAAAGGAGCGAGAATATAGCAGTTCGGCAAAATATAATGAGCAAGATAGCATTATTGCCATGGTATGCCTTCTTGGGAGATCAAAGTGTCTCCTGAAAAAGTAGGGGAGCACTGGCATTCTGGAGATAACTCCCCAGCAGGCATTCTTACATAAACTTTCTCATGAGATACAAGGCTCTCCAGACATACATGCTCAAGGTTCAGTTTAATTCACCAAGGATATTTTTAAAGTCAGAGGAACACTACTTCACAGTCCCTTTGTCTCCCCTTTTCTTTCTTTCTTTTTTTTTTTTTCTTTTTTTGGTGTTTTTGAAACAAGGTTTCCTTGTAGCTCCAGCAGTCCTGGAACTCACTGTGTAGACTAGGCTGGCCTTGAACTCACAGAGATCCACGTGCCTCTGCCTCCCAGGTGCTGGGACTAAAGGCATGCACCACCATGTCTGGCTCATTTCCGCCTTTTTGTTTTTCTAGTTCCTCAAAAAGAATATAGGCTAATACTAAAGCCAGTATTTGATATACAGCCTACGTAGTGATTTGAAGCAACACAGGTCCATAAACAAGAAACAGGACAATAACCACTATATGGTCAAGAAAAAGTACAAACAAGTGTAACCACAAAGGCTATTGAACAGAGCTCATAGAAATTTTAGTAACCTCGCCAGGCATGGTAGCACATGCCTTTGGTCCCAGCACTTGGGAGGCAGAGGCATGCAGATCTCTGGGAGTTTGAGGCCAGCCTGGTCTATATAGCCAGTTCCAGGCCAGCTGGGGCTACAGGGAGACCCTGTCTCAAAAAGACAAAAAGAAAAAGAAAAATTTTAGCAACCTCATCCTTGAGACATCAGCATACTTGCTGTTTATTTGATGAGAATAATCAAAATAGTAAAGCAACACATGCAGGAAATGCTCACAGCCCAAGTGTTTTTTTAAAAGCAGATAGCCTATGGTAGCCCAGCTTTGTAGCACAGCAACTCAAAGATCTCCCAGCTCCTAAGTGATCTTCCCCACTGTCCCAGCAGTTATATTGGTGGTTTTACTGAAAAACAGGTCATTTTTGCAACTTCTTTCTGTATGCCTGTAACAAGTCCAGGAATGGGGAGCAGAAATGCTGATGTCACAGCCACAGTATTAGGGGTAAGCAGTTGAAGATTATCATCACAGGCTGATGGGAGAGCACATGGAACCTGGCAGTCTTACCTTTTGGAGTTATCAGTACTGGGGCAATTTCTCCAAGTCCATACACCCCAACACCACCTCACTTGAATCTGCCTCCTCATTGAAGCCTTGCAGAGGCTGAGTCTAGAGGGTCACAAATTTAAGGCCAGCCTGCACTATCTACCAGTGTTACTGAATTTGGGGGTTATAGCTTGTACCCCAAGCCAGGTTTGGCCATCCATCCTCAGTAAGTGAATTAAAAGAGTCGACTTAATAGTGGAAAGCAGGAAAAAGATTTATTCAATGTGGCCACATTGGAAAGAGGGACAAAGATGCAGGGACCCACTCCAAGTCTGTTTGGGGGTCTTGAAAGATTAAAGTTTAGAGAACCAAGAAAATGCATTTCTAAGCAATCCCTCTCAAGGTGTGGTCCTGCCCACCATTGATCCATCATTGTCTGGCCTTCAATCTCTATGATATGACAAGTTGTCAGAACTGTGAAATCCCTTTCTGGAGTTTCTACCCTGACTGAAGCCTTTCCTTCTCCCAGCATGAGATTCCTGGGGAGATTCTCCTTCCTTTGAGATCTGTTGTTACAATAGTCTTATAGTCAGATTGAAAAACACAAGTTTCTCTTTAGAATGTCTTCATTTCTAGCAGGCCAGTTACCGAGAGACCATGTCTAAATGCGTACATATATACATAGACCCACCCAGGTCATGTGGATATTGGTTTGTTCTTAATTTAGTTGCTACTATGTTCTTTAAAAGCTAAGTATTAAATTAGGACCATTCAGGGAGCTGGAGAGATGACTCCTCGGTTAAGAACACTGACCGTTCTTGCAGAAAACCTGGGTTCAAGTCCCAGACCCAAAAGTAGCTAACAACTGTCTATAACTCCAGTTCCAGGGGATCTGAAGGCTTCTTCTGTCCTCCACAGGCATTGCATGACATGAGTGCACTTACCTACATGCAGGCAACACACACATACACATAAGATAAAAATAATAAAGTATTTAAAAAATATATTTAAAAAATAAATTAGGACCATTCAAATAGTATTGTCCTGCTGGCTTGCAACTGCAGTGATTTTAATTGGTAGAAGCTTCTTAAAATTTAGCTTTGTGTCAATGAACTCAAACTACTGAATTTAGTAGAAAAGCCAGGATAATCTCATCTGATCCCCATGATAGGTGAGACAATAGTATGCCAGAGAAAGTGGTTTATCTAGCCTGATGGCAGAACCAGATATTTTTCTTTTATTTTTTGGGATATTGCTTATATTTCTTTATTATTTTTTTTACATTTATGTGTGCGTGTGTGTGTGTGTGCATGTATGTGTGTAGGCATGTATGTGGGCACATGTGTGCTACCTTGCCAGTGTGGCGGTCAGAACCAGGCATTTTAATTATACCATCACTTTCTTTGTCACTCATTCTGCCTCTTAAGTATAGGGGATTTCTTTTGCCAGTTTCAGTCATTCCTAAAACCTAACCTGGCTTGGCTGGCAGTGTGGTTCAGTGATAAGAGCATATGCTTAGTATATTTGAGGCCATAGTTTCATCTGCCAAAACAAAAATTCCTTTTTGCAAATGACTTGTAAATATCTCAATTGTCTTCATGTGTCTCAGACATGTCAAATTCAATACATCCTAAGTAGTTCAAACTATCTCCTTGCCAAAATAAGATTGTCTGTTAACTTGCTACTTCTAATATCTCTTCCATGTGTCTACTTTCCCAGACATGGAGAGAGATTGGTAGAATACTTCTGCTTAAAGGAAAATCCCAAGATGAAAAGTAGCATGGAGTGTTTAAATTAATTACAATTTAAAATATTGGGGGTGGTATGTGCACATGTATGTGGGTGCCTGCAGAGGCCGGCACATTGGATGCCCTGGAGTTGGAGTTACAGGTGGTGTGAGCCACATGAACTTTTCAAGGAATGCTTAGCTAGGACATAGAACACTTGGTTAATAGAGCTGGCTCTGCCTCTTCTGTGTGGCAAGCCCTTTTATTCTTGGGCTTTGTACCTCCTTTATCTTAAAAGGAGGAGGTTCGATTAGTGTTGGTCATCTGTATTATATGTTCCTTTCTTCTCTTTCTGCCCACGTGACTTCAACAGTGTCTACAGGCTTTGGAGTTCCTGCATTCAAACCAAGTCATTCACAGAGACATCAAGAGTGACAATATTCTGCTAGGAATGGATGGCTCTGTCAAGTTAAGTAAGTAAGAGTCTTAGGAATGTGGGACTCTGTCTTCTGTGAGCAACAATCATATAATAGAACTACAACACTCACCAAGCAGACTTTATCACTTCATAGGATTCTGCAGGCTCTTTACAGTCCTTAGTGTTATCTTAGAGTGTCTTTTCATTATTTTTTCCATTATTTTATTTGGTTCTTTTGGGGTTTTTTCATTTGTTTTTTGTTTTTGTTGTTGTTGTTGTTTTGAGACAGGGTCTCCCTGTAGCCCCAGCTGTCCTGGAACTCACTATGTAGAACAGGATGGTCAGGATCTCACAGAGGTTCACCTGCCTCTGCCTCCCCACCATGCCTGGCTTTTTCATTATTTTAAACAGTAAAACCTTTTTTTTCTTTCCTGTGCCTACTCTGTGCTAGGCCCTATGATAGTGTAGTGTAAGAGGCTTGTTATATACTAGAAAAAAGTTTTATGTAACTTAATTCTTTCAGTTATTTATTCAGCAACTGTTTATGCCTATTACATGCCAGCCCCTTTAAAGGTACAAATTAGTCTTTGCTATCAAGGCCTTACTGACTTAAATAAACCTATAACACTGGATGTGGTGGTGCATTCCTTTAATCTGAGCACTCGGGAGGCAGAGATAGAGGCAGGCAGATCTCTGAGATTGAGGCCAGCCTGGTCTACATAGTGAGTTCCAAACAGGCTGGGGCTAGGGAGACCCTGTCAAAAAAACTAAAACAAAATATCTATAGTTGCAATATAATGTAAAAGAACTATAGGTAGGACATTTTGTACAAAGGTATGAAGCCAGTTGCCTAGACAAGCAGGCTATGTTACAAGTGGGTGGGGTCATTTATGAGGGGACTGTTGGCACAGGTTGAGGAACTGATAAAAGCAGGACCAGGCCAAAGTGTTGATGATTAGGATTTAATTCAGGGACTTTTGCCCAGGGAATAAGAGAAGGAATTAATTGCAAGATTCTGAAGTATGAGAATGTTTCTTAAGAATAAAGCAAAACTGAAAAAGGGGGTGGGTGGGCTGGTGAGACAGCTCAGTGGTTAAGAGCCCTGGTACTCTTGCAGAGGACCCAGGTTCCTTTCCCAGTAGCCACTAGTTCTCAGGGAGCCCTCTCTATTTCTAGGGAATCCGATGCCCTATGTGGGCACTACACTCATGGATGCACTTACATACATGCAGGCAAAACACTCATACTCACAAAATAAAGATAAATTTAAAAAATAAATAAAGCAAAACTGGGTCAAGCAGTCAAGGCCCAAGTAGCCTGTTTGGACTTTAATGCCTTCACCCATTGTTTTGAGGAGAAGGTGGGAGGTAAGAGGTAGTGTTCCTTATATATTCTCTTCAGGGTTGAGCAAGAAAGACAAGGAGCTGGGCATGAAGGGATACAGTCAAGTGACTCCTGCTTTAGTGAGACTGGCAAAGCTTGGTACCTGTGTGTAGGTGCATAGCTTATTGATGGAATAACCTAAATGTCTATCTTTTCCCTCTCTTTTCCAGCTGACTTTGGATTCTGTGCACAGATCACGCCAGAGCAGAGCAAACGGAGCACCATGGTAGGAACTCCATATTGGATGGCACCCGAGGTTGTGACGCGGAAGGCCTATGGACCCAAGGTTGACATCTGGTCTCTGGGCATCATGGCCATTGAAATGATTGAGGGGGAGCCCCCATACCTCAATGAAAACCCTTTGAGAGTAAGTGTTCCTAATCTTCTCAAATTATTTGGGCTGTTGTTTCTAAACCCAGAAAATTGAACTAAGACAGAGCTCCTCTCTCTCTCTCTCTCTTTCTCTCTCCTTCTCTCTCTTTCTCTGTCTCTGTCTCTCTCTGTGTCTGTGTCTCTCTCTCTTTCTCTCCTCTCTCTCTCCTCTCTCTCTCTCTCTCTCTCTCTCTCTCTCTCTCTCCCCTCTCTCTCTCTCCATGGCTGGGCATAGTGACACATGCTTGTAGCCCTAGAACTGAGGAGACTAAGGTAGAAAGATTGCCAGTTTGAGGCTAGCCTGGGTGATACAGTGAAGCCCTGGGGCTGGTGAGATGGCTCAGTGGGTTAAAGTACTTGCCACTGAACCTAACAACCTGAGTTCAATCCCTGCGACGTGGTGAAAGGAAAAACTGACTATTGTAAATTGTCCTAAATAAAAATTTAAAACCACACAAAACAACCCTCAAACCCCAAAGTCTGTTGAGTTTAAAATATTGTATTAGTCACTTTTCTGTTGCTGTGATAGAAACACTGACCCAAGCAATTTATAGAAGGAAGAATTTATTTGCGCTTACGGTTCCAGGGGAATTACAGTCCGTCTTGGTGGGGAGGCATGGTGGCAGAGGTGGCTGGAGCAGGAGCAACAGAAGCTAAGCTCTCACACCATCGTGCAGGCACAGGAAGCAAGAGAGCGACTGGAGATCTGGCAAGACTTAAGAACTCTCTAAGCCCACTCCCAGTGACGTGCTTCCTCCAGGATAGCCTCACCTTCTAAAACCTCCCAAAACAGCACCATCATCTGGGGACAAAATGTCCAAATACTTGGAGTCTATGGGGGATATTTTCATTCAAACCATCACAAATATAAATGAGGGGATATAGTTAATTTGTAGAGGGCTTGCCTAGATTATGCAGGTTCTTAGGTTCAAAACTCAGCACTGCTGGGGGGTATTAAAAAGCACTCCTTTATATAATGGTTGAGTTCCTATCATGCAAGAAATTGTTCTGATAATAAAACCAAATTATTAATAGTAACAGATGGTAAATTGCTATGGGAAATGCAGAATAAGGGATTGAGTATGTAATGAAGGTTTCATTTAGAGTAGAGAGGGAAGTTTCTCCTATGAGTTTCAGCAGAAACATGAAAGAAGAAAAGAGTAAGCCCTGAGACTGGGCGCAGGCAGGAGTTTCCAGGTATCAAGAATTTGATGAGTTTTACTTGTTGTGTTTTCCTGTTTCCTTGAAGTGAGAGAAGGGAATAGAGTGGTCAGGAAGAGGAGAGGGCCAGCAGCTCAGACCTGTGGGCCATTGTGGGAACTTGACTTCGATTTGCAGAGTTGGGAAGAATTTTAGAGTTTTCAGCTAGAGAGTAATAGGATACAATTTATCTTCAGTTAATCATGTTGGCTGCCTCTGTGGGAAATAGGAAGGAAGCGTCTTGCAGGGTAGCCGACAAGATGAATTGGATATTAAAGAAAGTGGAATCAGTAGTGTCTTAAAATTAAACTGTCTTCTCTAGTTTCTGCTGTTTGTCCTCAGAAACCATAAATAATACGTCCTTCTCTGTCTACATATGAAGGTGATGATCAGGGTGTTGTGATGGAATTAAGACTGGGATTAGATTTAGTACATGCACTCATGAACAGTGTGATTGGAAGTATATAACCTTATGTGGGGAATAACTTATCTGTGGAATAGGGATATTGTACTTATCCTGCCTGTAACCCAGAGTTACTATGGCCATTAAAAATGAGCTAATGCAGCGCTGGAGGGATGACTTAGAGGTTAAGAGCACTGGCTGCTCTTGTAGAGAACCCAGATTTGATTCCTAGCACCCACATGGTGGCTAACAACCATCTGTGACTCCAGTTCCAGGGACACCCTCTTCTGACCTCATGGGCATCACACTACATGGGTGCACTTACATACATGCAGGTAATACACTCATACACATAAAATGAAAATAATATATTTTTTTAAAAATGAGCCAATGCTATGTAAGCACCTTTTGAATTAAAGTTCTTAGTGCTTTTGTAAAGGTTTTCTATTACTATATTTTTCTTTATTTTCCCTAAGAGATGCTTCATGTTAAGGGGCAGGAAAGCACGCATGAAACAGTTTGCTGCCTAACCAAACATTCCTTTTTATAGTCTTCTTGGGTGACTGAGTTCAGTGAAGGCAGCAGGAGCAATTTCTGCCAGTAGCTGAAATGTTTAACTCATCAGGCTAAGTGAATAATAAACACTTTAGATCTGTAATCAAGAAAAACATTAAACCCTTAGGTTTGTAACATGTCGTAAATTTACAAAGTGCTTTCCAAATATACTCACTTTATTTTTACAGACATGGAGCATTATTTTATTAGCAAAGAAGGTAGAAGTTTGGTGGCATACAGATGGTCACTTGGCCTTGAAATGCTATGCCTGATCCTTAGGTTATATTCTTACCAGAACATCACAGCTGTTTCTTTCTGTCTTAGAGCATATAGCAGCTGGCTGTATTTCAGAGGGCATGTCTGAGAACCAAGAGACAGGCTCAATGGGAGCTCAAGATGATTCTCCATTTACTTGCCAGGCCTTGTACCTCATTGCCACCAACGGGACCCCAGAGCTGCAGAACCCAGAGAAGCTGTCGGCTATTTTCCGGGACTTTTTGAACCGCTGTCTTGAGATGGATGTGGAGAAGAGGGGTTCAGCCAAAGAGCTACTGCAGGTAACTGTCCCTCTAATTCATGGAGGCACTAACCAAGCCTTTGGTACCTCCTTTGTGTTCATGAGGTTGGTTATAGGGCTATGCTTCTCTCCTACAGTCTCCTACACTCTGTAGACCTAGCTCCATGATCTTCACCCCTGGACCTTTGCTTATAGTTGTCCCTTGCTTCTTCCTCAAACCATTTAAACTTTACACATCCTCCTAGGCTCAGCCAACAATCTACTTTCTGAGCTCCTGTTGAACATTTTCTGTCTTTTGGGCTTCCTTTGTTTTGCCCAAATTAGTCTGATAGAGTTTGAGTCTCAAGAAGTAGCTCTCTGAGGAGTTTAATCTTGGCACAGGTAAAATGTGATAGGGATAAGTGGAGGCAATACTAAGGACCATCAGTTTGGGGATAGTGCAGCTTCCAAAGTCTTCACTGTTTCATCACTGCAAACCTCGGGTTTGCAAACCTCGGACTATCATTGCAAGGATAGTCTGCTTGTCTGGAGTGAGATTCTGCAAGGGTGTCGGGAAACCCGGAGTTGGTTTACCAAGCCTTTTATAAAAAGTGCCACCTAAACTAGGTGTGGTGGTCCCTACCTTTAGTCTCAGCTCTCAGGAGCGGAAGCAGGCAGATCACTGTGAGATTGAGGCCAGCCTGATCTACAGACAGAGAGAGTTTCAGGCCAGGTGGGACTATAGGATAGACCCTGTCTCAAAAAAAGAAGAAAAAGTACCACCTACTTAATCCTGAAATCACAGCTTAAATTACTTTATATGATTGTAAAAACTGCCTTTAGCAAGCCTCATCATTTGTATTGGGCATTTATGTTTCAATGCAATTTCTTATTTCTGTGTCATTTTACTGTACTGCCCACTGGTGATTTAATAGTGAATATCACGTGCAGGTTTGTGGAGGTAACAGTGCGTGCCTGCAGATTTATCAGTTACTATGTGTCACCAGACCAGAGAGTGACTGAGCAGGGCAGGCCGGACCTAGCACACTACCTTGTATTAGTTACTTATGAATACCTCTATCTTTACTACTCTCTTATTAATATCTGGGTTTCCTCTTATATAGGGACCTGACTCAGAAATAGTGCCCAGAAAACATTTATAAAATGGAATAGAGATGTTTTTTTTACATGCATTTTTCACTTCTGTTTGTTACTGAGGCTACTGGTGGAGCACTGTCCTATTAGGTATGAAATCCAGGGCCTGCCAAGTGTAAGCAATAATCTGTAGGATCCTTTGGAACTAAAAGACTCCTTATAACAGATGGTAAAATAAAGGATCTTTTTGTCTTTTATTTGGCTTGTGTGCTGGAAGCCATAGGCATTGGGAAATGTATAAATACTATGCTAAGCCTATGACTGTTGAAAATACTATTCTTAATTAGGTACCAAATTGTAGCCATTTAAAGGTTAGTGACCTCTAGAGTTTTCCTCCTATTACAGCAGTGCTACTAGTAATAAATGCATTATATGTGTGTGTGTATGTGTGTATTGAAGCTTTACCACATTCTGATATTAAGCACATATATATATATATATATATACCTACATATTCTTCACAGAAATTTTGTGAGTTAAAAGATTGGTTATTCCCATTTTTACAGGTAAGGAAATAGAGGTTTTATAACTTCCATGATTAGACAGCCAACAAATACAGGATCCGAGATTCTACTCTCTCTGTTTTGCTTTCCACTGCACAGGTGGTACAAGCCTGTGTACTGCTTTTCTAGGCTCAAACAGTGTCAGAACTGGAAGGTTTATGGGGCTTACCTAGTTTTCTTTGTAGAGAAGGAAAGTGAAGCCTCCTGGTTGAGTGTCAGCATATACGACTCTCACCTCCGAGAAGACTTGTAGTAATGTGACCTCATAATTGTGGCTCTTTAACTTGTCAGTGTACATGGTAAATAGGCAAAACCAAGGCTTTATTTTCATATCTTTTTCTACTGTGAGAGCACATATATGGACAGAAATATATAAGATGAGATTCTTTCAGCAAAGAATATTTGTGTATATGTCTCTGTGTGTCTGTACATATATAATAAACTAATCAAAAGGATTATAAGTGTGATAGAAAAATCAGATGTGTTAAATGAATAGTTAAACATCACATTTACTCAAAAAAAGAAATGTTGTAGCTCTTACATTTATTATCAAATGAGAGGAACATCCCACATCCTCAGAACAAAAATGTGAAAAAAAATTGTTTTAATAGACTCTGGGTTATATAAAGAATTGTTTTATATAACCTTTTCTTATGGTGCTTTCTCTTAAATAATCTTTTTTTAAAATTGAGAGTACGGCTCAAAGTAGAACCCCATGAAAATAATTTTGGAAAGGACAAAGCTATTGACTTACTGGATTAATTAGGCTTGTTGACTCAAGGATAGAACAAAGGATTCTGTGCCAGCTATGGTGGTGCAAACCTGTGGTTCCAACTATTCAGCTGAGGCTTAAGTACAACACTAGATCATGATCAGCCAATACTTTCTCCAGAGATAATAGTTATTCTTTTATCTCAATAGTTCAGACTTACCTAGGAAGAAACTAAATCATACAAAATGAATTCTCTTTTTTTTTCTTTCACTCAACAGGTGAATGAAATGTCTGTGGAATTCAGCTCGCTGTCAATGTGTCAATAATTTATTCATCTTTATTGCTGTGTAATCTGTATTATTTCATATGAATATAAAACTATTCTTCCATTTTCTTAGACATTTGCGTTCTTTACAGTTATTAACTATTACAAGTAAAACTTGTACAAGGGGTCAGCGAGATGGGTAAAGGTGTCTGCTGTCAAGCCAGACAACCTGAGTTCGGTCCCAGGACCCATATGATAAAAGAAGAGAATTAACTCCAGCAAGTTGTCCTCCAACCTCCATACCCACACAATAGCATGCATGTGCCCATACACATACACATTACACAAAATATGTTAAAAAACAAAAAGCCCAAAAGCTTGTATGAACATTCTTATATATGTTTTCTGATGGTATAAAAACTCATTCCTCTTGGGAATACAACTAGAACTGGAATTTAAATTATCAGGTAGATAGATATATGTTTATCTATAGGCAGGTACTGAAATGGTTCACTAAAGTGGTTTTAATAAAGATGTCCTTCACTTTCAGAATGATCTGACACAGATGTCCATACATCTTATAATGCTTGCCAAGGAAGAATGGGAAATAATCATGTGGTTTTTTGCTCCATTTCTCCTTTCTAGCATCAGTTCCTGAAGATTGCCAAGCCCCTCTCCAGCCTCACTCCACTGATTGCTGCAGCAAAGGAGGCAACCAAGAACAATCACTAAAACCACACTCATCCCAGCCTCTTGTGCCAAGTCTTTTGTGAAGTAAACACTCATTTCAGAAACTCCAGCCCCCGAGGCCCTCTTCTCCTTACCTTGCTCCTCCCATTTCCTGATCTAGTGCTCTCAATACTTTGATCTCTGGAAACCATGTGTTCAGCACTGAAGAGAGCTGCAACTGGATGCAGCAAGAGCCATTTCAGATAAGGAATTCCCTTCCAGTCTATGGGCATGAGGGTGATTTATGAGCAAGGGTTTTCATGAATAAACCAACCTATTTCTTAAAAGCAAAATCTTGAGCACCCCCATTCCTTACCCCTCACAATCAGTTCTTGGCTGTAAATTTATAGTTTGATAGCATTATTAATTTGCAATCTGTTGAAATTTCTTTAGAGCTTGCTTTTCTGTGACCAAACTTCCCAGACACCTCATTATATTTGAAAACTATAACAGCTTGGGAATGGCCTGGGGTCTGATAATCTGCCAGGGACATTAAGTGGCTCTGTTTCCTGGACCATGACTTTGGCACAGCTCATCCCAACATGGGAGAACTACCATGTTTTTCTTTGTGTATGCTTCTAGCAGCTGTTGGGGAGAACCGTGACCCAGTAGTGTTCCCATGCTATTTCTAGTGAAATGGTCTTGGCTATGTAGCAGCTTTTTATTCCCTGCATCCCCTAGGTGGCTGCTCCCATTCTGTCCTTGTTTATAGCATTGAGAGGTTTCCTAGAGCACATGTTGAGTGAGAGCAGTGTGAGAAGTCAAGAGAAAAACATCTAGCTGCTTTTAGAGCAAGGCCGGGCAAGTACTTGTCCAGCTATACTTAGGTGATGTTTCAAGATCTCAGCCTCTTCCAAGAGCTGAAAGAATACTTGAGTCAGAAGAAAGGGTCTCCAACTGAGACTACCTGTTGGTTTGGGAAGGATTTGGTGACCTGAGAGGATGTGCTACCAGCCATAAGGGGACCCTGTTTACATGCATGGCCAAGCTCTCTGTGAATGGAAATGCTTACTCTAGGTGTTAGGGATGTTGCTCCCTCCTATCTTTGTGGGTTTGGTTCTCCCACTGTGGTAGGATGCCTGGCCAGCATTGTGGCTTGTCATGTCAGCCCCACCAACTACCTTGTCATGCTCTGAGGTACCACTGCCTTAGCAGCACAAGTTTCTATTTCCTTCAATAAAAGGAGATGAAAATACTCTACTTGGAGTATGCCTTTCTTTCTTCCCTTCCTTATTCATGAAAATAGGAATAATCAATAATGAATAATCCGGTGACTCTTCCTGAGCTATTTGAGAGTAAGTTGCAGATAGGATGCTCCTTTACCAATGTAGATTTCAATATATATCCTTTTTTAAAAGATTTTATTTTTAAAATTTAAAAAAATATATTTTAATGTATTGCCAGCCTGTTTCAAGTGTACCCATGTTTTGCAGTGCCTGCAGAGACCAGGAGAGGGCATCAGATCCCCTGGAACTGGAGTTAGCAGATGGTTGTTAGTCATCATGCGGGTGCTGGGACACAAACCCAGGTTCTCTGCAAGAACAACAACTGCTCTTAACCTCTCCAGCCCCTAAAGATTTTATTTTTCTTTTTAATTATGTGTATGCATGTGTGTCTCTGTGTGGGTATGTGCATGTGAATGCAGGTGCCCTCAGAGACCACAAGGTTTCACATCCCCTAGTGCTGGCATTACAGGTGGTTGTAAGATGCCTGAGATGGGTGCTAGGAACCAAACATGGGTTCTCTGGAAGGAGCAGTATATGCTCTTAATCACTGAGCCATCTCTCTAGCTCCAATTATTTGCTTTTTTTTTTTTTTTTTTTTTTTTTTTTTTTTTTTTTTTCTTTTTTTTTTCTTTATCTGCCTGCCTCTGCCTCCCGAGTGCTGGGATTAAAGGCATGTGTCACCACGCTGGGCTTGATTTGCTTTTTAAAAATATATACATTAAGGGGGCTAGAGAGATGGCTCAGCAGTTAGGAGCACTGACTGCTCTTGCAGAGGATCCAGGTTCCATTCCCAGCATCCACATGGCAGCTAACAACCATCTATAACTAGAGTTACAGGGGAATCCGACACCCTCTTCTGATCTCCATCATCATTGCATGACATGGGTGCACTTACATACATTTTGCCAATACATTCATACACATAAAATAATAAAATATTTTTAAAAATACACTAAGAGAACTGGGCCAAAAACTTTTGTGGTGATGAAAGAATAATCATATTGGGACTGGAGAGATGGCTCAAGAGTTAAGAGCACTGGCTGCTCTTGCAGAGGACCAGGGTTCAAATCCCAGCACCCACATGGCATCTAATAGCCACCTGTAACTCCAGTTCCAGGGGGATCTGACGCCCTTTTCTCACATCTGTGGGCATTGCATGACTGACATGGGTACAGTTACATACATGCAGGCAATTCACTCATACACATAAAAATAATTTTTAAAAAGAATAATTATAAATGCACATGTATCCACCACCCAAATCAAGAAATGGAACACTTCCTATACCCTAAAACTTTCCATCTTGCCATTGCCTTTCTTATTACAGCCCCTACTCCAGGAGGTAAGCACTGTCCTGCTTTTAATGAAGTCACAGGCTTGCTTCTTGATAATTCACATTCATGTGTATTCCACAGCAGTTCATTCTTCCAGCTGGTTTTCTCTCCCACTCAAAATTGTCTTTAAGAACTATCTATGTGGTTGTATATAGGTCTAGTTCATTCATTATTTCGCTGTAAGTTCTAGAGGAGGGTTCTTAGTGGTTTGAGACTAATTCCCTGGGGTCTGGTCTCTAGAAAAGGTGGCTTTCTGCAGAGTCTTATAATTGACTATAGCCAAATGCTTAAGACAGTCAGCCTGATAGATTTCTCTCAGGCCAATCACAAAACACAACTATAGTAAGGCTTCTGCCCCAGCTCTCATCACACTAGAGAAAGTTTTTCTTTAGTGTGCCATAATGGAGCTAGAGGCCAGTGCTTTGTCATGTGGTAGTACTGGATCCTAGCATGTAATCATTCTGGAAAAGAGGCCAGAACATTCTAGGAATGCAAAATACAGTCTCTACAGTTCAAGACTGAGTCTTCTTGGGGTGTCACGTTTGGGAACTACGGACATCAGAGCTTTCGTGTTGGCTGCTATCACTGAATTTCTACCAATAAACTAGGTTCCAGAAGTCCTAGAGTGTTCTATGACCAGATCAACTGCCCTATTTGCTGATAATTGGTATGGAACAAACCAAGGAATTTGCAAACTAAGACTCAGTGGGAAATTTTCCTCGAGTCAGGATAGTTGGTCAGCTACCTTCACAGATTGAGAGTGCATCCCTGACTGGTTGCAGGACAAAACCTGCCACATCAGGTGTTGTGTTATATTGTATGTAGATCTTGGAATGAGGGATACTAGGATGACATTCCAAAGTAGTTTTTTTAAAGAACCTTAGAGTCATCTAGGAGACTTGCACCATAGAGAAGGGTGAACTACTATTTCCTTTGATTAAGTTCTTGAAAAATCTAGGTTTATTATGAATCTGGAACAGAGGTGGGGGTTAGTACAGGTTTTAAAGGATAGAATTCTGTGGTAATGGCTGGAGAGATGGCTCAGTGGTTAAGAACACTTGCTGTTCTTCCAAAGGAAGGTTCAATTCTCAGCACTCACATGGCAGCTAATAACCCATGACTCCAATTCCAGGGGATCCAACACCTTCTGACCTCTGCAGGTCATTACGTGCACATGGTACATTTACATACATGCAGAAAAAAAGTTCATACACATAAAATACTTTTTAAAATTCTCTGGCAGTAATTAACCAGGAAGAATTGCAGAGGGAGTTGGCTATATTAAAGATAAGGCTGGGCCAGTATCAAATAAATTTTAAAACCCTGATATACAATACTCATGAAATTCACAAAACAACAACTAAAAAGAAAAAAAAATGGGAATGGTGGTGCATACCTGAGATTGAGGCCAGCCTGGTCTACATAGCAAGTTCCAGGACGGCTGGGGCTACAGGGAGACTGTCTCAAAAAAAACAAAAACAGAAAACCCTGATATATGGACATGTCTTTGTGTAAAGAATGACATATGACCTCACCTGAGTGGAGCAAACTAAATCTTTGGCTTTCTTCCTTTGGCTGTGACTAGCAGCCCGAGTCATCACTAAGTGTCATTAAGATGTTTATAGGAATGGCTTTTACAATACAGACATAATCTGGACTAAAGACATTCGCCTATCCTTGCCTCCCAAAAGTTACTGTTTTATAATGTAAGCAAGCTCACTGAGCCATGTGCTCTTCTTGGTAACCTGGGCATATGACCTTAGTCCCTCAGGACCCCTCCGTGCCCTTTACCCAAGATAGTGTAAGATAGAGTATGAATGTGTGTACATATACCAGGGCTGAAAGCAGTGGGCTCTTCTCATTGCAAACAATGAGAGAAATCTGTTTTTTGTTATAGTGTGTTGTGATAGTCTAGGCCTAGGGATCAAAGGGCAAGATTCTCATGAGTAAGGGTGGGTCCTGACTTCTGCTTCCTCAATTTATGCTGGAGATACTGTGCCAGTGAAAGAATGAGTGAAGTCTGGCTGAGGAGCACAGTTGCAAAAGACATCTGACAGAATGGGTGCTCAACGGTTCTGGTTCACTCTTGGTCTTATGAATGCTAAGAGTCTGTATCTTCATTTTTTTCTGAAGAGGCTGTATCTTCATTTTTTAAAATATTTTTATTTTATGTGTATGAGTGTGTTGCCTGCATATAAGGCATATAAGGGTACCTGTGTCATGCAGTGCCTGTGGAGGTCAGAAGAGGGTGCTGGATACCCTGGAACTGGCATTTTGGATGGTTGTTAGCCACCATGTTGGGCTGGGAACTGAATCTGGGTCCTTTGCAAGAGCAACCAGTACTCTTAACTGCTGAGCCATCTCTCCAGTCCCTAGGCTGTTCTTTATTAAGGCTTAACTGTACTGTTACTTAGAAATGCCACAGGTGTTACCTGCTGCAGATAAACTGAAGCAAAGATTAGGAAGGCCTAAGGTGGTGGGCTAAGTGAGGTATAGATTAATAAAGAGATTTAGTATAAAGTATTGGCTCATATTGTGGTGACTCGGTTTCATAGGCTGCTGTCTGCAAGCTGGACATCCAGAAAACTGTTGAAATGGTGTGAAGGTCTGAGGCCAGAGAAATAATGGAGTAGATTGTAGTCTTGAGTGTATAGGCCTAAGAACTGGGAGTCCCGAGGCCAGGCATGTCAGTGTTCCCATTTAAGTAGTCAAGATAGCTAACTCAACCTTCAGTTGATAGATAACTGTAGGGGGAACCAAATACAATAACAGTTTCTGTAGGTCCAAAGTCTGGCCATGTCATAGCTGGATTTTTATGCTCAGACTATCTTATCAGAGTATAGTCTGGTTATTTGGGCATGTGATTTCACATGGTGCCTGGAGTCCTTTCCCTGGCTTACAGGTGGGTGGTAGAATTTCTTTTCACACTAGACAGCAAAAGTTTAGAGGAAATAAGTAGCATAATGTGATTGGAATCGAATGGACTGTTTGACTTTGCCAAAATATATATGCCCTTGGAGAAGCCACTTAAACTACTTGAGCCTCAACTTCTGGATCTGTAAAATGGGTATAATAACAGCTTCAACTTGTAAGTTTCTGGGGAAATAATATTTACAAAACTTTTGGTACAATATCTGGAACATAGCAAATGCAGTTCTATTTTGTAATGTTTGAAATTAACCTGGTTTGTCAAGAGACTTTATGCTAACTCTAACTTTGATTGGCACAAAAATAGGAGTCTTAGAAAATAATCAGTACCTGGGAGTCTAAGTTGTACTTTAACATTTGGGCCAATACTGGTTTCTGATCATAAAATTAACAATCTTTAAATATTGATTAAAAACTTGTATTTGGTTGGGGTTGGTGGTTTAGATCTGTAATCCCAACTTGGGAGGCAGAAGCAGGAAGATCACAAGTTGGAGAACACCGTGGGCTAAATTATGATATGCTTTCTCAAAAACCAAACTAAAATAATAACACAAATTGTATCTGATTGAGGCTGCTTGACAAGACTGTTTTAAAAAAAACAAAACTGAGGGCTGGAGAGATGGCTCAGCGGTTAAAACACTGGTTGTTCTTTCAGAAGACCCGGGTTTGAATCCTAGCACCCACATGGTAGTTAACAACTGTCCGTAACTCCAGTTTCAGGGGATCTGACAGCCTCTTCTGACCTCTGCGGGCATTGCACAACACAGGTGCAACTTACCTACATGCAGGCAATGCACACATACACATAAAATAAAAATAATCAAAATTTTAAAAGACTGCGTTGTTAATTTTCCTGTTGTTGAAAGGATAAAAGACCTAACAGTATTTCATCTCTTTTAGACTTGTAGTTCAATTTCCTTTATTAGGGTAGTGCTAAAAGCCAAGAATTGGTTTTTAGTAACCTTTCATTTAAAAGGAAACGGGGAGGGGGAGCTAGAGAGATAGCTCAGTGGTTAACAGCTCTTCCTTCTCACCCAGAGGACCTGAGCTCAGTTCCCAGCACCCCACATCACAGGGATCAGAGCTACCTGTAACTCTAGCTCCAGGGGATCCAACACCCTCTTCTGGCCTCCTTTGGCATCTACACATGTAGCATGCACTCACATATAACATACACATGAATGAATAAAGGGAGATTTGGCAGCCAGTGAGTAACGGCAGTTGTTATGGCTTGATGACTTGAATTCCATCCTTAGATCTGACAGGCGGTAGAAGAGAACCAACTCCCACAAGTTGTCTTCTAAGCACATGTGCACATACATGTGTACACGCACACAATAAACAACATAAAAATAAAGTGTTGACTTTGTTTTGCTTTTAATAAAAGGGATGCTTGTCAAACAGGAACATTACACACACTAAATAAAGCATTTACCAAAAGTTATTCCAAGTTTGAGCTTTGTGCATTGCTGCTGTTTGGGTGATTAGGGTCTGGCACCAAGCCTCAGCATGCTGCCAAGAAACCGAAATGAGAAACTGGCATGAGACAGGTGGCATATGTGCCCAATGATTTATTTCTTCCTTCATGTCCCCTTTCTCATTTTGTAGATTTAGATAAATGCCACTTTAAACAGCCTTTGACTGTTCATTTTTCAGTCCTAGACTGAGTAATAAAACTGCTCTTAGAATAATGAGAAAGTTACAAGTGTTTGGAAAAACTATTATACACAGCTTCAGACTGTAGGGAACTTAGGGACTGGCTGTATTTTTCCGACATTACCAACATATATTTGCCTAAGAAATCTAAGCCAAGGGGAATATGCCACTCTAGATATTTAAATGTGTCTTTATATTTGCATGAATGATTATGTCTACCGAATATTTGAAATAGGTAGGCCTTACGGACAATAAGAAACTGAAAACTTTTGTTATATCTTTAGCAGAATTCTTGAAGAGGATAGTTACAGGCTGGGATATAGCTCAGTGGTAAAGTACTTGTTTAACATATATGTGCAGGCACCTTGAGTTTAGTCCTCAGAACTGCCTAGATAAATAAATAAATGAAAGGAAAAAGGATAGTGTAACAGTGATCACTAGAACAAACTTGATCTGAGGTTAGTTTGTTCCCTAAAGAAACTGTTGGATTAGGGACTCTAAAGAAGCTGGAGGTGGTTTGTTTTGTTTTAGTTTTAGTTTTTTTTTGTGTGTGTGTTTTGAGATAGGGTCTCCCTGTAGCCCCAGCTGGCCTGAAACTCGCTATGTGGACCAGGCTGGCCTCAAAACTCAGAGATTACCTGCCTCTGCCTCTAGAGTGCTGGGATTAAAGGCATGTACCACTCTGCTGAGCTAAGAAGCTGGGGTTTTTAAGAAATGAATAGCAGACTTTGAAAGTCTGTAATCTGTAATTTTGAAGATTTTTTGTTGTTGTTTTTAAAAATGTTTCTCCAAGACCAGCAAGATGTCTCAGTGGGTAGAGGTGCTTGCCACCAAGCCTGATGACTTGAGTTCAATCCCTAGAACTCACATGGTGGAAGGAGAGAACTCACTCCCACAAATTGTCCTCTGACCTACATATGTACACCATGGCAACCACATGTACACACACAAATAACTAAAAAATAATAAAACAAAACCAAAATGTAAAAACAAAACCAAAAACATTTTCTCTCATACAAATTTTAAAAAATATTTTATTATTTTTATTTTATGTGTATGAGTGTATTGCCCGCATGTATGTATGTATGTATGTATGTATGTATGTATGCACCTGTGTCGTGCAATGCCGCAGACGTCAGAAGTGGGCTTCGATTTCCCCTGGAACTGAAGTTAAGGATGGTTCGTAGCCGCCATGTGGGTGCTGTAACTCGAACCCAGGTCCTCTGCAAGAGCAGTCAGTGCTCTTAACCACTGAGCCATCTCTCCAGCCCCATAAAAATTTTTTTTAATTTATTTGTATTTTATGTGTATAAGTGTTTCACCTGTATGTATATAAGTGTACCACATACGTGCAGTGCCCACAGAGGCCAGAAGAGGCGTCAGATCCCCTGGAACTGGAGTTGTGGATGGTTGTTAGCCACCATGTGTGGTGCAACCGAACCTGGGTCCTCTGCAAGAGCAGCCAGTGCTCTTAACCTCTGAACCATCTCTCCAGGCCCTTAATCTGTTATTGAATGTTTTGTTTGTCTTGTTTGACTATGAACCTTTAAAACCAGATATTAAAGGCACACACCGGCTGCTTAACCCTTTTTTTTTTTTTTGAAACAGCGTCTCCTGTAGCCCCAGTTGTCCTGGAACTCGCTATATAGACCAGGCTGGCCTTGAACTCACAGAGATCCCCCTGCCTCTGCCTCCCAAGTGCTGGGATTAAAAGCGTGTGTCACCATGCCTGGCTTGCTTAACCCTTTTTTTAAAAAAAAAACAAAAACATTTTTTAAAATTTATTATTTTTATTCTATGTATATGAGTGTATTGCCTGCATGTAAGTGCACCTGTGTCATGCAGTGACTGCAGAGGTCAGAAGAGGGCATCAGATCACCTGAAACTGGAGTTATGGACAGTTTTTATCTGCCATGTGGGTGCTGGGAATCAAACCCAGGTCCTCCTCTGCAAGAGTAACCAGTGCTCTTAACCACTAGGCCATCTTTCCAGCCCCAAAATTGCTTAACCTTTGCTATCTAACCTTTGGTTGTCAACACTTAGTCCTGCTGCATCAAGGGCTAAGTGAGGATTTCAGGAATGGGATTGAGGAAAAGGAGGGTAAATATTTCAAGGCTTAAATCTCATTTCTTAATCTACACTAACAACATTCTGTAACCAGGTGGGCAGATTCAATACCTGGTTACTACAAGGCAACAGAATTCAGCTCAGACAGAAAAGATGCAGCCACTGCATTAAGTTTAAGGGTTGGTGGTCTGAATCTTCTAGGCATTTATTTAACCAACCAATTAACTGATGCTTGCTGTTCTAGTTTGGTTTCTGTTACTGTGATAAAACACTGAACAAGGGACTAGAGAGATGGCTCAGCAGTTACAAGCACTTGCTGCTCTTGCAGAGGACCCAGGTTCAGTTCCCAGCACCCACATGGTGGCCTACAACCATCTCTAACTCCAGTTCCAGGGGATCCAATGCCCTCTTCTGGCCTCTGCGGGCACTGCATGCATGTGATGCACTTACGTGCAGGCAAAACACTCATACACATAAAATACAAATAAAAATAAAAAAACAGCAACAACAACAAAACAAACTGATCAAAACTAACTTGGGGAGGAAATGAATTATTTGGCTTACAGATTATAGCCCATCATTTAGAGGAGCCAAGGCAAGAACTCAAGCAGGGCAGAATTGCCTGCCTGGTGGGGCAGGGAAAGTCTGAAGCAGAAACCACTGGAAGAATGCTGCTTACTGGCTTGCTTCTCTGGCTGGCTCTGCTACCTTTCTTATACAGCTCAAGTTCACATTTCCAGGGATGGTATTGGCCACAGTGGGCTTGTCCCTCTATGCTCTACAGTCATGGCTACTGGCTAATCTGACAGAAGAAATTCCTCTGTTGATGTTCTCTCTTCCCAGTCCTGTTGAGTTGACAACTGAAGCTAACCAGCACACCTGCCAGACATTTTAGATGGCATTAGTAGTAAAAAAAATGAGTAGTCTATCCATCAACAAGATTACAAAACCTCAACAAGCCAAAATAAGTAATTATCAATATAGCAATAAACCAGTTTATTTGCCAAGACATAGAGGACACTCAGGATGGAGTATTCACTGAGTCTGCTGACAAAAAATAGTGAAGGCTTCCTGAGCCGAGTCTCACATTAAGAGTTAGCCAGGTAAAAGCTGGGAGCAGAGAGTGAGTTTGGCAGTAAGGACAGCCAGAGTAAAGACACATGACAGCCTAAGGGAGCAGTTCAAAAGGGCTGACTTTGCTGGGGATTCGATATAAATGGGAATAGAGGAAAGGGGAGATAAGGAAGGAGAAAAAAGGCAGGATCTAACAAGATTAAACTTTGACCTGAGGAATACATTTTAAACACAGAGTTGTGTTTTAAAAAGATCTGTCTGCTCAAAGGTTTTGGAAGCGTTTAGGTAATGAGATTAAATATCTTAATATAACTGGTTTGTGCACATTGAGAAGATTAGGGGCCTAGCATGTGTTGAAATACAAGAGAATGAATAGATGAAATGGATAGAAGTGGACAAAAAATATTATGGTAAGCAGAATTTGGTCATTTGACAGATTGTAAAAGAAAAGTAAGTGTCAAGAATGGCTTTAGACTTTGTCATTTAGTGATTAGGGGCTACGGGACATGGAGTAAATTTGAAAAGAAGGATGGATTTAAAGTTTATGGACAAGACGAAGATGAAGATATCTGGTGTGCAGTTGGGTATAAAAAGCTATAGTTCAGGAACGAGCTAGAAAAGTTAGAGAAACAGAGTATTCGAAAATTAAACTAAAGGGTGGGGCTGTAGAGGTGACTCAGTGGATGAGTGCTTATGAGGACCTGAGTTTGAATCTCCAGCACCCATGTTAAAAAATTGGGCAAGAGGGCTGCAGAGATAGCTCAAAGGTTAAGAACATGGGTGGCTCTTGTAGAGGACCAGGGTTCAATTACCACCACCCACATGGCGACTAACAATTACCAGTAACTCTAATTCCAGAGGATCTGGGGCCCTCTTCTGGCCTTTTCAGGCATTGCACAACATAGATGCACTTACATATATGTAGGCAAATACTCATACACATAGAAACAAAAAGTTGGGCATGCTGCACAGGCACTGGGGGATGGCAGTGGATCCCAGGACTCACTGGCTAGCCAGCCTAGTAGAAACTGAGTTTCTGGTTTAGTGAGAGACCCTGTCTTAAAGGAAAAAGCGGAGAGCAACAGAAGATACCAGAGGTCTACTTCTGACCTCTGCATGTGCACACAATGTGCCTTGTACACACAAAGTAATTTAAAAAAATAAAAATAAAACCCAAAGAAAGTTGGCCCGTTGTCATGTTTAACACAGGTTTTTGTGTTTTGTTTTGTTTGTGCCTTTAAATCACAATAAGAGAAATAAAAAAGCAATCTTAATCATTTCACCACAAAAAATAGCTAATGTTGGCCAGGCGTGGTGGCGCACACCTTTAATCCCCAGCACACGGGAGGCAGAGGCAGGTGGATCTCTGTGAGTTCAAGGCCAGCCTGGTCTACATAATGAGTTCCAGGACAGCTGGGGCTACAGGGAGACCCTGTCTCAATAAGACAAAAAAAAAAAAAAAAAAAAAAAAAAAACTAAATGGAAAAAAAAAAAAAAAAAAAGCTAATGTGAACTAACCAAGTAACAAGAAGCTTATTTTTATACAAACCATACCAATCAGAGCTTACCTTAAAAGGCACATTTAAAACATGCTGCTCTAAGGCAATGGGTTCTCACCCCAGGACCACCAAATTACCGTGGCAAGGAGCCAGACTTCGGTTTTCCAGGGCAGCACCAGGTGTGAGCGTGGCCACGCGCCCCGCGACCGTGACCGGCCACGCCCGTGCCTTAGGCCAGCGGCTCCCGCCCCTCCTCCATCTTGAGAAACACTAGTCTTCACAGGTGTGAAATCCAGATTTTTTTTTTGTTTGCCACTGTGAAGTCACGTAAGTATGGTGAGTTTCTCTGAGTAACGCCTAAGTATCACCAGAAACAGGAAGTGACACTAGGTTGACAGCCCGCACCCAAACCTGAGAGGCTCTGACCCAGTTGCCCCATCACTTCCTGTGAGCCTAGCGGCCATGGTCTCCACAGCCTGACGGAAGAAGAGGCCTCCTCTTCACAGCTGCCCAGTGAGGCCCAAGCGCAGAGTCCTACTGCCCAGAGGTGCCTAGCATGTGTCCCCTGAAGTCCCTGCAGACCTACAGGGCTCCCCTGGCTTGCTTGTCTGAGGATCACAGCCAACCCCACGCTCCATCCAGCATCCTAGTTGTTTGTAGCAAAGACATAGTTATCCCCCTGGGAGATGCCACCTGGTTTGCCACTCAGTGGGGCTGTGAATGGCAGTGGTGTTTAGGCTGAGATTAGATAAACCAGGAGAAATAGGTTTTAGAGGAGGAAATCATGATTTATTTGTACACACTGATTTTGAGGTCCTTACCTATGAGAAACTTAAATGGAAATTTCGTTAGGCTGTTGGCTATGAATATGACTTCACAAATGACTGGAAGGGAAACAATTGACTAGGGGATCAATTCATGGATTTATTTTATATATTTGTGTAGTTTATATTTACTTTTATATAATTTATATTATAGAGTTTCATGTGAACTCAGCTACCCTGGCTAGTGCATAGACTCAAAGGATCAGTGGGTGGGTTGAACATGGTGGTGGCAATGACTGGGTAAAAAGCTGTCTTTTATTTAATATTCAGTTTAACCTTTTAGTCGCAGAGCCTTTGTTTACATCTGCCATTACATACCCCAGTATTTGCAAGGCGTTACACCAAGATAAATACACACAGGGGGTTTCTTCATCAACCAATTAAAAAATTTTCTCATTTCCGTTGGGATTATATTTTGAGTTGACCCATGAGTTTTTTTAAAAAAATATTTTATATTTATGAGTGTATTGCCTGCATGTATGTAAGTACATCTGTGTCATACAATGTCCACAGAGGTCAGAAGAAGATGCTGCATTGGCTTCCCTGGAACTGGAGTTATGGACGGTTGTTAGCCACCATATGGGTCCTGGGAACCATCCCTGGGTCCACTGCAAGAGCAGTCAGTGCACTTAACCACTGAACTGTCTCTAACCCGACCCATGACTTTTTATAAATGAGTTAATGTAAAATTTCTCAAATGCAAACTTTTCTAGTTATATTTTCTTACTGATTTCTGGCTACGTTGCACTGTTGTAAAAAAAAAAATCTGTGAAAGCAGTCTGGGGGCAGGGGCTATTTGGAAACAAGAATTTTCTTGTATCATTTTAATCTTCCTTGATGTGGATAGTGAACACAAGCGGCAAGCAGTGGAGCTGCCCAGAAAAATCAAGGGGAGAAGAGGAACATTGACTGCAGTCAACCAAGCATGTGTACTGCAAAACCTCAGTGAAGGGGACAAAACAAAAAAGATTGGTGAAAGATAATAAAGATTCCACGCCAAAGGAGAAAGCACAAAGTTTCAAGACTTGTCTTTGTAAAATGATACCAGTTCCTCCTCTGCCTTTCTATCTACCAACAGTTAACCTGATTTACCAAGACATTATTTGCCAACAATTAAAGCTGAGTCCCAAAGACCAAAAATTAGATGCATATAAGCAATTTTGTGAATATGCTTCCTTGCAACAAAAGCCCCCTTTGTAGAATATTCCTGACATCCAAAGAGATCAGGATGAAG
Organism: Nannospalax galili; assembly: GCF_000622305.1. Lineage (NCBI taxonomy): Eukaryota > Metazoa > Chordata > Mammalia > Rodentia > Spalacidae > Nannospalax > Nannospalax galili. The sequence goes on from NW_008347536.1 coordinate 12,471,078, forward strand.
CGAAAACAAAGGTGGGCTGGGGGAGGTGCCTCTGAATTATTCTGAGAGAAAGCTGTATTCTGAGGAGACTGCTCCCCTAAAGTGGCCTCTGTACCCAAGAAGCATTTGCCTGCCATTGGGGAGTCCCCTGTTGTCTGTGAAGTCACAACTATAGTTGGCCCAAAGGCAATGTTGGCCTCCAGCACTAGAATTGCAAGCAGTGCTGGGAGGATGGAGGAATCTGAGTCACCACTGGAGGCCTGTGGGGACAAGTGGTGTGTGTTCCTTGGGGAAATTCTCTCTGTAGATGCTGATGGTTGGGTTCACCTGCAGTTTCATGTCAGGCGGGGCTGGGTTCCTGAATAAAGGAAGAATTAGTATTCTCTTCTTGCTTTCTACCTGCACATTTCCATTCCTGTACCTGGAGGACAGTATGCTGTGCCCCAGTTGTGTTCACAGGAATAAGATCTTAATTCAGAGCCTCCAATGAGATTAGATTACCAGGATGAAGGGAACATTAGGATTTTGGCACCTTTTCTAATGTCACCTGGCCCCTTTTCTAATGTCACTTGCTGTAGAGTGGCCTGTGGGTCCTCTGCAAGAGCAGCCAGGGGCTCAGAGTCAGAGAGAAGGAGATATGATGATAGAAACAGATAAAAGGCCCATTCCTAGTGTAATGGCACACACCTGTAACCTCAGCACTGAGGACGTAGAAGCAGGAAATTCCAAGGCCAAACTCAGCTATTTACCAAGTTTGAACACCTCTTCCCTAGGCTATATGGGACTCTATCTCAAAAACAAAAACAAAAAAACCCTATCCCTTCTTCATTAAATTACCATCATACTTTTGTCAAAAATTAGTCAATCTCTATGTCTCCTTTTTTTAGTTCTTTATTGTCTTGGTTACTCTATCTTTAAGTTTTGAGTTTAGTTTGAGTGCTCAAAATACATTGTTTGGTCTTTATTTTTCCTTTGACTTTTTGTATAAGTCTTAAAATCAGTATATTGATTTCTAACAAAAAGTCCCCAGAGATTTTCTTTGGAATTGTGTAGGACCTGTAGATCTTGGAGTAAATTGAGATCATAAAAATATTGAGTTTTGGGGCTGGAGAGATGGCTCAGTGGTTAAGAACATTGACTGTTCTTGCAGAAGACCTGGGTTTGAACCCCAGCACCCACATGGCAGCTAACAACTGTCTGTAACTCCAGTTCCAGGGGATCCAACAGCCTCTTCTGTCCTCTACAGACAGTGCACGACACAGGTGCACTTACCTACATGCAGGCATAATACTAATACACATAAAATAAAAATAATAAATATTTTTTTAAAATATTGAGTTTTCCTTCCCTTTCTATTTTATGTAACAGTTTGAGGAGCATTAGTGTTAGCTCTTCTTTAAAAGTATGGTAGAGGGGCTAGAAAGATGGCTTAGTGGTTAAGAGCACAAGCTGTTCTTTCTGAGCTTGAGTTACTCACTTAATACAATATCTTCTAGTTCCATTCTTTATCCTACAAAAAAAATTTTTTTTGCATTCTTGAAATGGGGTCTCCCTGTAGTCCCAGCTGGCCTGGAACTTGCTATGTAGACCAGGCTGGCCTTGAACTCACAGAGATCTGCCTGCCTCTGCCTTCTGAGTGCTGGGATCATGTGCCACCATGCCCGGCTCCTTTTTACCACAAATTTTATAATTTCATTTTTCTTTCTTTTTTTAACTTTGAAAAAAATTATTGAGAATTTCATACATGCATATAAGGTGTTTTGTTCAAATCCATGCCCACTTCCTTCCCTCCAATTCTCCCATATCTCCCCATCACTTTTTCCTGAACAACTTGGTATACTCTTTATTTTTTATGGACTTTTTGCTACTCTAACATTCCCCCTTCTGAAGAGGTAACCCTAAAATCCTTTAGAGATTAGATAAGAGCTCCCAAATACTTTTGACATTTTTGGCCTTTAGAACAGAGTATGTTGCTAAGAGGCCCAAAGACATTTTGATTTTTATCCAAAAAACTGGCTACTTTTCTTTGGAGTCTTTTTACCCTAACTGCCTAGCCAATTCCTAGCTCCTATTCTTATCACACCATCCCCTGAAGAGGTTACCCAAATTGCCGACAGGGAATCAGGACGCAGACCCCTCTGGCTTCTTCCATGCTGAACAGGGACATGGGGTGAGCACCCCTTCAGTGGGTCTATCTAAAAGACTCCCAAATTGCATAACTCTTATCTCTAAGGGTTAAAGAAAGTCCTTGAATCATGAATAGGAGAGGTAAAGGCAAGAGTAATTAGCATTTACCAGTTATAGACAGAGAACTAGAAAAAAGTCAGAACGGAAATTTTCAAATGTTCATATCAGAGTCCATTGGAATTTCTTGAGGAGAACTTCCCAAAGCATCCCTCTATTGGCTTCCTCCTCATTTTTCTTTTGTCTGCCAAGGCTGGACTCAAGAGTGATGTTGTTTTCAGGCACTGTGATAGCTGTTGGAGTGGCTGAATCAGTGTCAGTTCCCAAGCAAAGGCTAGATAGGGGGAGAAAACAAAATTTAGCCATCATTTTAGAACAATAGTGGATTGTCTCCCTTAGCTACAGGTGGGCACTACAGTATTGCAGACCAAGATTTGAAGTCTTACATCTGAGCAGCACTTTGTGATTAGAAACAAAATCATCAGTGAGAAATAATTGTCTAAATGATGTTTTATATGGACTTAAGTCTAATGTCTGGGAAGTATGATCCCTTGAACTCTTAAAAAAATATACTGATCACTTTAATCTTTGGTTATATTTTCCTTTTGGATGTTTAAGACCATACAGTTGGCCTAAATAAACCAATTTATTTTTACTCTTAAGGTCATTTGAGGATCTGTTCCTCAGGGGTCACATGGGCTTGGGAGGAGCCCCTAGCTCCCTTCTTTTACCAGTTCCATCTATGTGAAGATCAGTCAAAGGTCCTGTTTAACCATGGCTGGCTTCACTTGGGAGCATAGAGGAAATGTTTCCTCTATGTTGACCCTCCTCTTTCTAGACTGGACACTGATTCATGTCCATCTGGTGGGGTCTCCATGGCCTCCCTGAACAAGAGGACAGGTGACTCACCACAGTTACAGGACATTTTGAGAGATGCTCCATAGTCCCCTGGAATTTAGTCAACCTTGGAGGGCAAGGAGCAAATACTGTCCTTTAAGTCCCCCTGACCAGATTAGTATAGGCCTCAAAGTATGGCTGTTAAACATCCAAGGTTAGTTCCACCAGTCTGCTGTAAATCCATCTGGGCCTAGGCTTGTTCTGATTTCCTTATATGTTATGGCTTTGTTTAAACTGTTGATTTCTTCTTGGTTTAACTTTGGTGGTTCCCATGATTTTAGAAATCTATCCATTTCTTTTAGATTTTCAAATTTAGTAGAGTATGGGTTTTTAAAATACTCTCTTATAATGTTCTGGATCTTTTGGGTGTCTGTTGTGATGTTTCCCCTTTCATCTCTGATTTTGTTGATTTGGATTTGCTTTCTTTCTTTTGGTTAACTGGGCTAAGGGTCTGTCTATCGTGTTTAGCTTTTCAAAGAACCAGTTCTTAGATTCATTGATTTTTTGTATTGCTTTCTTTGTTTCTATTTCATTAATTTCTGCTCTGATTTTTGTTATTTCTTCACTTCTGCTGGGTTTGGGTTTCATTTGTTCTTGCTTTTCCGGCTTCTTGAGTTTCAGTGTTAGGTCATATATTTGGGCTCTTTCTAATTTTTTTAATGTAGGCACTTAGAGCTATAAACTTCCCTCTTAGGACTGCATTTAATGTGTCCCAGAGGTTGTGTTGTGTTGTATTATCCTTTTTGTTGATGTCCAGGAGTACTTTTATTTCTTTCTTAATTTCTCCTTTGACCCACTCATTGTTTAGGAGTATGTTGTTTAATTGCTGTGAGTTCATGTAGTGACTAGGTCTTCTTCCAGTGTTGATTTTGAGCTTTATTGCATTGTGCACTGAGAGAGTGCATGGAATTATTTCATTTTTTTTTTTTGTATTTGTTAAGGTTATAAGAAACAACCTGTGCTTGTTTCTTAGTGTCCCAGTATGTGGTCAATTTTTGAAAAAGTTCCATGGGGTGTTGAGTAGAAAGTGTATTCTTTGATGCTTAGATGGAGTATTCGGAAGATGTCTGTTAGGTCCATTTGATGTATGGTATCATTTAATTCAGGCATCTCTCTGTTTATTCTTTGTCCAGTTGACCTATCTAATGAAGACAGTAGGGTATTGAAGTCCCCTACTATTACTGAGTTGGGGTTAATCTGTATTTTATAGTCCTGTAGTGTTGTTTTTATGAATTTGGGTGCACCATAGTTTGGTGCATATATGTTCAGGATTGTAATATCTTCTTGGTTCATTGTTCCTTTGATCAGAATGAAGTGACCCTCATTATCTCTTCTGATTAGTTTTACTTTGTGAAGTCTATTTTGTCAGATATTAGAATTGCAACCTCTGCTTGTTAGTGCCATTTGCTTGGAATATTCTTTGCATCCTTTTACCTTAAAGTAATATCTGTCCTTGAAAGTGAGATGGGTTTCTTGCAGATGTCAAAAAGATGGATTTTGTTTCTTAATCCATTCTTTAGCCTGTGTCTTTGACTGGGGAGTTCAGTCCATTGGTATTTAAAGTTATTATTGAAAGATGTGTATTGGTTGCCATCATTTTGATTGCTGTTAGTGTTCTTTGTTTAATTTTGTGTTTCCTCAGTTATAGCTTTATTTCTTTTATTTTGTTGCCCCTAGAGTATAGTTATTCTTTTCTCCGTTCTTTGTGTTGCTTCAAGTATTCTTTGAAGGGCTGGTTTCGTGGACATGTAGTCTTTCAGGCGATTCCTGTCATTGAGTATTTTTCTTTTTCTTTTCTTTTCTTTTCTTTTCTTTTCTTTTTAAAAATATTTTATTTATTATTTTTATTTTATGCATATGAGTGTATTGCCTGCATTTAGGTAAGAGCATCCATGTCATGCAATGTCCACAGAGGACAGAAAAGGCTGTCGGATCCCCTGGACCTGGAGTTACGGACAGTTGTTAGCTGCCATGTGGTTGCTGGGATGCCAACCCACGTCTTCTGCAAGAGCAACCAGTGTTCTTAATTGCTGAGCCATCTCTCCAGCCCTAGAAGATGTTTCTTTCCCCCTCAACTATAATAGATATTTTTTGCTGGGTAAAGTATTCTGGGCTGGCATCTATTGTCATGTAGAACTGGAAATACCTTGGTCCAAGCTCTTCTGGCTTTCATAGTTTGCATTGATAAGTCAGCTGTAATTCTGATGGACTTTCCTTTATATGTGACTTGTTTTTCTTTTACTGCTTTCAGTATTTTCTCTTTGTTCTGTACATTTAGTGTTTTTACAATGATATGTCATGGGGAGTTTCTTTTCTGGTCCTGTTTATTTGATGTTCTATGTGCTTCCTGTATTTGTATGGGGATGTCCTTCCTTAATTTTGGGAAATTCTCTTCTGTAATCCTGTTTAAGATCTGATCAATACCATTATCCTGAAATTCTTCTCCTTCCTTTATGCCTATGATACGTAGATTTGGTCTTTTCGTGGTGTCCCACATCTCTTGCATATTCCATTCCTATGTTTATTTTATTTATTTATTTATCTATTTGGTCTTTTTGAGACAGGGTCTCCCTGTAGCCCCAGCTGTCCTGGAACTCACTATGTAGACCAGGCTGGCCTTGAGCTCACAGAGATCCACCTGTCTCTGCCTCCCAAGTGTTGGGATTAAAGGCATGCGCCACCATGCCTGGCTTATTTTTTATTTTTTAAAGTAATTTATTGAGAATTTCATACATGCATATAAGGTGTTTTGTTCAAATCCATACCCACTCCCTCCCCTCCAACCCCTCCCATATCTCCCCATCACTTTTTTCTGATAACTTCATGTATTCTTTTTTCTTCTTTGATTTATTTTTTATTGTGAGTTTTAGCCAAGAAACTGGCTACTTTTCTTTTCAGTCTTTTTACCCTAACTGCCTAGCGAATTCCTATCTCCTATTATCACACCATCCCCTGAAGAGGTTACCCAAATTGCCAATAGCGAATCAGGACGCAGATCACTCTGGCATGTTCCATGCATACTGAGCAGGGATGCAAAGTGAGGCAATTGGAGTATCCCTTTAGTGGGTCTATCTAAAAGACTCCCAAATTGTATAACTGTTATCTCTAAGGGGAAAAGAAAGTCCTTTAATCATGAATAGGAGATGTGAAGGAAAAGTAAAGGGGAGAGTAATTAGCATTACAAGTTCTAGACAGGGGACTAGAAAAAAAAAAAACAGGGCAATTTTCAAGTGTTCATATGACAGTCCATTGGAATTTCTTGACAAGGGCTTCCAAAAGTATCCCTCTATTGGATTCCTCATTTTTCTTTTGTCTTCTGAGGCTGGACTCTAGAGTGATGGATTCAGGATTTGCTTTCAGATATTTTGATAGCTGTTGGAGTAGTTAGAATCAGTGTCAGTTCCCTCTCAAAGGCTTCTAGATAGGGGGAGAAAACAAATTTATCAATAATTTTAGAACAATAGCTGGTTGTCTCCCTTAGCTATAAGTGGGCCAAGATTTGAAGTATTATATCTGAGCAGCACTTTCTGGTTAGGAACAAAATTATCAATGAGAAATAATTGTCTAAATCACTTTTTATATGGACTTAAGCCTGTCTGGGAAGTGTAATCCCTTAAACTCTTAAAGAAATATACTAATGACTTTGTGGTTATACGTTCCTTTTGGGTGTTTAAGACCATACAGTTGGCCTAAATAAATCAATTTACTTTTACACTTAAGGTCATTTGAGGGTCTGTTCCTCAGGGGTCACATCGGCTTGGGAGGAACTCCTGGCTCCTTTATTTTACCAGTTCCATCTATGTGAAGATAAGTCAGAGGTCCTGCTCAACCATGTCTGGCTTCACTTGGAAGCATGGATGAGATGTTTCTTCTGAATTGACCCTCCTCTTTGTAGCCTGGACACTAGTTCAAGTCCATCTCGTGGGGTCTCCATGTCCTCCCTGAACAAGAGAACAGTGACTCACAACAGTTACAGGACATTTGGAGAGATGTTCCATGGTCCCCTGGAACTTAGTCGACCTTGGAAGGCAAGGGGCAAAAACTGTCCTTTAAGTCCCTCTGACCAGATTAGTATAGGCCACAGAGTATGGCTGTTAAACATCCAATAAGGTTAGTTCCACCCATCTGATACTTTTAATTATCATGTGCTATGTAGATAAAGCTTGGGTAAAAAACCAAATATTCTCAGATAAACCTTGACTAGATATATATTTTGTTCCTTAAACTAGTTGACCTAACTATGACCATAGAAAATTTAAGATTATGTGTATATTGTTTTTGTTTCATCCTTTATATATCATAACAAACCTATGCAGACTTTCATCACTTGCTTAGGCTTTCTCATTTTTCCTATTTTGAAAAATATCTCCATTCCATATCCTTTTACTATATTTTACATTCTCATTTTCTTTTTTATAAATAATTATGAGACATAATAGCATTAACAAATAAATTTTTCATCTGTTGTGAGACTTCTTTTCCTGTGGATGCTAAGAAATGCTTATTCCCTTTTAATGTTCTAGTGTCAAGCCAATGGTTGATGAAAGTTTTACTGGGGAACCAATGAATTTATTGAGCTTACTTACTGAGATAACTGAGGGGTTGCTGAGGTGTATGTATGACCTGAGTGTATTCACACTGGAAAGCCTTTACCCAGCATGGGTCATACCTACTATCTTAGCTTATCTCCCTGATAGTTTTTTCTTTTTTAAGATTTATTTTATGTGCCTGGCGTGGTGGTGCACACCTTTAATCCCTGCACTTGGGAGGCAGAGGCAGGCGGATCTTTGAGAGTTCGAGGCCAACCTGGTCTACATAGTGAGTTCCAGGATAGCTGGGGCTACAAGGAGATCCTGTCTCAAAAAAGACAAAAAAAAAGATTTATTTTATATTTATATGTGTGTTTGTATATATGCCATTTATTTGCAGGTGCCTGTGTAGACCAAAAGTGGGCATCAGATCCTCTGGAGCTGGAGTTACAGATGATTGTGAGACATCCAATGTGAGTACTGGGAATCAAACTCAGGTCCTTTGGAAGAACAGCAAGCAATCTTAGCCACTGAATCATCTCTCCAACCCCAAGACAAGAGATTCTTAGGTGCAGTAACAGAGTGTCTTTCATAAAAACAAAGTGAACATGGTGACAATTTTCAAGAGTGTGGACTGTCTCCTTAGCACCATGTCCTTTATAACTATTCTTATTGCTTTTGTCTTACTCTTTGTTGTTGTTGTTTGGTTTTTTTTTAGTTCATTATTCCAATGACTATTCTATTATTTTTATTTATTTATTTTTTAGGTAGGGTCTCACTATATAGCCCTGGCTGGCCTGAAACTCATTATGTAGATCAGGCTGGCCTGGAACTTACAAAGATTCACCTGCCTCTGCCTCTAGAGTGATGGGATTTCAGGTGTGCACTGCCATCCTTGTCTCCATGACTAATTCTTGTTTAAGTATTTTTTCCTTTTGTCCCTGAACTTACATTAGAAAGTTCTTTGGTTTAAGAAGAACTTTTTTTTTTTTTTTTTTTTTTTTTTTTTGAGAAAGGGTCTCCCTGTACACCTAACTGGCCTGGAACTCACTATGTAGACCAGGCTGGTCTTGAACTCACAAAGATCCGCCATCCTTTGCCTCCCAAGTGCTGGGATTAAAGGCATGTGCCACCACACCCAACTGAGAATAACATTCTTTAAAAAAATTTTTTTTTACATTTATTTACACACACACGCCTGCGTGTGCCACAGCACACAGGTAGAGGTCAGGCACAGCATGTGGGAGTTGGCTTTCTCTTATCATATGGGTCCTGGGAATCAAAATCAGGTTTTCAGGCTTGGTAACAGGTGCTTTTACTCGCTGAACCATCTTGCTGGCCCAAGAACATTTTTAATCATAATGCAGTGAGAAAATTTATTAGTTGCTCCCTCAATATCTGCCTACTCTCCATCCCTTCCTCCCTCCCTCTCTCTTTCCTCTCTCACTCTTTCTTCTTCCCTCCCTTTTCATTGACTTTCCTTTTTTTAGAGACAGAGTCCTACTATGCAGCCCATACTAGCTTCAAACTTGGCAACCCTCCTTCCTCCTCCTCCTAAATGCTGGGTTACAGGTGTGCACCACCATGCCCACTTGCATTGTATTCTATCTGTGGAATTTGTTGTTGTTGGCAAAAAGGAAAAATAAATGTCTTTTTCAGCTGCTGCTGTTTTGACTATTCCATCATTCCCAATTGAAGCTAACCGTGACTGGTTCCACATGAGAGAGGTGAGAAAGGAAAGGAGCGGGAAGCTGTGTGTTGGAATCGCTTATTAGCTGAGGGTTGCACTTTTCATGTACTTCACCCATGACTTCAACATCCTAGGCTTTTTCAAGAGCGTATTGCCACTAACAGTTTATATGTCATGTAAGTTGGTACATGTAACACCTTTTAGTTAGTGGGGATAGGAATCCAGTCTCACTTTAGAAGTGAGAGAACTATGCCTAGAATGGCACAATGGCTGCAAAAATCCTCAACAATTAGAAATGTTAGGTGGAACTTTTTTCAGTTTTCTAAGATTTTTTTTCTTAGTGTGTGTGTTTTGTCTGCTTATATGAATATGTGTTATGTGTGTGCCTAGTGCCCACAGAGACCAGAAGAGGGTGTCAGATCCCCTGGAACTAGAGTTAGAGACAGTTATTAGCTGCCATGTGTGTGCTGGGAACTGAACCTGGGTCCTCTGCAAGAGCAGCTAGTGCTCTTAACTGCAAACCATCTCTCCAGCCCCTAGATGGAGCTTTTATTCCTTTGCCCTTAGTTTAGTATATCATCCTTGGTTGTAAACGAGTTTTCTCATCCATCTATCTTTAACAGAATTATCTGTAGATGGTAGGCTAGGGGACATGAACAGGAGATATACTAGGTTCTGATTATTTTATTTGTCCTTCCAGCAAAAGAGTGAATCATGCATAAGGACAAAAGGACTGAGTCTGTGAGCAAGACAGAAACCCCAGTGGAAAATCCTGACCCATGGATTGAACGCTACTTCAATCACAAATGCTATATTACATTCCTTACTGGCTGCTACAGTTGCCATTGGCAATATACAGAGAGGGAAAAAACTGAACTTGGATCCTGTTGCTGCACTCGGGTATAGAGATGGGAAGGAGCTAGACCACAGTTCCTTAGATGTGGGGAATGTGGGCTGGGGTCTAGCCATTAGAAGACTCTAATGAGTCTCCAGGACTGACAATGCTAAGGCTTCAGTTCTTCCATCAAAGTACTATGGCAATTCTAGAGCCAGAGTTAAAACTTACTTGCTGTCATTATCTTTCCTCCCTTCCTCTCTCCTTCTCCCTCTCTTCTTTCCTTCTCCCTTCTTTTTTGGTCATTTTGAGACAGGGTCTCCCTGTAGTCCCAGTTGGCCTGGAAGTCACTATGTAGACCAGGCTGGCCTTGAACTCACAGAGACTTGCCTGCCTCAGCCTCCCAAATGGGATTAAAGGCATGTGCCACCATGCCTGGCTCTCCTTCTCCTTTCTTTTGATGTACTGGAGTTCAAACCCAGGATCTTATGCACTCTAGGCAAATATGACTGTGGTGTCTCTCCCTTCCCTCATGGGTTGTGGCCACTGGTCCACAAGCACAAAGGGAGCAGAAGTGACAAACAGGGTCAGGATGGCCAGTGGGCACTGATGGAAGAAAGCCCTTACAGGGAGGCAGGTTCAGTGATACAGACAGCTCCAGACTCAGTGAAACAGCTCCATTTATTCAGTGGGGGTTAGGGAAAATATAGTGTGGAGGCAGCAGCCAAAGCTTCAGCTGATAGGTGCTCATAGTGTGCTTTATTTACATGTGGTAACAGGATCCTATCATCTGACTATGGGGGAATGCGTAATTATCATATAGAAAAAACCTGGGGGTAGTTATATTGCAGGTAACTATGCCAAAGGTCATGTTTCAAATGAGGCCAAGCATCCGTGCTTGGTGGCACTTTCCAGGCAAGTCAGGCAGGAAGCCCCTGCTGAGAAAGGAGCTGATCTTAACAGCAGGGTTCCTCAACATATGACCACTGAACTACATCTCCAGCCCTGGAGACAGGGTCTCTCTCTGTAGCCTCAGCTGGTCTGGAACTGGATTTGTAGACCAGGCTGGCCTGAACTCACAAAGATCTACCTGCCTCTGCCTCCTGAATGCTGGGTTTAAAAGCATGCACCACCACCCCTGGCTTGGATCTCCGATTTCTTATTTCTAGTTTGAGTAGCTGCACAGGAAAACCATAGAAAATGGGAGGCTTCCCTGGAGTAAACAAGAATGTTCTGTCCCCTATATTTTTCATTCCCAGAAGTGCTTCAGGCATGGTCTACTCTCAAAGAAGTCACATTCTACTAGGAGAAAAGTCGAATACATAGACATTTTTAGTGTAGCAACAAGTAATATAATTGTGTGTACATGTAGGCATATATTAAGGGAGACGCCAAAGATAGCTATTTAGATGGTGAAAGGTAAGTAAGAGTTGGCTAGGTAAAGAAATGGAGGTGATAGAAGGAATGATGTTAGAGAAGAGTCGAAGTGCATGGTGGGTTTATTCTAGATGGAAATGAATGGAGAAGTGATGGGAAATGAAGCTAGAGAGAGAGGTGGGTCAGATAGTGAATAATTTTTTAAAAATATTTTATTATTTTTATTTTATGTGTATAAGTATATTGCCTGCATGTATGTGAGCGCACCCGTGTCGTGCAAAGTTGCGGAGGTCAGAAAAGGGCTCAGATTCCCCTGGAACTGGAGTTAAGGACGGTGCTGGGAATCGAACCCGGGTCCTCTGCAAGAGCAGTCAGTGCTCTTAACTGCTGAGCCATCTCTCCAGCCCCAATAGTGAATAGTTTTAAGAATCTGACCTCTGTCATATAGGAAGTAAAGACTACCTAAAGAAGGCTGGGGCTGTAGCTCAGTGGTAGAGCAAATGCTTAGTATGTATGAAGCCCTGGGTTTGATCTCAATCACCGGAGGGATAAGAGAGGTTAATGCTGTGGCCTGAGTTGTGTTTTGAGTGGTTGTTTGAGTGTGTGGAGGATGTATTGGAAGGGGCTAAGCTTAGCAGGAATGCCTCTTGCTTTCAATGGGAAAACAGAGTATTCCAAATAGGAGATCGTGTCCTGGATTATAGTAGTGAAGGTGAATATGGAGAGAAAGATAGATACATTCAACAGATATTTATTACTTAAGGATGAAATAGATAATTGCTTGACAGCTACAAAGGACATAGAGGAAAAAATTAAGCAAAGTTTTATGGAAAAGGTGACATTTGAGGCAATCTGGCATAATGGTAAAATCCCTAGATCAGAGCCTTGAAGTGTGTATGGGTCCTAATTATAACTGTCATCTTGGGCTCTCTTGTTAGCTATGGAGTTGAACTAGATAAAAGTGCCTAGGTAATTTTCAGGCCCCCTTTCCACTCAGATGGAGTATAGCATGCAGCATAAGTGCTAATAGGACATTATGGGCCAGGCAAAGACCACCCAGATCAATTTGGCTTTAGTACTGGCTATCTCCTACATAGAAATCTACTGTTATGGGAACCTGGGCATGTTACTTAACATCTGTGCTTCAGAATCCTTATTAGAATTAGGGAGATGACAGTAGAGCCCACCACAGGGGTTGCTATGAATAGACGAGATATTGTGTAGAAAGTACTTCGAATAGGTATGATACACAATTGTTTGTTACTCTAGTACTCTTAGAGCCACTGACTTAGGAAAGTGACATAAAGAAATACACAGAAAGAAATTCTGGGGAGAGGGAAGAAGATGAACAAAAATCCAAAGACAGGAAAGCACAATAGTGTGTTTAAAGAAATTAGATTTCCCAGTGCCAAATTTAAGGACATGTAAAGGAAAGAAGTAATAATTAGGATCAGAAAAGAATTATCTTGATGAAATTATGAAATCTTTACATGAAGCTAAAATATTTTTTATCCTACAAACAGCGAGGAACTTTTGAAAGTTTTCAAGACAGAATGACAATGATATTCAAAAAATAGAAATAGATTTATTTAGCAAAAAATTATTAAACATATCGTACATGCTATAGTAACCAAGACAGCTGAGCATTCTTTTGGCCTTCCAGCCATTTAAATTCCAGTGGGATAAGTTATGTAATAAGTAATAACTAATAAATGAAGGAAATGCTTTAAGATAGTAATAAGATCTTTGAAGATAAGATAGTAGGAAAATGTATTAGAAACTGGGGTGGGGAATGGTTAGAAACGTCTTTGAAAGCAAGTCCTTTGACCCGTCTCCTGGTAGATGAGGAGGTAAAGCCAGCCTCATATACATCTTGGGACAAATGCTTCTAGGCAGAGTAACTGATAAGTAAACACTTCCTGAGGTAGGGATGAATTTGATGTGCTACAGAACCAGAAGGCAGCCCATGTGGCTGACCTCTGGAAATGGAGTCGGGATGAGGTGAAGGATCGGCAAGGGCTGATCCTAGAGGAACTTGTGGGCTATGGAAGGCTGTTTGGATGATGCTGGTCTAATATAGTAGGAATCTCTGGGAGGGTTTTGAGCAGGGCAGGGAATTTTTGGTAACTTGCTTTTTCAAAGTTCACTAAAGTTTTGTGTTGGAATGTGTGTAAGACCGAATCAGCTCCTGTGCTCCTTAGGCTGATACATTCGGGGTAGTAGCTTGCTGCCTCAATACCTGAAAGGTCTTTCTTCAGCTTCTCAGGATCCCTTTCTGTTTGCCATCTTATTTTTTATACTTACTCTTCACAAAAACCTTAGAATTTAGAAAACGGATTATTCTGTTTTTTTTTTTTTTCTTTTCTTGTTTGGTGTGTGTGTGTGTGTGTGTGTGTGTGTGTGTGTGTGTGTGTGTGTGTGGTGCATGTCTGTGTGTGGGGACACGTGTGTATGTACCAGAGGAAGACACTGGTTGGCCTGCTCTGTGATATCCCACCTTACTCCCTTTAGATATGGTCTCTCACTGAACCTGAGCTAGGCTGGCAGCCAACAAGCCCCAACAATCCACTTGTCTCCACTCCCCACAGTGCCAGAGTTACAGGGGTGTGCAGCCATGCCCGGCTTTTTATATGGGTGCTGGGGATTTGAACTCAGGTCTTCATGCTTGTATACTAGCCATTCTTACTCACCGAGCCATTTCCCAAGCCTGTATTCTGTTTTTAACATTTAAATCAGTGTCCAAAAAAGTAGGATTTCTTATACATGTCATCAGGGGCCTTTAAGATTATAACTCAGAACGTAAACCTAATCCTTTCAAGAAGTGTTTGGTAACCTGTGGCACAGCTGGTTCGTGATATGATTTTCATTGTCGGGGTTGCCTTCAAGGCTGTTTGGATACCCCCTCCATAAAGAAGGTCTCTAGCCACGCTTTGAACTCACACAGATCTGGGTTCTAGTCTTGCTTCTGCCACTTCTTGGCAGTGTCATTTTGAGCCAGATCACAAAATTATAGTTCAGTGGAGTAGATGTACGTTAATAGATTAGGTAGAGGGGGCTTGAGAGATGGCTGAGCAGTTTCTAGTACTAGCTGCTCTTGCAGAGGACCCGGGTTCAAATCACAGCACTCACAAGGTAACTACTAAGAACCACCTGTAACTCCAGTTTCAGGAGATCCAATGCCCTCTTCTGACCTCCGAAGGCATTGCACAGGACAGGTGCACTTACATTCAGGCATAACGCTCAAACACATAAAAATATGTGTATGAGTGTATTGCCTGAATGTATGTGAGTGCACCCATGCCATGCAGTGCCGTGGAGGTCAGAAGAGGTCATCAGATTCCCCTGGAATTGGAGTCAAGAACGGTTCATAGCCACCATGTGGGTGCTGGGAATTGAACCCGGGTCTTCTGCAAGAGCAGCCAGTACTAGAAACTGCTCACTGCTCTTAACCGCTGAGCCATCTCTCCAGCCCCAAATAAATAAAATCTTAAAAACTACTAAGATTGGATAGAGAGAAAAACAATAGAGTGGCTCTTCCAGCTGGGAAGGGAAATACATGATACTTGCAGCTATCCTGACCTTCAGCAAATGTATACAGAGATTATTTAGGTAACATTGACAAATGACCTAAGTTAGACTCTTTCTTCTTCCAGAAAGAGCAGTTTTTCCATGTGTGCCTGGTCATTGCATTCATCTTGTCTGTGATTTTTCTGTTCGTATGGTCAGAAACCTCCAATGAATACAACAGCTTTGACTGGTGAGTCACTTTCTGCACTTTATTGGTATAAGAATTCTTTGGTCTGGTAGCCACCTGGGTTCTACGTCAGGTTGAAAAGATCTGGTGGTATAGCGGGGAGGGTGGAAAGTGGATTTTGCACAGCTTTTGGGTAAGAGGCCTAACTTGGGCAGTAGTCCTGTGTCAGCAACCTAACGTGTACTTCCCTTCCACCCTACTCAGTCTCACATTAAAGACCAAATGCTGCTCACAGCTCTCTGTGCTTCCAACATCCCTGGTCTCTCTCAGTTAAAGCTTCTCTGTCATCTTTATTCTTCAGTCTCTCTGCTTGATGACTGGTGTCTATGCTTTGGGGCTTCATAATGTGTCTTTGAACCCCGCTTTCTCTGCTTCTCCTGCAGCCTTTGCCTCCTTCTTTTGCCTTTTAGAGGCCTCCTGGAGCTCTGAACACAGAGGCAGGCACCCCTTCTCCGCATGCTTTCGTGACTCACCTCCTACTCCTGAATGCTGTCAGACATTCCAGTTTTTCTGGCCTGGTGCCTTCTAACATTGTAAACCTTGTTCATTATTTGGTGTCTGGAGGAGAAGCAACATTTAAGTTTGAGGCTTCCATTTTTCTTTAGTGAAATTCAGTTTATTTTCTCTTTATGCTTCTATAAAGTAAAATCTATAGTTTTTCACTTTGAACATAGAAAGTGTAGAAAGTAAGGACTGGTGAATTGGCTCAGTGAGTAAAGGTATTTTGCTACATACAGTACCTGATGGTTTGAGTTCGATCCCTGAGACCCACATGGCGGAAGGTGAGAACTAATTTCTACAAGTTGTCCCCTAACCTCCACACACATGTGAACACCCACATAATAAATAAATAACAAATGAATAAAATAATATTTTTAATGCAGAAAATTAGAAAATATCTACTCAGTCATATTTTCAAGGGACAACCAGCCTTTTTCCTATGCTTATTTTATATAATTATGTTTATACTATTTATATAATTTTGTTTTCTCTTTTCACTTAATACAATTATAAAAATTCAACAAATTGTTGGAAGTCCTATTGAATGTTATTTTTAAATGATTTCAGAATATGACGTGAAGATGCTATAATGTATTTACTTTGCTTTTTGTGTGGTGAGGGGGCAGGACTGAGACAGTCTCGCTCTGTAGCCCAGGCTGATCTCACACTTGGAATCCTCCTGTCTCCCCTTTTGCCTCCCAGGTGTTGAAATTATATGTGTCTGCCATTGTGCCTGGCTACTTAGCTATTTTTTCATTGCTAGGCATCATGAGTATTTCCAATATTCTTGTCTTGATAAAATGATATAGTGAAATCTTTGTCTTTTGGCTAATAGTCCTTAGAATAGATTAACAAAAGTAGCAGGAAGTCAAGAAGAATCAACACTTAAAATCAATCAGTTGTCTACTCTGCTACAGTACTTCCTCGAGAGGCAGGATAGCAACTTCCACACAACAGAGGCATATGATTGTTTCCGTTTTAAGCTGCCAATGGCAGCATTAAATATTCTAATTTGAGTTCTTTAAAAAAAATCCTCTTGATGTACTTTGTTTTAATTTGAATCATTGCATTTCAAACCATGTTTATATCTTTTATTTTTAAATTTTATTTATTATTTTTATTTTATGTGTATGCATGTATTGCCTGCATGTGTGGTGCAAGCAGAAGAGGCTGTTGGAGCCCCTGGAACTGGAGTTACAGACAGCTGCCATGTGGGTGCTGGGATTCGAACCCAGGTCTCTGCAAGAACAACCAGTGTTCTTAACTTCTGAGCCATCTCTCCAGCCCCTATATCTTTTATTTTTTTTTCAAATGTTTCCTCATTTGCACTTTTTTCTTTGAAGATGTTCAGAATGTTTTACCACTTTCTATACAATCTCATACAGACTTCTCTGTGTGTTCTCGTAAGTGTGTAACTCTAACCCCTACAATTAATCTCTTACTCTGTATCTCTCATAGTGGTTCTGTTTTTTGACCAAGCCTTTTTCATACACAGAAATTGATAGCAACAGCAGTTCTAGAAGAATAGACACTCGAGAATGAGTTCTCTAAGTTGACTCTGGATTATCTGGAGTTGATTCTCTGATTCTATTAAATTTAAAGATTTAAGAGCCCTATTTGTAGTACTAAAGGAGACAGTGCTGCCCATGGCATGCAATGGTAAAATATTTATTTAAGTTACTACTTATACATACCTGTAATTAAGTAGATATGGAAGCTAAGGCTTTGATTGACCAAGTACTTGCTTCCATAGAACATTTTCATGAAAATAAAGAATACAAAAGCTTATAGAGGCTATTTTTATTAATAAAGGGCTGACATTGAGAAGTGTTGCTGTCAAACCAAGTCCTTTGAATTCAGTAGGATTGATGGGATTTCTGAGTTCTGAGGGATACATTGTAGGATTTAATTACCAGTGATAAGAATGGTTACCATAATCCTCAACAGAGATGACACAGTAATAAGATTTGTCTGCCCTGGGGAGACATTTGATATTGGCTAATTAATTAAAATGTCTCTGATGTTGAAATAGGCAGCCTAGTAAATTTTACTTGTATTATATCTGTAGAAAGCCTTTGTTTCTCATAAAAAAAATTGGGTCTGAATTGAATTACCACAATGGAGATTGTGGTCCTTCGGCTTGACCGGTTACCGACTCAGAGAATCTTAAATGAAGGAAAGGCCTTGGAGAAGGATCTTGATATACAGCCAGAAGCATGCACCAGTCCTAGTTTCCCCCTAGAGTGGCTATAGTCAGAAGAGTGGGGCTGGGGCTATACTGAGGAAGAATTTTGGAAATAATCCCTTGCTATATTCTGACTCTGAACTGAAAAATTCCAAGACATCACTGTGACTTCTAGGCTGAATAATCAGTGGGATTTTGGCTTGGGCCCATCTCTACCATGGACATAGTGGGTCCCCAGACCCATCCTCCCATTGTTTCTCTAGTTCTGCAACATGTAGTTGAATAAACACATATTCTCAACAGTAGGCAGAATCTTTACAGTGACACTCCATCATCATACAAAGGTTGTATATATAAGAATGAATTCCAGCAGGTTCTAATACTACAAGGATGTCACATAGGTTATTTTCCATTGTTACTTCCATAATTTACCACAAATTGAATAGCCTAAAATAATACCCAGGTATTGTCTTACATTTGTGTAGATCAGAAGCTTAGCATACTCAGATATATGCTCTGTTTAGGATCTCATGAGATCCAGAAATCAAGCCACCTGGCCTGAACTCTTACTTAGAGGTTCTGAGTGAGAATTCACTTCTAGGTTCATTCCGGTTATTGTCAAAATCCAGTTCCTGGGGTTGTAGGACGGAAGTCCCTGTGTGTACGGTGATTGTCAGCTGGGGCAGTTTAGTCTTTTTCCTCAGTTTGAGACCTCTCCATCTCCAAAGCTCTCAGTGGTCTGCGAGGCCCTTCTCAGATTTCTCCCACTACTACTTCTGCCACATTTCTGTGCCTTTCTCTTCTGACTTTTAAGAGCTCATTTGGTTCACCCAGATAATCCAGAATAATTTTCCCATTTTAAAGTTAGCTGATTATAACCTAATTATACCTGCAAAGTCCCTTTTGCCATCCATCATGTGCCAGGTTGGATGGCAAACACGTGGTCTTTGAGAGGGTGAAAGAAGGCATGAGCATTGTGGAAACCATGGAGCACTTTGGGTCACGGAATGGCAAGACCAGCAAGAAGATCACCATTTCCGGCTGTGGACAGCTCTAATACTTTTGACCTGTGTACATCTTAACCACCAGACCATTCCTTCTGTAGCTCAGGAGAGCACCCTTCGCCCTATCTGCTCGCGGTAGTAGCCCATAATCTTTGTGCCCTTGATGTCTCAATGCAATGCTTTGAGTTCCATATTCTCCTTACTCCCCTCCAAGTCTAGCTGGATTGCAGAGTTAAGTTTATGATTATGAATAAAAATTAAATAGGAACCGTTTTAAAAAAAAGGGTGTCACATAGGTTATTTTCCATTGTTACTTCCATAATTTACCACATATCATACCATAGCATACCACTGGTGTGATATGGGATGGCAAGGGCTATAGGGGCCAACACTCTTCATAAGATACATATGATATATTTTTATTTTTTTCCTCTCCCATTTCTCTACCATTGAACAAAACATGCTATATGAACATAACCATCAATACTTAAGTTAGAGGAATAATCATTACCTAATGACAATATAGGAACTTTGAATCTTCTCTGAGAGAGGGTTGGCATGGTTAATAGAGGTATGTATAAGATACCAAGGCAACATAGGACTGTGGTGGTCTAGTAACTGGATCAGTGCAGCTAAATAGAAACTGCATTTCCTAGAAGTCTATCCTAGTATAGGATTGAGTTAGGATTGATCCCAAGAGGATTTACATAAAAATTGGGAGGAAGGAGTGAATCAGTAGCCATTTTTTAAAATGAAAATTTTTGTTTCATTTTATGTGTGTGAGTGTTTTACCTGCACGCATGTAAGCGAACCACATGCATGCAATGCCCATGGAGGTCAGAAGAGGGCATTGAATCCCTTGGAGTAATAGACCATTGATAGCTGCCATGTGGGTGCTGGGAACTGAACCTGGGTCCTCTGCAAGAACAGGGCTCTTAACCACTGAGCCATCTCTCCAGCCCAGTAGCCATTCTTTTTATACTCTGGAGATTGCTGAGGCCCCAGGCACTATGGCAGCCTTCATGCAATGTCCATATCTGGTAGTTCACTTAGTTGGCCTGGGGTAGCACCTGGGTAGCACCTGCTAGATCTTCAGTTTCTCCAAGTCCTGGGCCAGATAAATGTGTGGGTCAATAATGAAAAGCACACAGTTTCTCATGCAGGTGACCCTTGTCATCAAGAATGGAGATAATGACAGACATAAGCTTCACCTGGTTCTCAAGGGTTTCATTTGGCCTTGTGGGTTCCCTTTTGCCTGATGTTTTTGGTTTGTCCTTACTGCCCTACATTTCATGTTCTGTTTTTCTTCCTAATGACTGGCCTGACTACTAGAAACTTTAATCCAAATGTCAGAGCAGATATAATAGCTTTATATAACCTTCTCTAGTTGCTTCCATTATGGTATAAGGCCTAGACCATACAATAAATCTTTTTCTGAATAATCTCAGATGGAGGTCTGTACCTCATTTACTTTGAGACTATGTTTTTACTTTTAAATTTTCTTTTTTAAATTTAGAAATGGCTTCTATTAAATATATGTTGTCTCTTAATGACAGCGTATTGCAATTATTATGCCAGAGTCAGGAGATAGGGAGGGTGGACAGCACTTTGGTAAGGACATGTTTTTTCTGGTAATGCTATGTGTTATATAAATGTGTATAGTAATGAAAAGTGTGTGTGTGTGTGTGTGTGTGTGTGTGTGTGTGTGTGTGTGTGTTAACTGTATCACATCAGATAACTTTCTTTTGTTGTACTTCTGTCCTGAAGGGAAAGAATGAACTCTGGATGACTTAGCTTCAGTGCTGACCCCCTTTCTTGGGAATGTTTCCAACTATGGTAATCATCTTGGTCTAGGAAAAGGAGCATGCCATACTTATTTGAAGTAAACATGGGTGTCCATATGAGAGACATTTCTTGGGATTGTTGTAAAGGTCACACAGCACTTTTAAAAAAATTATTTATTTAATAACCACATAATTAGAAGAAGCATTTCATTACAACAGCACTGACATATTCAATAACAATTTCCAGAGCTAAGATGCATCTCTTTCAGAATTGGCTGTAAATTTTTAGGTTTACAGTTGAAGTAATATAGTTATACAATATTGTACTCAGTATAAACCCTATAAGACATAAAATTAAATGAGGTTTTAACCTTTAAAATCGATCTCCATTTCATTATTAAGATACACAATTTCATATAGAAAAATTCATTTTTAACGCAATTGACACTAAGATATTTGCACATGTGTTTCTAATCTCTTATATTTGATTATTACTAGTCACAGTTGGTTATTTCTGAGCTCCTTGGCATCTGACCATGGATATAAAGTCATTAGGTAGATTTCATTGGTAATGTTTTTCACATCTACTAATTATTAAGGAGCAAATTTTTATGCTTTGAAGAATTATTATTTTTTTAATTTTTTAAAAATTTAATAACCACAAGATTAGAAGAAGCATTTCATTACAGCTTTAACTTATTTAGTAACACACTCCAGAGCAAGGATACATCTCTTTCAAAAGTGGATGTAAATTTTTAGGTTCACAGTTGAATTAATACAGTTATACAGTATTGAACTCAGTATAAACCCTGTAAGACATAAAATTGAATGAATTTTTACCCTTTAAAGAAGATCTCCATTTCATTTTAAAATGTGCTGTTTCCTACATTTTTTAATATTATTTTTTATTTTCTTAGAAGAAGCATATCATTACAGCTTTAACATGCTCAATAGAAGTTTCCAGAGCAAAGATACAGCTCTTTCAAAAGTGGCTATAAAATTTTTAGTTTCAATGTTGAATTAATACAGTTATACAATATTGAACTCAGTATAAGCCCTGTAAGACATAAAATTGAATGAGTTTTTGATCTTTAAAAAAGATCTCCATTTCATTTTGAAATATACTGTTTCCTACAGAAAGACTCGTTTTTAATGCTACTAACATTTAGATATTTGCACATGCATCGCTAATCTCTATGTATCTGATTATTACCGGTCATAGTCGGTTACACTCGGATTCTTGACACCTGAGTATGGCTATAAAGTCATCAGGTAGATTTCAATGGCAATGTTTATCACCTCTACTAATTAACATGAAACAAATTTTTATGCTTCCTCCTCTATTTATCACCTCTACTAATTAACGTGACATAAATTTATATGCCTCCTCCTCAAATATAATACATTTTTAAAATTTGTTGATTTTTCTGTGTGTGTATATCACACAGAACATCCCAAACCATCTTATTCAACTATACACCCACTTCCCAGATGGCAACCTCCCATAGCCTCCCTCCCCCGACTAGAGCCCTTATACTCTGATATCCCTGCTACTGTCTGCTGTGTTGTCGGCACCCCCAGCCATGCCCTACTACTTGTCCATCTGGTGAAACTAGTCAGCCTATCTAGAGGTCTTTGTTTTAGGAAGGTCAGCTGTTCTTCATCTAGCAGCAATCAGTTGTCAATATTCCTTTAGATAAGATTGGGGTCTGCTGTTCATTTTCCCAGTTCTATGCTGGGTTACTATCTGGGGGTCCCTTGGGCCACCCTGGCCAACAACTCAAAAGAAGGTATCTCCTATCTGACATTGTTGCTTGTTATGTAGCCTTTAGCTATACATATGGACTCTTAAAAAATTATATTGGCCCCTTTAATCTTTGGTTATACTTTCCTTTTGGGTGTTTAAGGCCATATAGTTGGCCCAGATAAACCAATTTATTTTTACTCTTAAGGTCGTTTGAGGATCTGTTCCTCAGGGGTCACATGGGCTTGGGAGGAGCCCCTGGCTCCTTTCTTTTACCAGTTCTGCCTATGTGAAAATAAGTCAAAGGTCCTGCTCGACCATGGCTGGCTTCGCTTGGAAGCATGAAAGAAATGATTCCTCTTTGTTGACCCTCCTCTTTGTAGACTGGACACTGGTTCAAGTCCATCTTGTGGGGTCTCCTCGGCCTGCTTGATCAAGAGGACAGGTGACTCACCACAATTACAGGACATTTTGAGAGATGCTCATAGTCCCCTGGAACTAGTAGACCTAGGAGGGCAAGGAGCAAAAACTGTCCTTTATGTCCCTCTGACCAAATTAGTATAGGTCTCAAAGTATGTCTGTTAAACATCTAAGAAGGTTAGTTCCACCAGTCTGGTACTTTTAATTACTGTGTGTCAT
>NW_008347536.1:12494259-12496848 GCF_000622305.1 Nannospalax galili
TGTCATTAGGTTGCTGGACTAATATGGTTCCCTCTGGTTTTTAAAACTAGCTAGGCATTATTTATCTCTCACAGTGTCTAGCCCCTCCATCATGGTTTCTCCAATTAAGGTGCCCCCATTTTCCCCCTTTCTCCCTTACTAATACCCTTCTCCTATAGTCCTACCTCTCTTGAACTCCTTTCTCTTTATCCCCTAGGTTCCTTGTATACCCTTCCTTCCCCGCCCCCTCCCTTAAACTAACCCAATTTTTATCCATATCTCCCTTATTAAGGCCTGTTTCCTACTGTTCTTCTCTTTCAGGTTTTTCTTTTCCTTTACCTCCCTGTTTCCTTTCCATTATCCTGGTTCCTGTAGTTATGTCTGGATACATACTCACTTATCAGGATTTGGTTCTAGGATCCACACATGAGGGAGAGCATACGTCAATTTTTTTTCTGAGTCTGTTACTTCACTTAGTATAACAGTTTATAGTTCCATCCATTTACCTGAAAATTTCATGATTTCACCTTTCTTTACTGCTGAGTAAAACTCCATCATATAAATGAACCAAATTTTCATTATCCACTCCTTAGCTGAGGGACACTTAGGTTGCTTCCATCTCTTAGCTATTGTGAAAAGAGCAGCAACAAACATGGATGTACAAGTGTCTCTGCAATAGGATGAGTTCTGTATATGCCAAGAAGTGGTATAACTGGGTCAAATCGTAGGTTCATTTGTATTTTTTAGAGTCTTGCACACTGCTTTCCATAGGGGTTAAACAAGTTTGCAGCTCCACCAGCAGTGGATGAGTGTTCCCCTTTCCCCACATCCTCTCCAACATTTGGTATTGTTTGTTCTCTTGATCTTAGCCAGTCTGACTGGGGTAGGATGAAATCTTAAAGTGGTTTTAATTTGCATTTCCCTAATTATTAGTGATGTTGAACATCTTTTAAGATGCTTCTTAGCCATCTTCTTCTTTTGAGAACTCTCTGTTCAGCTCCTTAGTCCATCTTTTAATTGGGTTACTTCCTGTCTTGATTCTCTATTTTTTTAGTTCATTATATATTCTGGATGTTAAACCTCTATCAGATGTGTCACTGGTGAAGATTTTCTCCCATTCTATGGGTTTTCTCTTCACTTCCCAGTTGTCTCTTTGATATGTACAGAAGCTTTTTAGTTTAATGCAGTCCCATTTGTTGATTCTTGACCTTGTTTCCTGAGCAATTGATCTCCGGTTTAGAAAGCCCTTTCCTACACCTATATCTTGTAAGTTTTTGCCAATGTTTTCTTCTAACAGTTTCAGACTTTCAGTCTTTACATTGAGGTCTTTGATCCATTTGTAATTGACTTTTGTGCAAGGTGAAAGATAGGGGTTTAGTTTCATTCTTGTACAGGTGGAGATCCAATTTTGCTGGCACCATTTGCTGAACATGCTGTCTTTCCTCCAGTGGATGTTCTTGGCCCCTTCATCAAATATCAGGTGGCTGAAATTGCATGTACACATATTTGGGCCTTCAATTTTGTTCCATTGATCTATGGGTCTATTTTTGTGCCTCTTAGTGCTCAGGGTTGCTTTGGCTATCCCAGGTCTTTTGTGCTTCCATATGAATCTTAGGATAGTTTTTCCAATTCTGTGAAAAATGTCATGGGGTTTTGATTGGCATTGTGTTGAATTTGTAAATGGCTTTTGGTAGGATGGTCATTTTCACAATATTAATTCTTCCAATCAATGAGAATGGGAGGTCCTTCCATCTTCTGATGTCTTCCTCAATTTCCTTCTTTAAAGATTTAAAATTTTCATTGTAGAGGTCTTTAATGTTTATTCTGAGATATTTTATTTTTTTGCAGCTATTGTGAAGGGGAGTGTTTCCATGTACTCTTTCTCTGATTGCTTGTTATTGGTATATAGAAAGGCTACAGAGTTTTGTAGATTAATTTCGTAGCCTGCCCGTTTACTGAATGTGTTAGTAATTTCTAGGAGTTTTCGGTGGAATTTTTGGTGTCTCTTAGGTATAATATCATATCAACTGCACAAAGGGATAATTTGATCTCTTCTTTTCCAATTATTACTCTTTTAATTTCCTTCTGTTGTCTTATTGCTGTTGCAAGAGTTTCAAGCTCTATGTTAAAAAGGAGTGGAGATAGTGGACAGCCTTGCCTGTTTCCTGATTTTAATGGGAATTTTTCCAATTTATTTCCATTTAGAATGATGTTGGCTGTGGGATTGCTGTATATGGCTTTAATAATGTTTAGGTATGCTCCCTCCAGCCAAATTCCCTCTAGAAATTTGAACATAAATGCGTGTTGAATTTTGTCAAAGTTCTCTGCATCTATTGAGATGACCATGTGTTTCTTGTCTTTGAGTCCATTTATATGATTTATGACCTTTATTGACTTTCGTATATTAAACCATCCCTGCATCTCTGGGATAAACTGACTTGATAATGGTGGATGATCTTTTTGATGTGTGTCTGTATGAGGTTTGCAAATATCTTGTTGAGAATGTTTGCATCTATGTTCATTAAGGATATGGGTCTATAGTTTTCTTTTTTGGTTGTATTTTTACCTGGCTTTGGTATTAGAGTGATGCTGGCTTCATAGAAGGAATTT